>NC_090191.1:7243516-7565266 GCF_024679245.1 Pseudorasbora parva | reverse complement strand
TCTCATGAAAGTTGAAAGAAATATAAAAACTCAAGTAAAATACAGCTTCTACTGAGAAAGCACTACCTAAGGAGACACCGTTTTTATATCTGAAGTTTATATCTTTTTATATCTGTACATTCTTACAACACAAAGGTCCTAAACATGTAAATTGTTATTTGTTTAATGTCAGGAATTTCCCCTGCTGATTAAAAAGTTATGTTCATATTTATTATAGTAGTGAACATCAGCTTAGCAGGCGGACGAGACATGTCAGCATATGTATTACAAATGTCAAAGCATGCATTTTGAAATCAGAATAAAGATTTATGCCTAAAACATACTCAAGTAATGTAACAAAGTATTATTACATCATTTCATTACACTACAGAAGCACAGCTATAGTGACAGTACCGTTTCCTGCAGTGTTGTAGTTGAAGATTACTGATGTGATGGTGTTTCCAGCGAGTACAGGAGCATTTACAGTTGCCCCCGTCTGAGCATTCAGATCAACAAAGACTCCAGTGTGAGCGCTGCTGCACATCTCGACTGAAACAGAGTCAGAGATTAATCACATTTCCTAAATGACAACTTTAACATTACTGATATTCTTTCCTTCATTACCTTTCTTATCGTCTTTCAGCTCATCTAGTAGGTCACGATGCTGATCAACAGATGCCATCGTCCTTCACTGACTCACCGCTGTTTGACATGAAGAAAAAGCTTTAGCTCCACTGTTAAGAACAAACCTGATTCCAAAAAAAAATTCAAAAAAAGTTGGGACAATGAACAAATTGTGAATAAAAATATAATGCAATGATGTGTAAGTTTCAATTTTCAATATGTTATTCAGAATACAACATAGATGACATATCAAATGTTTAAACTGAGATAATTTATAATTTTAAGGGGAAAATATGTTGATTTTAAATTTCATGGCATCAAAACATCTAAAAAAAAGTTGAGATATGGCCATGTTTACCACTGTGTGGCAGTCTGCAAATGTCTGGGGACTAAGGAGACGCTCAAGCTGAGAAATTTAAACATATGATATGTTATCTATATTCTGTTGTGAATACAATTTGTGATTTGTAAATTATTGCATTCCTTTTTTATTTACAATTTGTACAGTGTCCCAGCTTTTTTGGAATCGGGTTTGATAAAATATAGTTATTAAATGTCTCTGTATAGAAGTAATATTGTATGTATTATATCAAAAGGTCTCATGTACTTATGTACAACCTTTCCTTTCGCTACTCTCATCAAACATCGTGTTCTCTACAGACACACTCTCACCTGAGATGCTCAAGCATGCCGTGTGACAGCACTGATAAAGAACGACACCTTCAGCTTCACATATCATGCTTACACATTTTGTGCGAATGCTAGGGGTGTAACAATACACTCATGTCACAATCCAATATATATCATGACACTAAACTCACGATACAATATATATATATATTAATATTAAAAGACCATATTTAAAAAACATTTTTTTACTTCTTTATTATTATTATTATTATTATTGTATTGTTTTATTCCCAATTGCATCATTATACATTATATTCAACATTATATATAGTAGTGTAGGTAATGTAGTAATGTCACTGACATTTTCTTAAAGGTTTTTTTTTCTCACACATTACTCACACTTTCAATGGAGGCAGCATTCTGTATGTAATTGGCTCAAAGGAGAAATGTTTATAGTGATTGATAACTCATTATGATACTCATTAATACATTAGAAATGTATTATTGTGCACAAATTTTAACTAACTCACAAACAAAACTAATCTTACAAAATGCATACACACGAGTCACACATACCTGTGTCAGATGGAAATGGACAGAATGAAACAGGAAAACGTCTCGGTTACGTATGTAACCCTAGTTCCCTGAGGGAACGAGACGCTGCATCGAAACGCTGTGAGAACGCCTCTGCGTTAATGCGTCGTGAAGCGCCTGTAGTACCATTCCATCGGAAAATCGATCGATCGTCGGCGTGATGACGTCATCGACCGGAAGCTATAAAGCGTCCGCGAAAACAAACAGGAACTAGCTTCTGATAAAGCCTGAAGTAAGTGATCACGGACATGCCGGGAGTATGGCAAAGCGACGCAGCGTCTCGTTCCCTCAGGGAACTAGGGTTACATACGTAACAGAGACGTTCCCTTTCGGGGAACTCGAGCTGCGTCGAAACGCTGTGAGAACACTTATACCCACATCGCCATAGGACCAAGTGTCTCATATGTATGAAGCCGAAGCGCACACGACTACGAGAGTACCTGCGCCCCAACAGTAGATGCCAGATCTAGTTCATAGAACCTGACGAAGGTGAGCGGCGACGACCAGCCTGCCGCATTGCAAATATCATGGAGGGAAGCCCCCGACAAAAGTGCTTTAGAAGCAGCCATACCCCTGGTAGAATGCGCCCGGACAGCCAGTGGAGACGGCTGCCCGGCCGCCTCATAAGCAAGTGAGATGGCCTCGACCACCCACTTGCTCATTCTCTGCTTAGATACCGGAGCCCCCTTCTTAGGGGCTCCGAAACAGATGAACAATTGATCGGTCTTTCTCCACAAGGCAGCTCTGTGGACATATGTATCTAACGCCCTAACAGGGCACAGCAGATTTAATCTTTCCTGGTCTGACGTCGTGAAAGGAGGAGGACAAAAGGCTTGGAGAGTAATGGGGCCCCGTGGGCGCGTAGGAACCTTGGGGACGTAACCCGGCCTGGGATGTAGAAAAGCTTTTACCATCCCCGGCGCAAACTCTTGGCATGAGGGCCCTACTGACAGGGACTGAATATCTCCTATTCTTTTGAGAGATGAGATGGCCAAAAGAAAGATAGTTTTAAGGGTGAGGAACTTGTCCGAAACCTCCTCCAAGGGTTCAAACGGAGGCTCAGACAAGCCCCGCAAGACAATGGCCAAGTCCCATGCTGGGACCCTCGAGTGCATAACCGGCCTCAACCTTAAAGTACCACGGAGGAAACGTGTAATCAAAGGGTGTCTTCCCAAAGACACTCCACCCAAAGGGACGTGGAAGGCACCCAAGGCTGCCACGTACACCTTTATTGTGGAGGGGGTCAACCCTGCCGAGAACCTTGCCTGCAGAAACTCCAGCACTGTACCAACCAGGCAGTTAACTGGGTCCCACTGGCGTTCTCTGCACCATGCTGAGAAAAGTTTCCATTTCAAAGCGTACATCTTCCTCGTGTACGGAGCTCTGGAGTGAAGGATGGTCTCAACAACCTCGGCTGAGAGACCCTCCTCTATGAGCCTGGCCCCCTCAGAGGCCAGGCCCACAGTTTCCACAACTCTGGGCGTGGGTGCAGGAATCTCCCACCCGCCTGAGAGAGTAGATCCCTCCTGGTCGGAATCTCCATCGGAGAGCCTTCCAGGAGAGATATCAGGTCCGAAAACCATATTCTGGTCGGCCAGTACGGAGCCACCAGAAGTACTTGGGCCCCATCCCGGCATACCCTCTCCAGAACTCCTGGAAGCAAGACAATCGGGGGGAAGGCGTACAGGGGTAGCCTCGGCCACTCCTGTACCATGGCATCCAACCCCAGCGGGGCTGGATGGGACAGAGAAAACCACTGCGGGCATGCTGCGCTGACAGAGAAAACTTCGAGGGGGCTGCCTGGGCATGCTGCGCTCCCAAGCAGGCAACACAAAGAGAGTGTGTATCCCCACCCGTGATGTAGCGTGGGCAGGGATGAACACACCTCTTAAAACTGCTATTTCTGCCTTCCCATATACCTTCCATAGGAGCTCCACCACCTCATTCCCCAGGCCTCGGGCCCCTGCCTCGACAGGCTGTCTGCTTCCTGATTCAGGACCCTCGGGATATATACTGCCCTGATTGACAGCAATTTCCCTTGGGCCCACAGGAGGATCCGATGTGCCAATTTGTCCAACGGACGGGACCTCAGTCCCCCCTGATGATTTATATAGGCGACCACCGATGTGTTGTCTGTCCTGACTAACACATGGTGGCCCCTGAGGTCGGGCAGGAACTGTTTCAATGCCAGAAACACTGCGAGCATCTCTAGCCGATTTATGTGCCAGTGCCGCTGATGTTCCTGCCATAGACCCTGGGATGAGCGACCACTCATGGTCGCCCCCCAGCCCGTGAGAGAGGCATCTGTCGTTAGCGTTACGCGACGAACATGAGCCCCTAACACGGGACCCTGAGATAGAAACCCCGGGTTTTTCCACATGACCAGAGCACTTAGGCATCGCCGCGTGACTTTGATCGTGCGGAGTGGATTTCCCCTCGGGGAGAATCCCTTTGTTTTGAGCCACCACTGCAGTGGCCTCATGTACAGTAGGCCAAGAGGTATCACGTTGGACGCTGCTGCCATGAGACCTAACAGTTTCTGGAACTGTTTCACAGTGACGGCCCGGCCTAGCTTCTGTTCTTTGACTACTGCCAGGATCGATGCTATGCGTGTTGGCGATAATTGCGCCCGCATGATTACCGAATCCCAGTTCACACCTAGAAAAGTGGTCCTCTGAGCCGGAGAAAGCACACTCTTCTTGGTGTTCAGCCTCAACCCCAGCTTCGACATGTGCGCGAGAACAGCATCTCGATGCTGAACCGCCATCTGTTCTGTATTCGCTAGAATCAGCCAGTCGTCGATATAATTCAATATGCGGATGCCCTGCAGACGCAACGGCGCCAGAGCTGCATCCACACACTTGGTGAATGTGCGGGGTGACAGAGCTAGACCGAAAGGAAGTACTCGATATTGGTATGCCTCTCCCCCGAAGGCAAACCTCAGGAACTTCCTGTGATGTGGAAGGATGGAGACATGAAAATACGCATCTTTGAGGTCTATGGTGACAAACCAATCCTCTGATTTGATCTGCTTGAACTTGAGCTTGGCCACTGAGCGATTTAATAGACGCAGATCTTATATCGGGCGTAAGCCCCCATCCTTCTTCGGCACGATGAAGTAACGGCTGTAAAACCCAGACTCCCTGCCGGGAGGAGGAACCCTTTCTATAGCCCCCTTTTGCAGGAGTGTCTCTACTTCTTGTGCCATTACCAGAGCCTGCTCCGGGCCCACCTCTGTAGGTAGGACACCGCTGAAAGGAGGTGGCCGCCTTTTGAATTGAATGGCGTACCCCCTTTCGATAATCTGCAGGACCCAACGAGATATGTTCGATAGACGTTTCCACTCGTCTAGAAAATCTACTAAGGGAACCAGCCTCTCGAGGCTGGCCTCTGGTGTATTTTGAGCAACAAGCACAGTGCCCTGAAGCGGCGGACCGGCAGGGAACGACTGACTTGACTGCTCGGGGGCCCCCCGAGAGGGGCGCGGACCACCCTCGGGTGGCCCGCGGAGACCGACTGCGCCCCGGCATTGCGGCGGGGTTGGCAGCGCGGCCCCCAGAGGGTGCCGCAGGGAAACGGGTACCATTGGCAGGGGTAAACACCGTTTCCCTACGGGGGGAACCACCCTCAGCGTCCTGACGATTCTGGCGTCAGGAACGCTTAGACGAGGCCTTCTTGGCGATCAGGACTGTCCTCAGATCAGCCCTGCCCCTCGAAGGCCTCGTCTGTGAGCGCCGCCCCTCGTCCCCACGCTGAGGGGGAGTTCGGGTAGCGACGCTCTGCTTTTGTTTTGCCCTGTGCGAGGCGCTCGTACTCGGTTTGGGCTGCTTGATGTCAGCAGCAGCCCCAGGGACCTGGACACGGAGAGGGAGGAACTGCTTGAGCGCCGCAGCTTGCTTCTTCGACTCCTGGAACCTCTCGGTGACAGTGTGAACTGTGTCACCGAAGAGGCCTCCAGGAGAAAGCGGCGCATCAAGCAGGAAGGCTTTCTCCCTCTCCTTGATGTCAGTGGGGTTCAGCCAGAGATGCCTCTCCGTGGCCACCAAGGCTGCCATAGAGCGGCCAACACATCTGGCCGTCTCCTTGGTGGCCCGGAGAGCTAAATCAGCGGATGTACGTAACTCAGCTACTATATCACCCCCCACGACATCACTACTTTCCAAATTTACATTTACATTTACATTTAATCATTAAGCAGACGCTTTTATCCAAAGCGACTTACAAAAAAGGGGAGAGTAATAGAAGCAACGGAACAAACAAGGCCAAAAACAAATCCCTCAGCAGGTCAGCCTGATATGCCTGCACGATAGCCATCGTGTGCAGGCATGCAGCCACCTGACCCGCTGCCGAGTACACTTTGCCCACCAGCGCCGACGTTGTTTTAAGAGGTCTGGTGGGCAAAGTCGGGGCCTTAAGGGACGACGCCGAGGAAGGCGAGAGATGGCTCGCGAGCGTCTCTTCAACCTTCAGCATCGCCCCATAACCGTACTGTTTCAGCCCGGCGATATTACTGTAGACCGAAGTCTGCGGGCTGAAAACACGATACGATGCCGGTCTCTTCCATGATCTTGCCACCTCAGTGTGCAAATCATGGAAGAACGGCAGGCCCCGTCGCTGAGGTTCTGAAGCGTGAGAAGGCAGGAATCTTTCGTCTAGCTTGCTTGCACGCTTGCTTCCTGCCTCATATCTCTCAGCTGGCCAGTCGATGTTAAGCCTGACCACCGCTCGCGTCAGAACCTCAACGAGCTCCTCGCATGCAGGGGACTGAAGTGGCGAGTCTTCAGTCTCGATGCTTTCAACGTCCACCTCCTCAGAGCTGGACAGTTGAAGCACCGGCGACTCAGGGGGGAAGAAACCACCATGCATGCTTCCATGCCCCGAGAAGAGCCGCTGGATGGTGCAGGTGAGGGCAGAGATAAGGCAGCGCCCGTCTCTAACCCCTTTGCAACATCCAATTGTGATCCCCACGACTGCAGCCTCCGCTCCGCCTCGGCGGCAACGGGACCAGAGCCGCGGGGAACACGAGCCGAGGCACCCTCCTCAAAGAGTGCCCGACGGGAGCGCAGCGTTCTCAGCGGTAACTTTTCACAATGCTCGCAAGCAGCCCCCTCGAGGGCTGCCTGGGCATGCTGCGCTCCCAAGCAGGCAACACAAAGAGAGTGTGTATACCCACCCGTGATGTAGCGTGGGCAGGGATGAACACACCTCTTAAAACTGCTTTCACTTCCCATAATCTCTATCTATTTTATTTTCTCTTTGTTTTGTTAATATATATGGAATATTTAACAAAAAGGATGAAAACTCTTCAATAGACAGACAAAAACACCAAAGAGACAGACAGGTTCACACAGATCGCTTGCTGAAGGCTCAGAAGCTAGTTCCTGTTTGTTTTCGCGGACGCTTTATAGCTTCCGGTCGATGACGTCATCACGCCGACGATCGATCGATTTTCCGATGGAATGGTTCTACAGGCGCTTCACGACGCATTAACGCAGAGGCGTTCTCACAGCGTTTCGACGCAGCTCGAGTTCCCCGAAAGGGAACAAAGGTTATAAAAAGCCTGTTAGTTCCCTTGTAATACAACACGAGTACTGTGTCATTTGTCTTATTAAACCTATTAAGACAAGATAATTCTGAGGCCTTTATACAATCACGCAGTGTATTCACGCATGTTGATTGGTTCGTAAAGCTAAAGAAACGAACCATTGACGGTGTGGTATGTGGGAGCCGCTGAGGAGAGATATTGGCCCTCATTTATCAATCTTGCGTAGAAACAGGCGTATATGTTGGCGTAAGATTATGCTTACACTCCTCTCACCGCCTGATTTATGAAACTGTGCGCACCTCTGCAATTCAGGTGTACGCAATACTTGCCCTTGATAAATCCCGCGGCTGAAAACGATCGTCATTAGAATAACACGCCCCTATATAGTCAAGTCTCCGCCTCCCGCACGCCCTCATTTTACGCCATGAACACACGGAAGACGGCAAAGAAGCGAAACTTCTCCGACGTGGAGATCGGGCGCGCTCTATCATCTCACTAGTCCACTAGTCAGGGCACTGATTAGGACATAAGTCAATGGGCTGACTCCCTGATCAGTGCTCTGACTACTGAACTATTGAGATGATTGAGACGCACCCATCGAGATCACCAGGGAAGTGGAAAAAAAAACGAAATTGTTTTATTTAAGAGTATAAAGAGTGGGAATAAAGGCACCCACAAAAACAAAATATGGACCCAAATTACGAGTAATTACGAGCTGAAATACGAGCTCATATGAGTAATAATATGAGTAGTTTGAAATACGTTATAACATTACGAGCTGTTAATAGTGTGGGGGTTGAGAAGCGCACCCCAGCAGTTTAAAGCTGTTTGGATAAGAAATTACCATCCCAATGCATTATTTTACAGCACGTTTTGAAACAATTAGCATTTAATTTCGTATCACGGCATGTATTGGGGTGTACGACAGTGATGATGATGTGATGTGGAGTATTCATTCACATTAATAATTACATGACAATTTGTAAGATTCTTCTTTTTCTTCTTCTTCTTCTTCTTCTTCTTCTTCTTCTTCTTCTTATTATTATTATTATTTTTATTATTATTAATGACGCTTGTTATTTAGAAGAAGAATGTCGTTTTTATTGATTTTATTATTATTTAAAAGAAGAAGGTCATTTTTATTATTTTGTCAGTCTGAATTATTTTAGTCCCAGTCCGTGCGCAGCTGCTGGGCCAGGCGGGCCGGTGAAGCGCACAGGCTCGCGACTGTAGGAATACATATGCCTACAAATCAAACTCTTTGGTAAAGTCACACAAATTAAACATTGACGTTCATGTTGCACAAAAATAAACACTGAATGTTGTTGTTGTGGTTTTTAACAGTGGGTCATATAGCATATCTTGTCAGTGCGTTTTGTGTTAGGAATTGTTTTTCTGCGCATTTTCCCACTAACTCAAACGTGCGTACACCACCTCCTGAGCTGGCGTAGGATTTGAGCGTGCCGTACGCCAACGTCCATATTGATAAATCTCAAAGTCACCGTGGGTTTGGGTGTACGCAAGGTGTACGCTGGAAATTTGGTGTACGCACTTTTGATAAATGAGGGCCATTATCTCTGAAAACCACACTCTGTTTGGCCAATGTGGCGCTATCAGTAAGATACAAGAACATTTTGCTCAGGGTATGCTAAATGGTCTCAGTTTCAGCAGGAAGCAGTTGTGCCCAAATCGTGACCGAATCCCAAACAAACCTAAGATAAGTCGTTGTCTGGGTAGGAGAAGGAAAACTCCTACCCAGAAAACATTTCTCTTTTTGTTGCCTAGCAACGAGGGGGAGAGGACGCTGGTGTTATCTGTTTGCCGCTTCTCCACCTGAATCAAGTAAACTATAATGTTAGATTTATTTAATTTTATGATTTTTTTTTATTACCGTGACCTATCAAATCAGTCAGAGATATAATTGGGACTGTTGTATGGATTTTACCATCTCAGATGACTTCACTCGGCTGCCAACGCCTTTTTTTAGCAGTCTACATCACCAACGATGCTCCATCATGTTTATCAGTCATTCAATAACTTTGACTCCTACGACGGCCTCGTTACATCCACAGAAGTGCTCAACGAATGTTTGTTTATTCCTGGTCTGGTGAAACCATCCCTGCTATCTGGACAGCTTTGCGCCCTTGTCTCTTTAATGTCATCAGAGGACAGATACGCTGAGGATTATTAGCACTCCACAAGCGCTCATCAGCTCCATCTCCCTTGGATTAAAACCTGCACCACTGGGGACAGAGCCTTCTGTGCCGCTGCTCCACGCCTGTGGAAAGCCCTCCCTGAACATTTGAGGGCTCCACAAATGACTGACGTTTTTAAAACGGGACTAAAAACTTAGAACGTTTTCCAATGTTTACATTTCTTTGTGTTTACATTGTTGTGTTGATTTTAACTTAATTCTTTATTGCTTCTAACAATTTTTTTCCCTCCCTTTGTAGCATTTTGAGATTTTCTTTAAAATGCAAAGTGCTTTGTAAATAAAATGTATTATTATTTTTTTATTATTATTTCTTGGTGTTGAATCTCAACCCTAGAGAAATTAGATGAGCTAACACATTGTCTCTGTGTTGAAGCACCATCTTTCACCAATTGTGCTAGTATTAACCAATTGTCTTTGTTATTCAAAATGTGAATGTAAGTCCCAGTGGAGCCACTACTGCATCTACTGCATCTTTTGTATACGGTGACAAGGCTAGCCGAATGGGAGAACGCGAAATTGGTAAGCTTTTGTCCCCAAGAGCAATGAATCTTTCAGATCGATTGTGACGAACCAAACGTAATGTTGAATTTGTTTACGGGTAACATCTTGAACTTGAGCGCTTTATCTGAACTGTTTAAGCCTCAAAGATCTAAGATTGGACACAACCCCCCACCACTCACAGTGGCATTCATTATAAACATGTCAAGCCAAAATTAATTCATTTAAAAAGAAAATGCAACAGCATTAGACTCCTCTCTCTCATTTCGCAAGAATCTAAATACGCTTCTATATTTGCCGTGAAATTATTGTTCATTATGTAACCCAGGCTTTGTAATTTACTCATGTTCTAATATCCACAGAAAATAGCATCCTTCACATGCGCAGAGTGTATTGTGTACCAACACAAAGACACACTTGATCTTCTGTTCGATCATGAGATGAGGAAGTTTAAAGTTGCGCTATTGACTGAAGACCCGGTTATAGTTGGTCAGTGGCACAGTTGTTTTCAGTTGCCTCAAAATAGCAACGTGTCTGAACACACCAGGAAGAATTCCCTTATTTCCTTCAGATTTCACATTAAAGTAGCTCTAGATAACTTTTCAACCTTCATAATATATTTTCAAGACTCTTATGATGATACATCGACTTACAATGGGTTGAAAGACATGTCTGCCATAGCCTGACGGGGTCTGTATCTTTTTTACTCATACTTTTAAACTTCAGGTTTCGGGTAGTAACCCGAGAACAAAAAGAACAACAAAATTCGACTGCTTTACGGCATATACGTCACTTCCACCACCACCCCCACGTAAACACAAGTAAATACATAAGATGTACAAAATCATATCATATTTTAGAATACCTAACATGTCTGTGATATTTGTTTATTTGTCTTGCCTCAAACTATAATGCAAATCGATTTTTCAAATTTGCAGATTCATCTATGGCAGCTTGATATTATAATATTGACGATATATGTTTATTACCTACTACTCAAACATTGAATTGAAGTATCATATAGTTCCCTTTCGAAAGGGAACTCGAGCTGTGTCAGTTGACGCTACGGGAAACGCCTCCAGCGTGACCGGTGTCTGAACTACTATCAAATCATGGCCAGGGTTGCCAGGTCCCAGAAATATTTCTAGCCCAATGAGAACTCAAAACCCACCTAAATGGAATGAAAACTAGCCCAATTTTCCAGTGTCCAATCAAATTAGACAACCACTGGATTCCCACAAATGGCCTACAAATAAACTATATTACATATAAAATTATATAAATTATATTATTATTATATAATTATATTATATTTATATTATATATAAATTATATATATAAAGTTTGGAAACTTTTGGTTTTGAAAACTGATAGTCTCTTCTGCTCACCAAGGCTGCATTTATTTGATCAAAAATACAGCTAAACAGTATTATTGTGAAATATTTTTACAAATTAAAATAATTTTTCTATTTTAATATATTTTAAAATGCAATTTATTTATGTGATTCAAAGCTGAATTTTCAGCTGAATTACTCCAGTCTTCAGTGTCACATGATCCTTCAGAAATAATTGTAATATTATGATTTGCTCCTCAAGAATCATTTATGATTATTATCAATGTTGAAAACTGTTTTTTTCAGGATTATTTAATTAATAGAAAGTTCAAAAGAACAGCATTTATCTGAAATATAAAGCTTTTGCAACTTTATAAATGTCTATACCGTCACTTAATTAATTTTTAAGGCATCCTTGCTGAATAAATGTATTCCTTTCTTTGTTTACCCACCCCCTACCCCCCGGTAGTACAATGTTACAAAAGCTTTCTATTTCAGATAAATACTGTTTGTTTGTTTTTTACTTTCTATTAATTAAATTATCCTAAACGTGTTTTCAACATTGATAATAATCATATATGTTTGTTGAGGAGCAAATAATCAAATTATAAGGATTTCTGAAGGATAATGTTATACTAAAGACTGGAGTAATGATGCTGAAAACAGCTTTAAATCACAGGATAAATTACACTTTACTATATTCAAATAGAAAACAGTTACTTACATTTTAATAATATTTCATAATATTACAGTCAACATTACTTTTTTTATTTTTAATAAAATAAATGCAGCTTTGTTGAAGATACTTATTTAAAAAACAATCAAAATAGTCGTTTCCAAAAAAAATTGTGTGTGTAGGCTACAGTTTACAATCTCAGGGCTGTCTTCTTTTGGACCTTATGCTCTCTTCCCCACCCTTCTCATGTGCTGAATAGATTTCAGCAGTAAAGAGAGAAAGCATTCATGGTGATGATTTTTCTCCATTTATCTGATATTTTATAGTGCTGCTTGTTCATCCACGGACAACCGAACCGATGCTTCAACCACCAAAAGCATAACCATACACCGTAAAAAAAATAACTCATGTGACGTGATGATGCTTGATTTGTGAAATACTCAAGTGACGTGTCTCCTCACGCGGAGCGATTGTTGCCAAGTTAATTCGTTCCCGGGGATCAAAACACACTAATAAACCTTTCCATTTTATTTTTTCTTTGACTCTTATATTTTTCCGCGGCTGCGGTGCTTTATAATTGTAGCCCAAAAAACCGCAACCCGCGGCTCCGTAATTTTACCCGCAACTCATAGCCCAGACACACTCTCACCCAATTGAGAGGACAATAAAATAGCCCAATTGTGCAGGAAAACCGCGACCCTGGCAACTATGGTCATGGCAATCCTACTCACCGGCGACACCTTGCAACCATGACACTAGCTTTTTCGTCTTCAGGGACTGTTTTGTCTGAATGCTTCAAGTCAAAGGTAATCCAAATTCATTTGATTTCTGCCTGGGATTAAGAGCATGCACAGGCAAGCTCTTATGGAGTTGTTTGTTTGTTTGTGTGCAACGGGAGCATTTGTTAAACACAGTATCTCATCTAACTCTCTTCCTGAGGTAAGAGGATGGTTGCATCTGAGACTAAGTGACATAGTCCCACTCACGCCGAGGCTGAGCGCGGACGCACGTCATGTTTCCTCGGATGGGGCTTGCCAATTATCACAAGAGGTCGGTTCCTTCTGGCGATCTGGCGGCTGACGAGATCTATGAGAAATGCTCTTAGGGATGGCTGGGAAGAAGATAAACTAGTTAGCAGCCATCCTGAAAGTGTATGCGGAGCCGATGAATGTTATGTACGCTCTGCAAGGGCTGCGGCTGCCATGTGGGCGCGTTAGAGGAGAGATCACTTGTATTAGACTTACGATCGATTTCTCCCCGCCATAAAATCATCGGCTCATTTGAGCTTTCCATTCCTTTCTGATCTCCTTACTGAGATCGGGAGGGCATGGAAGAACCCATGTCCAGTTTGAAAACTGAGAGCTCCAACCCTGCCATCTGAGCTTTTTTAACGATACGTTTTTTCGATGGCAGGGCATACATGGCAGCGGGTCAGCCCGGTGCTACTCTATACACAATGTCGGTGCTACAAGTATACTGGGAAGGTCTGCTGAGGGATCTCAATCAGGGAATAAAATAAAATAAAATAAATAAAAACCCTGATGCAGGGCGGCGGACACACGCCACTCCAGCGATAGCAGGCCCCGAGGGCCAGAATCGAGAAAGTGTGTGCGATGGTGTCTGAGGACCTGCACGCCGCTGAGATCCCGGTCCCAGGCAGGCGGGAGGCGTCGCGGTTATAGACCAGTGGCGGGGCCTGAGGGCCAACATCGCCTCTCCTGCGCCCCGTGGTTGAGGGCAGGGCGCAAAGAGGCGGACTCCCGGAGAAGAGGAAAGGTTTATCACAACGCGGTTGGCATGGATGATATGGATGAAAATATGGTCTTCCCCTGGTGGTGAGTTAAGAATTACAACTGACTTTTTCTCCTCTTCTTCAGCATCTTCCAAGGCACTTCTTGCAATCGGCCTGTGGTGGGGCCGTGAAGTGATAATACTCTAGGTCCCGTCTGGCAGGTATGTGAGAAGCGCCCCCCTCAGGTTTGGTGCGACGAAGCATGCATGATACATGAAAGCGATGAGGCACCGAAGGAGAGCGGGTGAGTCCCCTTTATAGGGAAAACATTCTTTCTTTCCCGTATGTTTGGACTCTATGCTTCCCCTGAGGGGTTTTGTGGGATGATGGATGTGGGAAACAAGTTTCTACAGAGAAGATTGGGCCTGTTATTCCCCGGTGGGGTGGCTAGAACGATGTTTGTGATAAACACAGTGTGTTTATGTTAGGCTGTATGTTTTGCTAGTGCAGCACTGTGGTCTGTGGTAGGCAGTTTCTCATCTGGATATGTGAATATGAACAGTTGAGGCCACCGCGCATGCCCGCGGGCATGTAGCGTCGATATAGACTTATGTGCATTCTCCTAGTCGAACTGTTAGGCCCATAGCCACCCCTGGGTAGCGTTAGCACCTCTGCTAGTGAAATATCTAGATTGTAGAGTGTATGAGGTCAGGCTAGCGCATGAACTGCAGTAAGGTTTGTCCCAGCCCTTTTTAGGGCCTTGGTTTTTGTGTTTTTTCAGATCAATGCTGGCTGGCCCTCACAAGGGCACTGCATCAAGTTGGCCTAGGCTGCTGGTGGGATGGCGGCAGGGTCTTGCGGTTGCAAGCTGCTCCGGCAAGTTGCCCCGGGCTCCTGTCAGTAGATCTGCAGGAGCTTATATCCCTACCCGGCCTCCTCTCAGTTCAGGGTTGTCCGGCCAATGCCCACCCCCCTTTCGCTGCATTTGGGGGCTGTTATTAATGCAGAATGGTGTGTAGCAGAATGGATTGCGACTTTGCCAGGGGTCGTGGGAGGGGGTAGGCATCTCTTCGCTTGTGCGCAGTTAGACTTGCTTTGCTAACCCCACCCCCCAGAGCTTATTGTGGCCGCCACTTCTAGGCGGCCCCTGGCCTTATTCTGGGAGGGACGGCCGGTTGGTAGCATGTGTTGAATGCTTCACTTCTTGCTCTGTGTCTTCTGCTCTACCTTTTTAGGGCTCGGGTCGAGCTGTACTTCACAACCATCAGCTTAGCATGGGTTGGTAGGATGCTCGCCTGGAGCCGAAACACTGCCATGGCTGACGCCCTTGCACGGACGGCGGACCGCTGGATGATCAGACGGCCGCCCTGGAGGCAGGTGACGTAAGTTGTAGCAGGCCCCTTATGGCTTCCCTGGGGATGAATCCCCAGGTGGTTACTGGATGTCCAGTTCTTCGTCAGCCAGCAGACAAGCCACTGTCAGCCCGACTTGGAGCGGCCAGCATTCATCCAACCTGCCAGCGAGCATTCGTCGCTGGCATGGCCACAAGCCCAGTTAGTAGGCCTTCCTGGGCTTCAGTCACTGGATGACAGGTAGTAGGCCTCGCGGGGCCTCCCTGAGGGCCTGCTGGGACACAGCAGGCCTCTTCTGGCTTCCCCTGAGGGGGTACTCCAGGGCATCAGCACTGGATGACGGGTAGTAGGCCTGCTTTTTTTGTATCCCGCGGTCCCGCTTTTATGAAATTATTTGGCCCACCCCAGCCCGCCTGCACCACTGTATATATTTTTACAACCCGCCACGCTCCGCACCTGCGACCATTAAATAGACATACTAGGCATTGTAATGTAAATGAAAACAGCCTTTATGTCAGCCTGAAAGTGCTTCGAAACATTGCCCTGTAAACGAATATAAACCGTAAATCAGGTCATACTAACAAGATAATGATAAATATTTTCAACTAGGGATGCACCGAATCCAGATTTTTGAGGTTTGGCCGAATACCGAATCCACTGGTTAAGATTCTGCAGAATCCAAAACCAAATACCGAATCCAAATCCCATCCTCAGTCCATTATCACAGTAAACACATTATTGACATAAACAACGTTCACAGCAGTGTATTTTTTATTTAATTTAGCCTTTTTTTAAAAGGCAACATTATGCCAGCCAGGATGACTGTGCCATATTGCTGTCTGTAGATTCCTTCATGCACAAAAAAACCGATCACCGCTTCTTTTACGTCCTTACGTAATTATGTCATTTCTATCATCCCAGCGGATGAAAATACACTCAAACACATTCATCTAAAGTATTTGTAATCAAAACTTAGTATAGTAATAATTATTATTGTAATCATTATCATCTTGGATACATTTTTTAATTCATGTTTTGCAAAAGCACTCAGCCACTGTCGTGCAAACACTGATGTTTTACACAGATTAAATAAACTTACATCGTCATAACATAAATTTACACAAATCCTTGGTTCACCCGTGCTCATATATTATCAGCATCCGTTTTCCGAGAGAAACAGTTCGGTTCAAGACGACGCTATCACGCATGCAGTATCTCAGCTCACCGGTTCTCACAGCAAAACATGTCTCAGTTCAGTGAACTGTTGGAGTTACAACATATACTTCAAGATATTAGTTTATTTCTAGTCTGAGGGACTGTCACTCATGTCAGAAAGTGAGTAACTATAGTAACTTGTGAGATCAGCGCTGATTTGAGACGCGAACCGTTTAGAACGATTCAGTCCTATTTGGTGAACTGGTTCGACCGGATCACCAAAAAGATCCGGTTAAAAAGAACGATTCGTTCGCAAACCGGACATCCAGCGGCTATTGTTTAGGGGTTTTGCCACCACGAGACAAATCGGCATTGCAAATTGAACATATAGCTCGACTTGAATTGCCTTCTTGTGACTGAAAGTACTGCCAAACAACACATTTTCTGTTCACAAGTTCCATTTTCACTCTCTCACAGCCTACTGCATTCGAGCGGTCCACCTAGTAAACACGTTGCCATAATCAACCGCGGCATCATGTTCGACCAGTACGTTTCGGTCCGGTGTAAAAAAATTCTAAGGTTCGGCAGAAACCGAACCCAGTCAAAAAGCCCAATATTCGGCCGAATCCGAACCTGAATCCTGGATTCGGTGCATCCCTATTTTCAACATTTACAAAGCACAAAAGTCGTCTCTCTCGGCAACTTCTTCACTATCTTTCTCCCACTCACTAAACTCATTTATGTTTGACTCGCTCGGCTGGCTGGCAGGATCTGCTTAGCTACCCGCTTTGGTGACGCCACCAAAATGGCAAATGTGACGCCAAAGGTTTGGGGACATCACGCAAGTTACATTGCTACAGCCGTCGTATTGTAACCTTATCAAAGAACCTAATAAAATATGAAATAGATATTCCCAAATATTTAATATAGGCTATAAGGAATTGCATGCAACATACACAGATTTTTTGTTTTTAATGACCTGCCCCAACCTGCGCCACAAATAGAGTGACAATTTCTTTACCCGCCCTATAATGGTTGTTATGTCAACAAATGCACATGCTCATCCCCTGACGTAGGACAGTAGTAGAGGACAGTACTGTTTCTCAACTGTAGGGGGACCCCGAGAGCAAAAGTTACCTAGTGCTGCTTTAAGGCCGTGTGTCCACCAAAGCCTTTTAGCCGGCTGAAAACACTAGGTGCCCTGCAGAAAACGCCTCACTGTCGGCGCTTGACAGTGTTTTGTCAGCGCAGGATTTTTCTTCTCTTTTCTTCCAGTTGTTCCAGACTCTTTGCTTGTTATGATACGGAACATCTGCAGAAGTATTACTAGAATTTCACAGATAGTTTGTTTCTGTATGGATTCTATATAAAAAAATACATATACATTTTAAAGTGTTTCCTCTAGCTCTTGTTTTAAATGATTTTGTTGATATTATATGCCGCTTGTTTTTATCTATTGACGTTGCAGAATGTGGCGATTGGTCGGTGTTGTTTTTGTCCCACTCCTACTCCACTGTGATTGGGTGGCTGAGTGAAAAGTGACATAATGAGCTTTTTTTTTTTACTCTAAATGCTCAGAACCTCGTTAAGGCTCATGGTGTTCGTTAAAACGTAGCGCTCCCATTGAAAACAATTGAACACGCCAGCCAGCCATGTGAAAAAAACACTTTGGTTGACACGGCCTAAGATATAAATGATAGCTAGAGTCAGTACTGACGTGTGAACTATTATGTTAAGGAGAATCATTTCTTTAGTACACTGCTCATTAACAGAAGATTGTTGTCCCAGGAATAATCAACCACCCTAAAGAGACATCTGTAAGAATTTGACATTGTCAATGGTTCAAAATTGTGCATTTGGCACCAGTTTCACCCTGGAATTTAGTGTTTATTCCTGACACAACTCCAGAACCAAATCAGTTCTATTACAAGGGGCCTACCATAGTGAACTATATCTATATTTGGATAAATCGGAACTGTAGGTTGCTAGGGTGTAAATAGAATCCATTATTTTGCACCAAGGTTAAGAACCTGCCCCTATTTTCACCAGTTGAAAATCTACTATTATCATCATCTGCCACATTTTTTTCGGTGTTCCTCATTACTGTTAAACATGCTGTTAAAGCTTCTTGCATATGTAATACAACCTTCTTCCTTTTTTATTTATTTCCCAATTCTGTGTTAAGAAGCTGAAGTTTCTGCACTTCGGCGAACCCCATGGTTTTTTTTTTCCAGGATGGCCTAATTCCTCCGTCACTGTCAGAGATACAGCAGCCAGTGATCTTCTTGGCATTGCAAGGATATTTTCAAGGTTCTCAACAATATCCTGCAGTTTTTGCAAGCCTTTTGAGAGTTCCTACAGTTTCAGCCCTGCCCTGTTGTTTTAAAAAACTAGATCATGGGTTTGGTTGTACAGAGTGTAAAACAGGAAGTTTAACTCCTAGGTTTGTGGAGGATGTAATTATTTAATGAACTGTTGTATGTGCTGACATTTTTTTATTTTTAGAAAATTAGAGACAAACTTTAAGAAAACAAACTATAAACAAAACTGATGTGTACACAGATGTTAAATTGCCAACAATACACAGTAAAAGTGATATGGGTGTATGTTTGTTTAAGTTTTTTTAAATCAACAGGTTAACCTGGGACAAGGACCCCTTTAACAGTCAGCGATTCACATCAAGAAGCTCAAAGTGAGGTAGTCAAATGTGCAATCTTAGGCCGGAGACACACTGCAAGCGTGGCGTTTTTGCTGCGTGTCAGCCGCGGGGCGGCTGCCTGGCGTTTTCTCTGTCTTTGCACACCAGAAGCGTGTCTGATGCGGCGCTGCTGCTGCTGGGAAGCCCTATACTTCATGTTAAATATAAATATATTGCCTATTGATACAGCAAAGACAACGTCGGCAGTAGCCTATTTTGACCATACATATATATGGTATTGACGGCAAAATAGGCTACAGAATATTTCGTTCTGTATTGACAGGTTTAATATTTCAAAATCGATAATTATGTTGTTTTTTATTATTACAAGAAGGCCTATATCTGCATTTATGTTAACCTAAAGACTTTCAAACATGAAAATGTCATTTATTAATATGTATTCGTGTCAAAATGGCATATAAACATATTTTCCTATGCTGTTTTACCTAGAAACGCTTCCAACACGCTCGCGTGTCGCGTGAAAAATAGGCGTCTCTTCTATTTGAAGCATGCACACGTTTTCCGCGCGGCTCGGACCGCGCGTGAGCCGAGCGGCTGACGCAGGCAGTATGCAAGCGCTAACCAGTTAACATGGGAGCCGAAATAAAAACGGACACGCCACGCAGCCGAGGCGCTCACGGCACGCTTGCAGTGTGTCCCCGGCCTAAGTTTGACAGAGAGCGTGTCTGTGGACAGACTGAATTATAAATATAATTGTGCAGTGAAAAATCTGATATTGTGACCACCCTAATCTAAGGCCCTGTCCACACGAACACAGAAATTTTAAAAAAAGCAGCACTTTCTATACGGTTTGGCTGTTGTCATTATACACATTTGTGTCCTCATATGTCACAAAAACAAAATGCAATTAAAATGTCTGTCCATCATCAACAGGTCCCTACATGACAACGATATGCGTTTAGCCACTTAACCGTTGTTTAAATTCACCTAAACAGTGTGTTAGACGGCTAGCTGTATCTCGCGCTGAAGTCCCGTGGGAACTCAGCGGTAGCCGGAAAAAAAGGCAGTCCAGTTGGGAAGAGCGTCGTGTGTGTAAAGCACAATTATTTTATTAAGCTACTGCACATCTTTCCTCAAGCTGTGTGTGCCCAAATGGAAGGATAAATAAAATTTACATTACCTCCACAGTGGCTGCACCCGTCTTTAACCTTGGAATGGCATTTTTCTTCAACTGGCCCGGCTGTGTTGTGTCTGTGTAAGTTAGTCAAGTGTTTGCTGAAAATTTTCACAATTTGGAAAGGCACAAACACGAACAATTTCTTCTTCACTTGTGAGCCCAATCGGATCATTACTGATGTCCGGTTCACGAAAGAATCATTCTTTTTAACCGGTTCTTTTTAGTGAACCGGGCGAACTGAATCGTTCTAAACGGTTCGCGTCTCAAATCAGCGCTGACCACACACGTTATTCTAGTTACTCACTTTCTGACATGAGTGACAAGTCCCTCCGAATAGAAATCAACCAATGTCTTGAATTATATGTTGTAACTCCAACCATTCACTGAACTGAGACATGTTTTGCTGAGAGAACTGATGAACTCAGCAGCAGCTGATTCTGAGCATGTGCGTGTAACTGAATGAGCAGCGGTCATTGGATCAGCAGTACAGAATTGAAAACCATTTCTCTTGGACATGTTCAATACTGAGAACCGACGAGCTGATGAGCAAAGCCTCTTCATACACACAACGCTCTTCCCCACTGGACTATTTTTCCGGCTACAATGGAGTTCCCACGGGACTTCAGCGCGAGACACAGCTAGTGCCTAAAACAGGTGAATTTAAACAATGGCTAAGTGGCTAAACGCATCTCGTTGTAATGTAAGGGCCCTGTTCATGTTGAACAAACATTTTAATTGCATTTTGTGTCTGTTAAGAGGCACAAAGACACCCTTTACGTTTATGCCCCCAAAGCTGCCGTTTTAGCGGACCGCGGGCTCTGGCACACCAATCCGGTTTGTTTATTTTTCTATAGACTGTACCCACAAAGATATAACGATCAAGATAAACTTAAAAATTCGCCGGAGTTGTCCTTTAAGACCTTATGGCTCCTTATTGTACTCCTGTGCAAATGACCTTTGACCATACAAAGTCTTTCAACTACATAGTTTAAGACCATAATACTATATCTATTATAATGTCCATTTCTTATCATTAGAAAAATTAACAATGACAATTTCAAACAATGGAATTTTAAAACTATTCTCAACTATTTATTTTTTGACTTTTGTAACTTTACCATCCACATACTGGATAAATCGCTCATCATGAACTACACACATACTCAAGATGACTTTGTACTAGGCCTGTAGCAAGTACCATTAAACTTTCTCTTTCTGGAAAAAAAAACTAGCATATCTAGCAATACATTTATTTCGAGCATCAACTTTTCCCAAAAATTTCTAGGCCATACTTACATCACTTAAACACAACAAAGATAACCAACTGATTTAAAAGTACACAACCATCAACTTTGGCTACCAAGTAATTTTCCTTTCGTGACTAATGTTTAAGTCTAGATCAATGTAAATGGATAAATGACACTTTTGAACCTGTATCTACCAATATTATATCAAGCAGTATTCACATACCATTAATAATGACGATGTAGATGTTTCTTGTCCTTTTCCCCACTGAACATGTGCCTTGAGCAGAAGTTGTTTTGAAACTCCTTTCAGTTCTGCATTTTCATATAGAACTGTGGAGGGTGGAGTTTTCTTCTGAGCTCAGAAATCAATAATTTCAACACCTCAAACCGACAAGGAACTTCTGCTTCTACAGGCTGAGAGCTGTGAATGTAAAGCAAGCACGAAATACAGTTCAAAGCATTTGTGATTTTGCTGTAAGCAAGCCAATCCCTTCTGAGTGTTTCCCTTCCATTGGTGGCCTTCGAGAACAGCAAATGTTTTGGAAACTGTTCCCGGCTTGTCAATCTACTGGTATATTCTTCAACATGTCTGCAACGTTTGTTGAAAACTTTCTGACAATCATTTCTCTTTCAATGTTTGTTAATTATTCTGATAAATTATTGATGTTTTTAGAATTTCCATGATTTACACCGTGAGGGCTATATTCATTAAAAATCATGTAACCATCCATTATGTATTTTTAATGTCAAATCATGTGATGTTTGTAATCACATAGTAACGGTAATTTTGTGTAATAATGAGAATGAGAATGTTTTTATTTTTTTATTTTCTTTTAATAGATGATAGAGTTACTTATAATGTATATGTATATTTGTGTAGGATAAAGTCATGTGAAAAAAAGTCAGGACAACCTATTGAAATCCAAGATTTTCTGTATCAGGTGTAAAATATTGAGTAAGATATGCAATTGTATTATTTTGCTCTTTGAACTATTGTATGGTTAAGTAAAGACACCATAACTGTATTCATTGTCGTTTAGGGGTTACATTGGTTGTCTTCTTATTTTGAAGACAGATTAGTGCCCTCTTTTGGAATTATTTAAGAAATTATGTAACCATGGGTGTAATCCACTAGAGGTCTCTATCGAGGGGTTTGTGAATTCCCAAGTTCAATTTTCAACACTTTCAATAAACATTTTTTTAGCTGGATTTGAATATATATTAAAAAAAACAAATATTATGTTTAGAAATGGAAATTTTTTTTCTTTGATTTTGTGTTTTTGCAGATTTCCCATTAATTTCCTATGGTGTTCATTTTTGACCGAAGAAGCAAGTGGGAGTATTTTTTTTACAACCATTTAGCATGCTCGAATCATGCCCTCAATTTTTTTGTGTGTTTACATAACTAATGTTAGAAAAGTCACCAAGTTTCATATCATTCTGACGAAGATGTGATTTTTAATAATTCATAATGTGGTTCATAGGTTCAGTTTTCATGGGTGTGTGTGTGTGTGTGTGTGCGTGTGTGTGTGAGTGAGTGGATGTGTCAATATCACACTCCTGATGTTTTACGCTCGTTTCACACATACTCCGTCTGCAGTGCGTGTGCGGTGTGTGTTGCGTCGCGTATGCGTTGGAGGATCCGCATGCCCTGTTGTGCTATCACATATGCTGCGTTTGCAGTCCGCAACTGATCCGCTGTTGCACACCACAAACACAGCATTGATTCTTTTTTATTTAAAATCCAAAAGTTGTTACTCGTCAGAATTGCAATTCTCTTTGTTTACTCTTTATAGAAGTCAGGTTAACGTAGGCTAGCCTACCACATTTAAACAACATTTTATTCAATTCATTTATTCATATTTATATACTTTAGATTTAGCTCACACAAGTGGCAAAACATTTAAACATAGGTTATAGCCTAAAATCACAAACATTTTAAATTAGAAACTTACAATAAGCTATTCAAAAACAGCCGACTCTTGTCTTTTCTTTCGTTTTTAAACCCTTTTAAAAGAAATCCTGCAGGTCATTTGCTTTCCACCTCCAAGAAAGTAGGCCTACGAGTGCTATTCATTATGGCACTTTTTTTTTAACCTAAATGCCAGGTAAGGTGTCGTTTCCTTCCTTAGCCTACTTGAGAAAAAAAAGGCATTTGTTGACTTTGAAACAAGAGTATATTTTAAATGATATGCATCTGTGGTGAAATTACTAGATTTTCGCGTCAGTACATGTTTATTTTAATGCAAACAATGTTCTATCACTTAAATGCAGCAGCGCAGCGCAGCAAAAATTAGACTCGGTACGAAAACGATCCGTGCACTGCTGCAGACACAACGCACCTGGAACGGACTGACGGACCGCATCCGGGTGCAGTGTGAAAGCTGTAATCCGTTAACATGGGTACGGAAAAAATACGCACCGCACACGCACTGCAGACGGAGTATGTGTGAAATGGGCGTTAGAGTGTCATCCCTATACTGCTGTGTACTTTTTTTCAGCATTGTGGCCGATTTGTAGATATTACACACAAATATTCTGCAAATATTTGTGTTTTTGCAGATTTTCCATTCATTTCCTATGGGGGTCATTTTTGACCGAAGAGCACAAGTGGAAGTAATTTTTTTATGACCACTTAGCATGCCCGAATCATGCCCTCATTTTTTGTGTGTGTTTACATATCTAATGCTAGAAAAGTCACCAAGTTTTATAATTTTCAGATGAAACTGTGATTTTTAAAAATTCAAAATGTGGTTCATAGGTTAAATTTTTCATAGGTGTGTGTGTATAAGTGTGCGTGTGTGTGTGTGTGTGTGTGTGAGTGGATGTGTCAGTATCAAACTCTTGATGTTTTAGAGCAGGGGTCTTCAACTAAAATAGCTTGGGGTCCAGAAAAAAACCTTCCTCACCGGCCGAGGTCCAGACAATTATATACCTAAAAACATGAATTGATGTCTTTTTGCCAGACTAAAGAAATTAGTGTACAAAACACTAAACATGTCTTTTCATATTGTTAAAGCAAACATAGGTAAACCTTCACAAAATGTACTTCATTTTGAGGTCGTTCTGTTTAAGTTGCATTGGTACAAAATATCTAATTCAACCAGTAGCCATGTCTGACAAAAAATATGATGAATGAAAAAATGCCTTCATCAATCTGCACTAGTGGTGGAAATTTTGATTCTTTTAAGAGTCGTTCATTTTCAGTTTGTTCACCAAAATGATTCGTTCAGATTCGTTCATTGATTCGTTTAAATATTACATAAATATGACTGCAGGTGACGAAAAAGAGTGTATTATGTGTAATGTCTTAAGTCAACGAACGTATTTACTTACAAAAAAACTGATTTGGCTTTATTAAAATGTACATAATCTACTCATTAAATAAAATAAGTCTAAATAAGTGGTTCAGATGACCAAAGCATGTTTTCTTGCATGATTAACATTTAATTGTTTGCCCAGACATTTAGACATTCATATATCTGGGATTATGGTAAACATGGGGTTATAAACATGAGGTTTGTCTATAACTGTGCTTTGCATCTGCTGATTGTTGAACGAGACTGACACGCATGCCAAATGACCGTTCACAAACTAGATCTCTCTCTCTCGTTCAGAGCTGGTTCATTTCGTTCACGAACGAGAAGTACCAGTTCGTTCACGAACGAGATCTCTCTCTCGTTCAGACTCAAAACAGCAACTCGGTCAGTGAAGTTCGTTCAGTAGCTCAGAATGCTATTTACTGACGTGACACACGAGATCTTTTTAACCATAGGCCACTGTCACATTTTTTATTTGTTATTAAGTTTTTAGAGAAGTGCATGACATGACTCAAACGTAATGAAGAAAATGGTTCAAACATAAAATAAAATATAAACACACTTTACTTTACTCTGTAGTAATCATTTAACCATCAACCTGCATTATTACACTGTTTTCATTACAGTGGTAAAGTGTACATTTCTTTCTTTGCTGCAAATATGCCACCTGCACGAGCCGAGCTGTTCATTTCGTTCACGAACGAACGACATATAGCCTACCAATTCGTTCACGAACGACATTTCTCGTTCAGAGTCAGACTCAAAGCCTCTCGGTCAGTAAAGGGCGTATTCGTTCACTGAATTCAACAAATCACATGCTCCGTCACATCTCATACTCGAACGCTATTGGCTTGAGGTTTTGTCATTCTTTGACAGAATGAAACAGTCGACAGAGCTGCGCATGCGCTCGCTGCTAATAGCGCCATGCTGCGGTGGAGGGAGGAATTTCAGTGAACGAGAAACATGAGTCAGTAGACTACGTGAACGAGAACGATTCGTTCACCTAAAAGATTCGTTCAAAATGAACGATTTGTTCACGAACGTAACATCACTAATCTGCACTGAAAATACATTAATTTCAACATTACTAGCAACTAAAGTGCTTTTTCTGCTGAACTGAGATAAACAGTAACAATCAATGAACACAAACCCTCCTGGTTAAAAAACAAAAGAGAAATCTCATAACATAATATTATGTTCATTTACAGGTATAGGCCTAGTCTCTACCTAACTAAATGTAGGCTATCTTCAGCACTGCTCTCTCTGTGCTTTAAATTGCACATGTAAAAAATCATCAGCAATATCATCCAGAAACACAAACAGGCACAAATCAAATGCCACCAGTGTTGGAAAAATGAAAAAGTGCACAAAATATTGTATCTCTTTATTTAAACTTTAAATCCAGAAAAAACGTAAATAACCTCAAATGACATCTCAAAAGGCTGAGCTGAGTTGAACTTAAAGATGGAATGGAAGCATAAAAATGACTGGTTCCAAAAAATAAAAAAATAAAAATAGAAAAGTGAATATAGGCTACATTGTCTGAACTTCAGTGCATTTGAGAAATTGGCTCATTTATTTTCTGCGCCCTTACCTCAGACTGCTGAGGATAAAAGGGTCTTTGAAATGTGTATGGCTGAAATCGCCCCTATACCCTCATTAGGGCATTATTTGAGGGGACAGCCATTTGTAGTGTCCGAAACCACAGTGGACACGTGTGAGTGCACAAATTCAATCACATGTTGCACCGCAATAATTCAAGATTACTAAAAACTAAAAAAACGGGAACTAAAAAAGCAGCTCCAGTTATCTCTCTGGATATATAGCTACATATAGCTCTGGATCTTTTGAGCCATCTGTAAATATTTGTAAGTATTGGGAATATTTTTTTCCAAGATGTAGAGAGAAAGCTGAAGACATGTCTACTTCTCCCTTTGTTTTTTTTGTTTTTTATTTCCAACAAATGTAAATCTACAAAGGGAGTTGAATAACTCCATGGTTCATTTTCAGGAATCACCACTGTTTGACTCATCTTAAACTCATTTACTTCCATCTCTTCTACATACACTTTACTACACCATCCAAAACTTTTCCTACACAACTTATTCTGTTCCCAACAATTCTTTAAAACCATTTTTGTAGGATGATCCTCTTTATGTCCTTTAAGGTTAGCCCAGTAATTGATAATTAATTGTTTCCTTCTCATTTCCAAAGGAATCTCTCCTGTCAGTACTTTTAAAGAAGGAATGGGTCGTTTTTTACCGCTCCACAACATAGTCTCATAGCTTGGGACTGTATTTTATCCAGATTTTCCAACAGGGATTTTGAAGCCGAACAATATACCATACTGCCATAATCAAACACAGATCTAATCATTGCTACATAAATAGTTTTTAATGATGAAAAACTTGCTCCCCATGACACTCCACTTACACATGTCATGATGTTTAATACCTCTTCTGACATTTTTCAATAACTTTGTTTATATGATCCACCCATGTAACTTTTGTATCAAAATATATACCTAAAAATGTAAAAACACTAACTCTCTCTAAGGACCTCCCGTACATCTTCAAGTTTATTTCTGGTATAATTCTTTTCCTAGAGAAATTTATAATCTTTTCTACTGAAAATTTAAATCCCCAATATGCCCATTCTTCTACCATTCTAATTTCATCTTGAATCATCCATTAATATAAAAAATGTTTCTTCCCCTTTTCCATTGAGCTCCATCATCAGCAAAAAGAGATTGACCTACACTTGCTGAACCTTATTAAAAACATCATTAATCATTATGGAAAAAAATCAATGGACTTATGACACTCCCTTGTGGAATTCCATTTTCTATCTCATATCTGTTTGAAAATTCATTGCCAATTCTCACCTGTATACTTCGGTGCACCAAAAAAATCTTTAATCCATCTGTATATTCTTCCACCTATATTCATCAGTCTCAGTTTTATCAAAAGTCCCTCCCTCCACATCATATCATATGCTTTCTCAACATCGAAAAATACTGCAATTGCTGATTCCTTATTTGCCTGAGCTTTTCTAATTTCATTTTCCAAACACACAACTGGGTCCATTGTTCCTCTTCCTTTTCTAAAACCACTTTGATATTTAGTTAATATTCCTCTTTTTTCCAATAAATATGTCAATCGGTCTTTTACCATCCTTTCCATTAATTTACATACATTGAAAGTAAGAGCTATAGGCCTGTAATTATCTGGTTTAGAAGGATCTTTGCCATGCTTTCTTATTGGAATTATTATAGCCTCTTTCCAAGCATTTGGTAACCTTCCTTCCAAAGTATTTTTTTTTTAATTACTAATGGCTCTTTTCAGTTCATCTAAAGTAAAATGAAGGTTAACTGACTGCATTTCTATTTCCCCATTTCTTTCTATTTCTTCTAGATGTTGTCTCTTTTTAATTTCCCTCCTCCTCCCTTCCTCACTTAAGTTTCCTGACCCATGTATCTTTACAAATGATTATTTAGAGAGAGAGAGAGAGAGAGAGAGAGAGAGAGAGAGAGAGAGAGAGAGAGAGAGAGAGAGGAGAATGTCCCCACATTTCACAAAAACAAACGTGTGTCTTTGTCATAATTCACATTTTGACAGTTGGAGAGGCTCCATTAGCTGCCATTCTATGAACTATTTCTAAACGACGGAAAATCACTCATCTTCCATTCTATCGAATATCTCTAATCAATCTGTCAATCAATCACTCTGAGTGAGTTTGGGTTTGAGTGTGTGTGCTTGTTTTTGGGAAATATCAGGACACAAATGAGAGGGTGAAATATGAGGGGGACAAAATGTCCCCAGTTTTCACAAAAACAAATGTGAACACATTTTTTGTTGCATTTACACTGTTCTGACCAGCAGGGGTCTCTGTGGAGACAGGTGTTGAATATTTTTCACTTTTTCAAAGCTTCGACACAATGCGGCACATTTGCTTCAACTCTTTCAGTATACTCTTTCACAAAGCTTCTGTCGAAGTCCGTTAGTGCCTCAATGACAACTTCACTCACAGAAGTCGATCTCAGCTGTCAATCATGGCGTCACACACCCCGTTTTTATCATCAAATAACTAAAACTAAACTCATTTTAAAAACGAACACTTGAAATGAAATCATCGTGATGATAACTGCCTTCAGTGACATAAACTAACTTTGGGGCGAAAATATTTGAAGTGTAATTTTATTGTTTAGTTTGCCTCGCGTCCATTAGAAAACACAGAGGGGCAACTATACTGGAACCGGTCACCGGGGGGCGATCAAGGCGTGAAAGCTTCAGTTTCTGAGAGGCATACTGCAGGCTTGGCCCATCACTGGTAGTCAAGAGCATAGATATCCATAATAAAGGCTAGATGTCTTACGGCGGAGTCACCATCGTCATCACCGGCGGCCATCTTGTCACAGGCAAGCTTTCTGGCGGGCTCTGTGGTACCTTATGCAAGGTGAGTGATCTGCACGAACAAAAATACACTTATCACACTGAAATCTTGATGGATTTACAAATGGTTTGGTTTCTCACAAACATTATTAACGTGGCTACAATTCTGGATGCTTGAACACGTTGAAACGGGAGCTTTTCTTTTCGAAAAACTACTTAATCGTGCAGCATAGTTGTGTATCACGGCTACGTGCACAAGTTATCAAGGCTGAGACCACAATCGAGCTGTTCAATTATAGGTTTTATTGACACCAATAACGATTTTATGACAACTAAACAAACTGTAGCTAGGGTACCGACAGTACCGATTCACATTAAACCGATCACATTACCGATCCACTGGTACTACATTGACACGTTTATGTCGATGGTTCCTGTGCTGCTTGAAGGACAGCGATATGTCCTGACCTACAGATTCAGCCAGGACCACTTAGAGCTTCTCTTCAACTCCATCAGAGCATCCGGTAGGGTTCATCATAATAATAATAATAATAACTTTAATTTATTTAGCGCCTTTCACAAAACCCAAGGACGCTTAACAAACAGCAAGGGAAGGGAAGGGGGGGAGGGAGAGAAAACCGAGCAGTTATGGACCATAGGCCTCAGTGAAGAGATGTGTTTTAAGTTGTTTTTTAAAGGTTGCTAGAGATGATGCAGAGCGGATGGAACGAGGAAGCTTGTTCCAGAGTGAAGGAGCACCAACACAGAAGGCTCTATCACCAAACGTCCGTAGCCTGGACTTTGGGACAGCAAGCAGGTCCTTGTCTGCGGACCGCAGGGACCGGGCTTGGTTGTAAGGATGGAGTAGATCAGTCAGATACTGTGGTGCAAGTCCATTTAGAGATTTGTACGTCAGGAGGACAAATTTATATTTGATCCTTGATTTAACTGGCAGCCAATGAAGTTTTTTGAGGATTGGAGTAATATGAGATCCAAGTTTTGTGTGAGTAAGCATCCTAGCCGCAGAGTTCTGTACATACTGGAGTCTGTCAGTAGCTTTGCTAGGCAGACCAAACAGGACACCATTACAGTAATCAAGTCGGGACGTGATGAAGGAGTGGATTAGGGTCTCGGCTACAGAGTCAGAGAGGCAGTGCCGGAGTCTAGAGATGTTCTTGAGATGGTAAAATGCTGTTTTAGTAGTGTGCTTAATGTGTTGCTGGAAAGACAAAGTGGAATCATGATGCACGATGATGACGCCTAGGTTGCGTACTTGAGGAGATGCTGATATTGAACAGCCATCCACATCAAGTCTGAAGTCATCAACTTTCTTAAGAAGTGACTGTGCAGCAAACACTAAGAGTTCTATTTTGTCTTTATTGAGTTTAAGAAGGTTACTGTCCAGCCAGAGTTTTATGTCCCTCAGGCAGTTGATGAGTGTCAGTGGAGGAAGAGGAGTGGAAGGCTTAGTACTGATGTAGAGCTGGGTATCATCAGCATAGCAATGGAAATGTAAACCATGTTTACGGATGATCATCCCAAGAGGCAACAAATAGATATTAAACAGTAGAGGGCCAAGTACCGATCCTTGAGGCACACCATGTAAGACTGGTGCCAATCCAGAGCAAATATCCTTAAGGGTGATGTATTGTTGCCTGTTGGTAAGATAGGATTTAAACCAGGAGTACACAGTGCCAGTGAGGCCAATGAGATTTGAGAGGCGATTGAGAAGAATGATGTGTGAAACCGTATCAAAGGCAGCAGAGAGGTCAGGAAGTATTAAGATGCTGACATGCCCAGAATCAGCTGCCATGAGAAGATCATTTATTCATTACATCATTTATTTATATTTACCTGCCACTACACTATGTGACACAAAGCGTCAGCAAATGCTTGTATTGTTTTCAGTTTGTCGGTCCATATGTTTTTATATTTAGTAAAACATGTTAAACAGTAAACAGTACCTGGAAGTGTCACAAACCATTTTGATTATTTAGAAAAATGCCTGTGTTTGACTATCTATTTGCATAATTTATCACCACTGATACAGTCTGAATTGTATGAGAATGTCATTCAATTTAATTGAATTTGTGGAAAGATCATTCAGGGGTGGCTAGTTATAATTTGTCTCTCATTTATTTTTATTTATTTTATTTAAGCGTAAAACGTTTTAAGGCTTGTATTGAATATCTGTGTACTATACTCGTATATCTTGTTTTTTTGTTTTTTTTTAAGGTGGCTGGAATAACAACCCTAATGCCAGTCAGTTCAAGTACATCTTTAGGAAGCTGATGGCCCGGTGTGGGGTTGTTAAACCATTCAGAGGCAATGTGAAGGCACAGGATGACACAGAGTCCCTACCAGCTGTCATCGACACGTAGATATGTCCTCTGTAGCAGGAGGAGAAGATCTTCCATCCCCGTTTGCTGACATTCCTGCCCTAGTACATGACCACAGCTACCTTCCCGTCTGCTTTGATGGTCTTGTGGACAATGCTCTCGTGTACATTGCAGGTAATGGCTGACTGAAATCGATTTAGCCCATAACCGATAGTGCCAATAGTCAAATTCTGGGGGGAAACAATTTCACAGTCCAAAAAAATAAATGTTCCCTTCATTTTCCCCATGCTTATTAAAGATCGTTATTATGTTATGTTATTATACTAACTAAACTTTCAGGATTTGTTGTGCGACGGGCTCTGAAGAAGCTGTCCTGTGATGTTTGCCGTGCCAGTCTGGTGACAGATGCTGCATCTGCCATCAAGGACCAGAGCTACCACCTGCTGACTTTAAAAAATAATGGAGGTCTAGTGATCCCATCATGAGGCACAGTGAGGGTCGTCAAGGCAGCAGAGTGGGTCATTCGTCGGGTACCAGCAAGTACCAGAAGATCACAGCCCATCAAACTTCCAGAGGTTGTGTACATTGTAAGGAAGAGGATAGGGTCAGAAGATGTGTTTGTGCTCGGGGAGCACATCGGTGAAACACAGTATGGCATAGACAGCCACCACCATACTCTGTTAGCATTAGTGGTGTCCCTGTTTTTTAAGCTAAGGCTGCACCACATTGCTAAAATGACCAACCTTAGCTTACAGAGCAACAACATGCGATATCTCTCTCCTTCACAGTGCAGTTCTCTACAACATGCAACATGGATTTCAACATGCAGTATATCTCTAGTATATTTCTAAAGGGGAATCTTTTACCTATTTTTTTTATTCCAAGTAAATGTCACTTTTATAATATTTAAAAATAGACTTTTGTGTACTTGTTCCATATTTTGTGTAGTCACTCTTTAACAGAACCCCTGACATACAATCCAAATAGTCTACAAGAAACTTCAAATTGTTACATTTCATTTGAAACCATGATTATGCTTCTACATCAAGAGGTTGCCACACAGCCTTTTATTGTCAGTATGCATTTTGGGTAAACAAAAGTCCTATGGGGACTTTACGGGGAGGGGGTAGGGTGTCAGGCAACCCTGAAGAAGTTGAAATAAACTTTGTTTTTTGTTTATTCTTATTATAAAAGTATGTGTGTGTATATATTATATAGTGTGTATGTGTACATTATTTATTATATATGTGTGTGTGTGTGTGTGTATTGCCATTCGGCCAATTTTACTTTCATATGGAAATCCATGGCTATAATTATTCATAAGTATGTAGTGTCATAACTACATCTCTGACGTTTATAACAAACCAAAATGTTTGAAAATCGGTTGAAAACTGAGCACGTTATAGTTATTTAAAAAGTACATGCACCATTAAAACACTGTTACAAGTGAGCGAGCTGCCTGTGACAAGATGGCCGCCAGTTGCGGATGGCGACCTCCATTGGCCAACAGCGCGCACGAGACATCTAGCCTTTATTATGTATATCTATGGTCAAGAGTACAGGCATCTACTTTCTAAGGTGAGAAGCTTTTTACTTATGAATTTTGAGGTTAAGGTTATTTCGAATAATTTTCATGATTTTTATAATCCGGTGATGATGTGATGATGTTATAAACTATTTTCTGATAAGATTTGGTCTCAGAGAATGACAAGAAAAAATATTGACAAGAATATTTGCCGGTGATGATGTGATAGTGTTATTTTCTGACAGAATTTGGTCTCAGAGAATGGGTTCTGACAGGAAAAAATATTTTCTGGTGTACTTTTTCAAGTTATTTCGGATAATTTTCATGATTTTTATAAGCCGGTTACGATGTGATAGTGTTATAAACTATTTTCTGACAGGATTTGGTCTCAGAGAATGGGTTCTGACAGGAAAAAATATTTTCTGATGTACTTTTTCAAGTTATTTAGGATAATTTTCATGATTTTATAAGCCAGTGAGGATGTGATAGTGTTATAAACTATTTTCTGACAGGATTTGGTTTCAGAGAATGGGTTCTGACAAGAACAAATATTTTCTGATGTACTTTTTCAAGTTATTTTTAAATAATTTTCATGATTTTTATGAGCCGGTGACGATGTGATAGTGTTATAAACTATTTTCTAACAGAATTTGTGACCCCGTCTGTGAAACCCCGGCTAAAGTCGCAAAATTTAATTATGAGATTTTGATCGTCAAAGTGCCATAGCCATAAAAATGACGAAAATAGGTAATTTGTGTTTATTGCTGTAAATGATAAATTATACCAAAGGGTTTGAGATACAATACTCAATTTTTAATTCATAACATTTTAAATACTGAAATTAGTGATTTTATTGACACTACACGTTATACTTTTGCACACAAAAAATATTGGATGCAGGCTCCCTAAACATCGATTTTAATCGAATTTAATAGTTTTTTACCATTAGGAAGAGAAAGACATTAATATCAATCGGCACGAGCGACAATCAGGTCATTGCGACTTAAGCCGGGTTCAGATATGTCTCTGGAGATATTTTCGTGTCATCGCCAATATTTTAATATTTTCTTCTTTGTTTTGTAGCTCAACATTGTGCCAGTAATAACCATCTTAATTTAAAGTCATATTAGGCCTGCTATGTGTCTATTTAAAACATGTTGTGGATGGTGGTGCGTCAGATTAATGCAGTTTCCCATCCGGGGAGCGCGGGGTGCCGCGTAAAAGGTTTCAGCACGGACTTTGCACCGCGGTTCATCTCACATCTGATGACGCATCTTTAATATAGGTTGTAACTTGAAAATAATACTTTATGTATGTTTCTGTCGATGGATACACGTGCTGGCTCCTCAGTTATACATTACAACAACAGCAATAATAAAAGAGAAACGTGGGCAAACGGTGTCTCTTAGTAAACTTTGTTCAATGCAAGTGAGTGCTGCCATATCTCCGAATATGAATACGGGTGTAGAGCCAGAAGACGCGATTGAGAACTCACGTGCGATGTGAGAAGATTTGTCTCTGTGCGGTCATCCGAAAGCGCGCACATGCATGTCTCATAGAGCATATCTATTGAGTTTTCTTTCAAGTATTGCGCGTGAACGGACAAACTCACACAAGAAGTACCCTTTGTCAACATGTCCATCTTGATGAGTATCCAAGCAGACATAGTCTGAATATGCCTTAAGTGAACATACAGTCGAGAAAGCGATACCCCTGGGTCTTAAAGGGGCAGTAGTCTTTACTGCTGTCTGTTTAATGTCAAAGAAGATGAGGAATCACTCACTGCTCTTGATTGAATAGCTTTTGTAAGTTTAATAAGGATTAATATTTAATTTAAACTGTTAAATATGCAGTAATTTGACTTTATTTAATTTATTTACCTAAAACCAATGTTAGACCTACCTGAAAAGAAAAAAAAGCATTATTTTATTATCTTTGCTCAATAGTAATTATTTGTGCTGCTGCTTGTATTTAAGTTATTTGTTATTTTCTTTATTTTTATTTGACAGTAGTCCTTTTTTCCATGAACATAGCAAATACCGAACCATACAGAAACCGTGAACCTGAAACTGTGAACCTAAAACCTTGATACAAACCGAATCGTGAGTAATCTGTACCGTTACACCCCTAGTGTATCCTATGCGAGGGGGTTCCACAAAATTTAGAACATTTTTAAAGGGCGCCATGACTGAAAAAAAAGGTTGGGAAACACTGGATTCATGAATTAAGTTATCTAGGCTATTTGACATGGCAGCACTTAAACGCGAGCAGGAACAGAAAATAGCTGATTGCTTGAACAGCTTTTCCAATATTAATCTCGGTGGAATTACCCCGAATAATGATATAACCGGGTTTATTGAAGAAAGTGCAGGTTTGGAACAACATGAGGGTAAATAAATGATGACAGAATTTTCATTTTTGGGTGAAATATGTAGTAGACACTGAAATATGTAGTAGAAAACCCATGAAAGATCTACGTTATTTAAAAAAATCGATTTTATATTTGGACCATGGGCGGCGCCATCTTGTTCCCTTTCGAGAGAGGTTCCTCGTATTACGTATGGGAAAAACTCCTTTTCTCGAGAATATGAAGCAAAACTTTAATAAAGGTATCCATGTAAAGCGCAGTGCCGCTGAACGGCCATAGCTCAGTGCGAGGAGCGCTCTGATTGGCCGGGCCACGGCAACTGCAGGAACCTATGGTGAGGCGGCTGAGAGGAACGAGCCAATGGGGGGCGTTCCAGAAGCCCACCGAAAAAAGGTGCTTATATTTGCATACAGGAGGCTATATAAAGCCCTAATTTCGCCATAGGTGTCAGATTTGATCTCCTTCAGCGATACCTTCGCTGACCTCCGGAAGAAGCAACCGCCGTCGAAAAGGCACCAGCGGAACCTGCAGCTGAGGACGACGGACTCCCTCTCCGCCTTCTATGCCGTTCCAGCTACGCCATCCGGCGATCGTATCCTTTTTACTCTCTTCTCCTAAAAGAGCGCGGGGCGTTGTTTCAAATGCCTCGCATTTCCTGCGGCTCTTGCAGAGCTCCTCTCCTTGGCGGCGACCGTCACGTCATCTGTGTGGCATGCCTTGGACGGGACCACGCGCAGCTCGCACTCTCTCAGGGCGGCTGCCCCGAGTGCGATGAGATGGCGCTGCAGACCCTTCGGGCTCGCCTCGCCACCTTTGACCAGGTCCCTCCTCCTGCCGCTGGGCCGCGCCGCACGAAACGGCGCGACCAGAGACTGCCGGAACGGTCTGGCGACTGCACGCCGGATGACTCCCCGCGTGCCTCGCCATCGCCGGTCACCTTCACTCAGGAGGAACAGCGTCCCTCTCATGCAGCGGCCTGTTCGGTTTCCTTCGGTGGCCCGTCGCCAGAGGATGATGAGGACAGCCTCTCCACAGCCGCTTCTGGTAGCGAGTGGTCAGCTTCTGTCTCGGAGCCCCCCGCTTCGACGCAGACCGCCACGAGCGCCAAATCTAACGTCGACGCGGAACTCATCCGCGTGCTCTCCAGGGCCGTGGAAGACCTCGGGCTCGAGTGGTCCCAGCCCGATGAGCCGACGCGCAGCAGATTGGACGAGTGGTTCCTGGAAAGCCGCCGCCTCTCTTCTCCTCAGAAGCCCGCGCCTTTCTTCCCTGAGGTACACGACGAGCTTACGAAGTCGTGGAAGTCGCCCTACTCTGCTCGCGCTAGATCCGCCTTTTCCCCAGCGCTCTCCGTTGTCGACGGCGCTAAGGAAAAAGGCTATGAGTCTCTTCCTCCCCTCGAGGAGGCTGTCGCCGCGCACCTCTGCCCGCCCTCCTCCTCCAGAGGATGGCAGTCCAGGGCTCAGCACCCGTCCAAGCCCTGCCGCACCACTTCTGCTCTCGCAGGCCGGGCATATGCCTCCGCTGGCCAGGCTTCCGCGGCCCTTCACACCATGGCTGTCCTTCAGGTGTTCCAGGCCAGACTTCTCCGCTCCTTGGATGAGTCTGTCCCCGACTCCGAGGTTTTGAAGGACCTCCGCAGCGCGACGGACTTGGCCCTTCGCGCCACTAAAGCCACTGCACAAGCCATCGGGAAAAATATGGCTAACCTGACGGTCTTAGAGAGGCACCTTTGGCTGAATTTGACCGAGATGAAGGACGCGGATAAAGCCTTCTTCTTGGACGCCCCCATCTCCACTACCGGTCTCTTCGGCCCGTCAGTCGTGGGTTTCGCGGAGCGTTTCACTGAAGCGCAAAAGGCTTCGCAGGCTATGAGGCATTTCCTGCCTAAGCGCTCCAGCTCGTCTTCAGGCCAGGGACGCTCTCGAGGTAGACCCCCGCCTTCTCAACCCGCTAAGCCGGCAGAGCCACCTTCCCAGCCTCGCTCCTCTTCTGGACCGCGCCAACGTTCCCGCTCCGCGAACTGCAGCAGTCGGCCTGAACGCCGGGGACCTCGACCCAGGCGTGTGTTGAACCCCGAGCCTCCGAAGCCGTCCTAGCCGCAGGGATAAAAAGGAGATGGTCAGGTCTCGCCTCGGCCGGACCCCCATCTCTCCCTCCCGGTCTCCCAGTTCCCTGCACCCAGGTGACTGCCGACCTCAGTTTAGCAGCCAACGAGCCCGATGTCAAACGCACTCGCCTGCACACAAACGCCGTTATCACGGCGACCCAAATAAATCTCAAAAAGAGCTTTTTCTCTGTAGTAAATGTGCCCACACATCAGTCTGCACTCCTACACTCATTCACCCCTCCCACCCATGCTATAAATGTCCCGGCGCCCACTCCACAGTGCACGCCGCCACACATAAGCACTACCCCCTCTATGTCTCAAGCACAAAATGGCAGCGCTACCGAGTTCCCTCTAGTAGGCGACCCTTATCCGCGCCGGCTCCAGCCGCTATCGTGTCGGGCTCAGGCCTGGCAAGCCATGCCCGGGGTATCAAATTGGGTTATGAACATAGTAAAAAGGGGCTACTCGCTACAGTTCGTTCGCAGGCCCCCGCGCTTTCGCGCCGTGGTCGAGACCTCGGTGAGAAGCAGCGTCAGTCACGTGCTTCGCACCGAGATTTTGAAACTGGTAGAGAAGGGAGCGGTGGAGCCCATCCCCCCTTCCAAAAGCGAGTCGGGCTTCTACAGCCGATACTTTCTCGTTCCGAAGAAGGACGGAGAGCTCAGGCCCATCCTAGATCTAAGGCATTTGAACAAAGCTCTAATGACTCGCTCTTTCAAAATGCTAACGGTGAAACAGATCCTCGCGCACATTTGCCCTGGGGACTGGTTTTTCACGATAGATCTGAAAGATGCGTACTTTCACGTGCAGGTAGCCCCCCACCACAGGCCATTCTTGAGATTCGCCTTCGAGGGGCAGGCTTATCAGTACACGGTCCTGCCATTCGGCTTATCCCTGGCACCCCGCACGTTTACGAAATGTATGGACGCGGCATTAGCCCCGCTCAGGCTGAAAGGGATGCGGGTGCTCAACTACCTCGACGACTGGCTAGTGATAGCCCAGTCTCGAGCAGAACTACTAACACACAGATCCTGGCTCCTCAACCATTTAGACTGTTTGGGTCTCAGGATCAATATTGCCAAGAGCTCGATGTCACCCACTCAAAAGATATCTTTTCTGGGCATTGTTCTAGACTCGAGACTCATGAACGCGCGGCTAACGACACAGCGCGCGCTATCCGTCCAGAACATGGCGACTTCATTCAAAGCCGGAACTCGCGTTCCCCTGAAACACTTTCAGAGAATGCTCGGCCTTATGGCCTCGGCATCGTCAGTGCTCAGGCTGGGACTGCTACACATGCGCCCCCTCCAGCGTTGGCTACGCGCCTGTGTCCCTCCTTATGCATGGAAATGGGGCCGTTTTCCCGTCGAGCCACAGCGTTGTCAAAACTTTGGCTCCTTGGACGAGGACAGAGTGGTATCGGAGGGGCGTGCTTATGGGCACGGTTACGAAGTTTAAAGTGGTCTCGACAGATGCCTCCACTCGGGGGTGGGGAGCCCTGCACGAGGGCAAGCCGATCTCTGGCCTGTGGGCAGAAACAGAAAAGCGGCTGCACATAAACTGTCTAGAGATGAAAGCGGTCGCCTTATCGCTGAGAGCTTTCCTTCCACATATAAAGAACCACCACGTCTTGGTTCGTTCAGACAACATGTCGGTGGTAGCGTACATAAATCGCCAGGGCGGCCTGAGATCATATTCCCTTCACCGCATGGCGAAGCATCTCCTTTTATGGGCAGAGCACAACCTGAGCTCCCTGAGGGCGGCTCACGTGCCAGGTATTCTGAATGTGGGTCCGGATATGTTATCCAGGGGACCCATTCCCCCAGGGGAATGGTCTCTTCACCCGCAAACGGTTCTCTTAATTTGGAACACCTTCGGCAGAGCGAAAGTGGATCTCTTCGCCTCAGAAGACAACACTCACTGCCCAATATTTTTCTCCAAACGCAGGGATGCCCTGGCCCATGTCTGGCCCAGCCTCCCGCTGTATGCTTTCCCCCCGATCGCGATGCTACCACAAACCATCAAGAAAATCAGGAAGACAGCATCCACGGTGCTTTTAATAGCCCCGCTCTGGAGGAACCGAACGTGGTTCTCCGATCTGATCCAGCTGTCAGACACAGCCCCATGGCCCATTCCTCTGAGGAAAGACCTCCTCACGCAGGCGAAGGGGGGGATCTGGCATCCCAGTCCCGAACTATGGGCCCTCCACGTATGGCCCATCAACTGGTATCGGGAAACCTCTCTGACAGAGTTATGAACACTATAGCGGAAGCTAGAGCCCCCTCGACGAGGCGGCTCTATACTCTGAAGTGGTCAGTGTTTTCTAACTGGTGTGCCGTCCGAAATATCGACGCACGCTCATGCGAAACAACAGAAGTGCTCGCTTTTCTCCAAGAGCTACTGGACGCGGGTCGTTCCCCCTCCACGCTCAAAGTTTATGTCGCCGCCATAGCAGCTAACCACGCTCAGGTCGCAGGACATTCACTAGGGAAAAGTGAGCTCATTGTACGTTTTCTTAAAGGGGCCAGGAGATTGAACCCCCCTCGCCCCCCATCGGTCCCTATTTGGGACCTCGCGGTGGTTCTAGACGCTATGAAGGGTCCCCCCTTCGAGCCTCTCCAGACCGCGACCATAAAGCTTTTATCACTCAAAACTGCGTTTCTGCTGGCTCTGGCCTCGGTTAAACGTGTGAGTGACTTACACGCACTCTCACTGAGTCCGTCCTGTCTCGAGTTCGGGCCCAACAACTCCAAAGTTGTTCTTAAACCGAGACATGGTTTTATACCCAAAGTGCTTTCTACCTCTTTTAGAGCACAGGTTATTACTCTGCTTCCTTTACCCGCATCTCAGGGTGAACAGGACGCGAATCTACTCTGCCCAGTCAGAGCTTTGAGACTGTATCTGGAGCGCTCCTCCCCCTTCAGGCAGTCGGACCAGCTGTTTGTCTGCTTCGGCGGCCGCACTAAAGGTTGTGCTGTCACGAAGCAAAGACTCTCACACTGGATAGTGGACGCGATCTCGCTGGCATATGAGTCTAAAAACCTGACTTGCCCTATAGGCGTTAAAGCCCACTCCACTAGAGGCATGGCCTCATCTTGGGCTTGGTCGTGTGGCATTTCTTTGGAAGATATCTGTGCGGCGGCAGGCTGGGCCTCTCCGTCCACTTTTATCAGATTCTATAAATTGGAGGTTCCAGCTCTACAAGCAGGGCTTCTCTCCATCTAGGCTCTATCTTGACCCTGGTAAACAGATTGCCTTTAATTTTGGCCTGTACACATCAGTCCTTAAGCACTTTTCATTTATCATAAGATCCGACTATGTCCGATCAGCCGTTCAAACGAACCGACTCTTCCGGTTCTTCATCCCCCTTATAGCCGCCTCTTCGGTGTCTCGGGGGTTATTTACATGTGCTTTGGGCATACTGGGTCAGTCAGCACTCACACGGCGCTTTACATTGTGTTCCCATACGTAATACGAGGAACCTCTCTCGAAAGGGAACGTACTCGGTTACTTTCGTAACCTCGGTTCCCTGAGAGAGAGGAACGAGTATTACGTTCCGTGCCGTGTTTATGCTTCTCAGGTATCGCTTCAGTCGATCTAAAAACCTGACACCTATGGCGAAATTAGGGCTTTATATAGCCTCCTGTATGCAAATATAAGCACCTTTTTTCGGCGGGCTTCTGGAACGCACCCCATTGGCTCGTTCCTCTCAGCCGCCTCACCATAGGTTCCTGCAGTTGCCGTGGCCCGGCCAATCAGAGCGCTCCTCGCGCTGAGCTATGGCCGTTCAGCGGCACTGCGCTTTACATGGATACCTTTATTAAAGTTTTGCTTCATATTCTCGAGAAAAGGAGTTTTTCCCATACGTAATACTCGTTCCTCTCTCTCAGGGAACCGAGGTTACGAAAGTAACCGAGTACGTTTGCGTTCTAGGTTGATGACGTAGAATGGTTGCACTCCTCAATCAGCTGGCGTTACCCGTAGCTATTTTAACAACAACGCAACTTGAAAATTGTTTCAGAGTTAAACAAAACCAGTTAATTGCTTTGTAATTGTACTTAAAACACACTCAAACATACATGTGCACACAAACTCACCTACACAAGTCAAACAGATCGGCGGGCACACACACACACCTGACAGACTGCTCTGTCTCAATCGAGATGTTGGGCTGCTCAGTCTCCACGACAGGGGCTGAATCTGAAATCGACCCCTATACCCTGAAATAGGGCATTATTTGAAGGGACGGCCATTTGTAGTGTTTTCCGACACCATAGTGGACATGTTCGAGTGCAGTCATTCAGTCTCACGTTGCACCGCAATAACGAGTGTACAGCCGATTTACAAACAGCTGTCCGACTTCACGTGTCATCATCAGTATTAAAACAATAAAAGACCTGAAATATTTCAGTTGGTATGCAATGAATCTAAAATATATGAAAGTTTAATTCTTATCATTACATTATGGAAAATAATGAACTTTATCACAATATGCACATTTTTTGAGAAGGACCTGTATATCACTGAAAATGGGAGAATCTCAGCTTTAATGTGGTATATGGCTCATATTCAGGATAATTATGCATCAAATGTGTTGTAGTTTTAAAAATAAGCTAGTGTTTACATTGGAATTTCTCAAAAACATGATTTTCTGAGCCCGAAATTCAGCAAATCTTTAACATAGCCATACTCAGTTAATATTAGAGATATCAAGGTTAAATTTTAACAGAATGTTCTTTACATTAATGTTGGATGATTTTATGTAGAAAACAGTGAATCACAGAAAAATGACTTTAGGAGGGTTTTCACAGACAGGGTCACATTTGGTCTCAGAGAACGGGTTCTGACAGGAAAAAAATATTTTCTGATATACTTTTTCCAAGTTATTTAGGATAATTTTCATGGTTTTATAAGCCAGTGAGGATGTGATAGTGTTATAAACTATTTTCTGACAGGATTTGGTCTCAGAAAATGGGTTCTGACAAGAAAAAATATTTTCTGATGTACCTTTTCAAGTTATTTCGAATAATTTACATGATTTTTATAAGACGGTGATGATGTGAGTGTTATAAACTATATTCTGACAGGATTTGGTCTCAGAGAATGGGTTCTGACAGGAAAAAATAACATTTATGTAAAATATGGGTCATGGGTCCTTTACCTTTTGACTAAGCAATCATTACCTTTTACAATGAAAATAAAACATTTAGGGAAAAAGATGAAATGTTTGAAGTAATTTAATTAAAAATAAATAATCATAACATCATTAATCAAAATAAACAAAATGTAAATTTATAACATTCAATGTTTGACTCATATTTAATATTTTTTTGTCTTTTCTTTCCTTTGTCAACAGCAGCTTACAACCCCAAAACTGACATAGCAAGTGAGTATATTTTTGATTCACCTTTAGACATCACCACATTACTATTTATTATTCATTATTATAATAATAGTATTTATTATTACTAAGATTTTTTCTTCTTTTCCTCAGAATGGCACATCCATACACAAGGCCTGACAAACTTGTGCTGAAATGTGTGCAAACACAGATGCAAAGAAAGGCTGCTATATTTATCAGGCGTGACAGAAATATTGAAATTGGTACATTTAATAAGTACTCTGTATGCACCCTCACAGATGGGAGTATTTCCATTTCACTCCTGAATTGGAGGAGGGGGCATCGTACATTGTAAAAAATTAAACCATGTCCAATAGGCCTGGGCAGGTTTATATCTTGCTCGGGCAAACATCACTTAAATTCCGAACAGCTCCTCTGGTTGTGTCAAAGGAGGCAGAGAGATCCGCCCTAGATGCCCTCTGCCCACCATCACATCCTGCCACTGGCGAGGAGGAGGACCTGTTTGTTAGGAGTGGCTATCTCTGTATTAAAGGCAAGGTGGAAAAAGTGAGATCTATCTATCTATATCTATCTATCTATCTATCTATCTATCTATCTATCTATGACAAGTAAGAAATGAATTGGGATGCACATTGTTATGCATTATATATTTTGTTGCTTTTAAATTTACTTAAACTGGGTGTGTAAAATGTTACAATACATTACAATTAGAAATGGCAAACTCAAATTAAGATTATACTATACTTAAGAAATACTATACTATACCTGGTATTGTACTGAGCCACTGCGCTTTACTTTTGAAGTTGCAGAAACCAAGGATGACCCGGACAGAGGTTCCAATCTTGGACATCAAGATGAGGTTTGGGGAAAATCTCCTTGAGGTCTCTCTATGAAGGGACCAAGCGTTGATTGACCTGCACGAAGGTGACATCCTACATCTGGCCACCTTCGTGCAACAGCAAACTGCAGTCATCAAACTATACAACAGTCAAGGTACTCTATCTATCTATCTATCTATCTATCTATCTATCTATCTATCTATCTATCTATCTATCTAGTTAATTTCAAAATCCGCACAAGCGCACAATAACGTCTGTAATTTGTTAATTTAGCTCCCAAACACACACACACACACACACACACACACACACACACACACACACACACACACACACACACACACACACAATAATGTAATAATTATTGTTACTTTTGTTTAATCCAGACTGAGGAGGTTGAACCTGTAGAGTTGGAAATCGAAGTCATTGGGGTCACAGAAATTGAAGACGCCTGTCACATGTTAAGCAGCTGTGACACAATATTTAAGGTCCCACCACACTTTTACTTTTACTTTTGATCAAATAATCAAGGAGCTGCCCATGAAAATGGTCATAAAACATATCAATAAAAGAGTGGTAAATGTCATCACACTGGTTACACACACTGATTAGTAATAATAAATAAATGTATATAGTTATGTTTGTTTGTTTTTGTGCTGAATGTCTTCATCTAGTTTTAAATGTACAGCTCCATTGGTAAATATGTTTATTTTTAGAGGCAAATCTTACCCTTTATATTGTAATTTACTCATTAACTAAATATGTATCATCATATATTCTGCATAATTGGACGTTTTTAATATAAAGACACACGCAAACATATATAAACATTGATATAAGTGATCACCCGGTTTTAGATCTGCATCTCAACATCTATATGGATCACTAGATCTTTGGTAAGGTAAGTGGTGTAAATATATTTAAACTTATCATTATAATATTTCAATCCTATCCAGATCGTTTAAAAGTTATTTCAAACTGAATCATGCATTTTGCATACGCAATCATGATATTTCCCGAGACTCAGGGCATTTGGTAATGGTGTAAATATGACATGATTGTTTCGGGAAAATATTCGCAGCATCAGGAGTGTCGAAAATTTATAGCAGCCATGATCCAAAATCTGCAGTTTTCTGATAATATAATTTGAAAAGTGTGTAGCAATAAATTCAGAGTGATAATAATTATAAAAGTAAATGGTGGTGGATAAGACATTTGAATCAATCAGCTGAATCTCAATGACTCGCTCAACAAAACTGACTTGTTGTTTGTTACCACCTAGTGGCGGTTTTCATTTCACTTTTCAATTTCAATTTCAGATCCCCCTATTTTAGATGCTATAAATGCTGGTTTTGTATTTCCTAGAGAAATCTAAAGCAGCATCTAAAATAGCATTGTTTAGGGGGGGGGGGGGGTGAAACACTCAGTTTCAGTCAATCTCATGTCAATCTTGAGTACCTATAGAGTAGTGATTTCAAGATGAATTAGATCTCCATTATATTTTTTTTAAACATTTTTAAAAACCTTATTTGTCAATGACACCTATGTGAATGTTAAAATCCCCAGCAATAGCAAAACAGTCTAACTCTGAGGAAATTGTTGATAACAGTTCTGTAAAGTCCTCAATAAAGGCTGGAGTATTCCGGAGGCCTTTAAATAATGATATGCAGAATGTGTGAAGCACCTTTTAACACAATACCCAGATATTTGAGAGACAAATACTCACCAAATGGTACTTGCTTACATTAATAGACATCTTTAAAAAGAGCAGCAACACCTCCACCTCTCCTAACCGCTCTGCAGATGCTCATAAAAGAAAAGTTAGGAGGGGCTTTCATTGAGGACTGTTGCACTGCAGTTTTATTCAAGCCACGTTTTATTTAGAAGCAAAAAATCTAGGTTGTTTGTGGTTAGGTCGTTGACTAGAAATGATGAACAGATGCTTAAAAGTGCTAACTTAACAGTATTATTTTTTCCCCCAAATGAATCTTAGTTTGACAAATAACAGGCAGCAGATTAGATGGGTTTGCTATATGGCCTAACAATGCCTTAGACCAGGGTTCTCAACCTTTTGCCTACTGCGAGCCACTTTTTTCTGTATGCTAGTCATATGACCCACTAAGGCTGTAAATAAATAATTAAATTTTATACCTAGGCTAGTTTATAAAAATACAGCTGTTCATGGTTAGTTCACAGTGCATTAACTAATATTAACAAGATTTTAATAATGTATTATTAAATTTTTAAAGTGCAGTTCATTATTAGTTTATGTTAACTAATGAACCATATTGTACCGTTTTACCATTAATTTCACAAAAACACACTTTTTTTAATAATTAGGCAGACTATGATTAGGTAAACTGATTTATTTATTAATTAGGTAAACTGACTTATTTATTTTTACTTACATTAATGTGACATTTGAGACTGCCACTCTGAAACAATGGTATTCAGACGCGGTGGAACTGGGGAAAGGGCCACTCGTAGTGTTGCACTCAAACTAGCTATTGTCAGTCTATTCCTGCTTTTTATTTTCGTTTCAGTCACTTTTGAAAATCCTGACTCCAAAAGATAGGTGGTGCTGAATGGCAAGAGAAACTTAGTTTCACGATCTGCGAGTTCTGGATATTCGTCTCTGGTTTGGATCCAGAAGGAATTCAGATCTGTTTTGCGTAAAGTAGTGCTGCAACGACGCGTCGACGTCATCGATGACGTCGACTACGGAAATACGTCGACGTTCGTGAAATGCGTCGACGCGTCGTGTCAGACGTTCATCTCGCGTAATGTTGGCTTCTGCTCCTGGTTCTATCACTAAAACCTAGACCGCGAATATCAAAAGTATGGGAATACTTTAAACAGAGGCCAAACAGTGTTTCCCACACATAGACTAATTTGTGGCGGACTGCCACATAATCAATAACGGCCACCACATTCGTCATTCATTCATTTTTACGCTATTTAAAAGACGCACGCATATTCGTTTAGCTGCATTTCCTTAAGTTCTCTCTCCGCCCTTTTGCGCGTCTCTTACTCACACACGCGTTGCATTCGACCGTAAAACAAGCTTTATTGCATTTTGGCGCATTTAGTATGACATCGCTTTTAAAACCAGAGCAGTTGAATAGAGTTGCGACGCCTTCATCACGCGGCAGCGCGCGGTCACGGCGCTCATATAATTCTAAACAAACCAGCGCGGTGTCAATCAATACAGACCAGTGTTTCCCAACCGGGATCCCGAGCAAAAGATGCCGGGACGCACTTACACTTCGGTTCATCTCGCATCTGATGACGCATCTTTAATATGGGTTGTAACTTGAAAATAATGCTGTAAGTATGTTTCTGTCGATGAATACACATGGTGACTCCTCAGGTATGCACTACAACAACAGCGATAATAAAAGAAAAACGTGGGCAAAACGGTCTCTCTTTGTAAACTTTATAAAACGCATGCGAGTGCTGCCGTACATCCGAATATGAGCAGTCATTTTCACAGTCATCACCACCGTGTAGCCAGGAGACTCGAATGAGAAGATCTGTCTTTGTGCACTCGTCCCAAAGCGCGCAAATATTGAGTTCTTTCAAATCCTGTGCTTAAACGGACAAACTCACAAAAAGTATGTCAAAATGTCATAGCCTACTCAATGCCTTAAGTGAACTTTATACAGAAAATACGACGACTATCCGTGGGTCTTAAAGCGGCAGTAGCCTTCACTGCTGTCTGTTTAATGTCAAACAAAAGATAAAGACATCACTCACTGCTCCTGACTGAATAGCTTTTGTAAGTTTAATAAGGATTATTTTTTTAAAAATTTAAACAGTTAAATGTGTGGTTATTTTACTTTTGATTACTTCAGTCCATTTCTCTACCTAAAAACTAATGTTGGACCTACCTGAAAAGCATTGTTTATTTTATTCTCTTCTTTGCTCAATAGTATTTATTTGTGCTGCTGCTTCTATTTAAGTTATCTGTTCGTATTTTCTTTATTTTCATTTGACAGTAGTCCTTTTTTTCCCCCTGAACATAGTAAATACCGAACTGTACTGAAACGTGAACCTAAAACCGTGATACAAAGCGAACTGTGAGCAGTCTGTACTGTTACCCCTCTAGCGTAACTTATGCAAGGGGTGCCACAGAATTGTGAAAAATTTCAAAGGGTAAAAAAATAAATTGTTAGATTAGTCGACTAATCGAAAAAATAATCGTTAGATTAGTCGACAGAAAAAATAATCGTTAGTTGCAGCTCTAGCGTAAAGCAAGCTGCAGGCTGCCGTCAGATGCAAGATCCACTAACTGTGTTTGCAAATGAATGGGGAGTACAACATCCACATCACTTGGGTCGCGAATCCACGCATTCCCAACTCTTTGGGAAAGTGTGGCGAGGTAAACAAACGAGAGACATGGGAGGAGCGATTGAGACCGGGGACGTGATTGCGAAAGTGCGTCAACTGCAAGTCACACTGGTCTCGAGTCCTCTTGTGAGGGAGCTCGGAGGCATTTAAGTATGAGCGACACCAGTCAAGGACGAGAGAGGACCAGGTCTGGACTTTACGTTGAGTTTTGTGTGTGTGGCCAGTCGTCCGTGAGGGGCTGCCCGCGGTTTACTTTCGTTTTGTTTATTTAATAAAAGTTGTTGAATGTTCACCGGTTCTCCTCCTTCCTTCCCATTTCTATGAACGTTATCACAGAAAGTAATCTGAGAATTTTTGTGTTAATCTGGTCAGGTGGTCTCAGACAATTCTCTGTATGTCGGTGCTGATGTGAGGGAATTCCTGCAGAACATCAGTAAGGATAGGAAACGTCAAAAATGTTCTCCTGCACTCTCTTCTCCCACAATACCAACTTCCGTTTGAATACTTTAATTCTGTCAGCCATCAAGAAAACACTTTTGTTCCTCCCCTGAAAGGATAGGTTTAGCTGGTCAAAGATATCTGACATGTATGCCAGTTTCATAAGAAATTCAGCATCCGTGTAATGCTTTGCCAGGGGAGACTGTTTCTCCGCCAGAAATGTGTGCACTTGCTTGCGCATTTCAAAAAGACAATTAAGAACTTTCCCCTGTGACAGCCACCTAATTTTACTATGATATAACAACTGGCGCTGGTCTGATTCCAGCTGGTCGCACAAAATTGAAAACAAGCGGGAACTGAGAGCACTGTTTAATTGATTGATTAACTGTTTTGACAGCAATGTCCACCACCTTATTTAAGGGCACTGACATTTCTTTGGCTGCAAGACTTTCACGGTGCAAAAAGCAGTGAACCCACGTCGCCTCAGGTGTTCTGTCCAAAATTTTCCTGACAACCCCACAGAGTTTGCCTGTCATTGCGGCTGGGCCATCTTTGCAAATGCCTACGCAATTCTTCCAGCCCATTCTGTGCGAAATTGCCATCGAGGCAACGGAAACATTCATCCGCTGTCGTCCGTGTTGGGAGCTCATTGCACATCAGCAGATCCTCGTGTGTTGCACCTTCCCAGTTGTATCGTACAAATGCAAGCAATAATGCCATCTTTGAAACATCAGTTGATTCGTCTATTTGAATGGCAAACAAAGGGCTCGCTCGCACTCGATCCAAAAGTTGCTTTTCAATATCATCAAACATGTCTATAATCCGCCTGGATACAGTGTCGTTGGAGAACGGGATTTCTTTCATTTTGTTTGCAGCACTTTCCCCTAGTACCTCACGGCACATGTCGACTGCACATGGGATAACTAGCTCTTCACCAATATTATACGATTTCTTAGCGCGAGCAATGTGGCCAGCTGCCAGATAACTTGCCTTCAGGGTGCTTGAAGCTGTCGTGAGAGACACAATACTACTTTGCTGTGAAGTAGATCTTGCTTTCGAACAAAGTAATCCACAGGTTTACCCACAGATGTTGGATGTTTAGTATGTAGGTGACGTTCAAGTTTTGATGGCTTCATAGACTCCTTTGCCAAGACCTCACCACACTCAACGCACTGTGGTTTTTCGTCCGAGGCAGTAAATCCATATTTAATATAGTCTGGGTTGTACTTGCATTGTTTGCATTTAGTTGTTTTTGAAGTGGAAAGACTTTGCAACTCTTCAGCTTGTTTTCTTTTAAAAAACGGATGCATTTTCTCAAGCTAACAGGCCGTGGCTGCGTACAGTATAAAAGGTCTAGCATCGCGAGCGTGCTGTTGTTACCAAGCAACGGGGTAAACCGCTTACGTAAAGAGTAGGACCTTGTCCTACTTTAGTAATTTCTCTCTAGTAATTTGGCACATAGTCTGAGAGCTAAACCTTGACTCACTGGGGCCCAGGTCAGGAAGAAGACAAACTGGCTAAACCAACCGTCTGCTAGCTGTCTCATGTCACCAGAGTCAGCTAAATCCCAGCACATAGAGACTCTTTCACCTAGGAATCATCACATAGACTGTGTCTGATCCCCGAATTAGTAAATACAAAAGGCCATCAAAACCATTCAACAGTAAAAATGTAATTGATGTCCAACAAATAAACAACAGATATAATACAGATGAATTGAAACAATTGATAAAGCTCGGGTTGCTGAATATTCGATCCCTTTCAGCAAAAGCACTTATTGTAAATTATATGACTATAGATCATAACCTAGAAGTGCTGTTTGACAGAAACCTGGCTAAAACCTGATGACATTACTTTAAATGAGTGCACCCCCCGAGATTATTGTTATAAACATAAGCCACCTCTGAAAGGTAAAGGGGGAGGTGTTGCTGTAATTTATAATAATATTTTTAGTATTACTCAGAAGTCTAGTTTCAAATATGATTCCTTTGAAGTTTTGGTGCTTTATGTAATGTTGTGTAGTGTAAATGATAAATCGCGTTAGACATTTGTGTTGACTACTGTATACAGGCCACAATACAGACTTTATCAAAGAATTTGCTGGTTTTCTATCAGAGTTAGTATTAGCTGTAGATAAAGTACTAATTGTTGGGGATTTTAATATCCATTTAGACAATGAAAATGTCACATTGGGATTGGCATTTAGTGACATTCTAAACTCTATTGGAGTTACACAACACGTATCAGGACCCACTCATCGCCATAATCATACTTTAGATCTAATAATGTCACGTGGAATAAATGTTGATACCGTTGAAATTCTGCAGCAGAGCGATGATATCTCAGATCATTACCTAGTATTATACTTAATTTAGCTAAGGCAGCTAAGCCACCCCCTCGAATAACTATTTAACCCGATTCTCTGTTTGTGAGTTTAAGCATTAAACTCTGGGAAAGTGTTCAGTGATCCAGTAATCTAATTCATCCAAACAGTGCTAATGTAAGGCCAGCCTGATACACTAGAGAGAATAGAGACTCAAAGGGCGGTTTAGTGTTTGTTCATTACAGTGTTTGCTTTGCTTTAAAACACAAGCTCTGTCGTATTCTGCGATTGTTTCTGAAGAGCGCAATTATGGTGTCGTACTGTAATCGCGTGAGAATCTGTTGATGCACAGAGAATGTGTGCGCGCAATCTCACGCAGCATTCAATCAGTATATTCGCGTTGTTTTCCACACACACTCAGCAAGGATGTTTGATTTGTCATGTGTGAACATTAGTGATGACCAGTTCGTGAATGAATTGTTCGTTTAAACCGGTTCTTTTTAGTGAATCAGTTCACCAAATCAGACTGGAACGTTCCAAACAGTTTGTGACTCTAGTAAGCACTTATCCACACATTTCTTAAGTTTTTCACCTTTTGACGTGTCTCTCTCTCTCTCACTCTCTCTGTGACTCGAAATAAACCAATATCCCAAAGTTATTCAGTTAACAGTACACTGACTTAACCTACTGTTAAAAGACAACTGATGATGATAATCAGAGATACTGAGCATGCGTGCAGCGGAGGGAGCCACGTTGTTGTGTTTAGTAATGGTAGTTTTTGCAGTTAAAGCGGTTGATTTAAAGAGTTTTTTGGCGTCTCCGTGTGGTTCTGCTCAGTATCGCATCTTGAAAGGTCTACATTTAAATGTCCATTTTACATGACAAGTTTAAAATGAAAACAATCTCAGTGTTGTTGCTCTCTACACATACTATACACTATGATGAATTCTGTAAAGTAATGTTAGTAATGTTTTTTTTCATGGGTGCTTAGGTGCGTACAAATTTGAATTTATTATATTATAGAATTATATGGACTCCTTATATTTGGTTATTTGGTTTCCTTTTGGAGTCTCCAATTATCCTTGAAGCTTGCAGAAAATACAGTTTTGTGTAATGGTTACTTTAGTTATAGCAAATTATGACAAAATTAATGTGTTTAAAAAGATAAATGGCGATTTCTTAATTTCATAATTAGCATGTGATTAATCGCACAAAACAGGTGCTATTAATCGCGAATAAAAAAATGTAATCTATTGACAGCCCTACTTTGTACATAATCTTCCTCATCAGTTCCATCTCCTTAGCATTACAGATAGCCTAGAGGAAATTGATGTTGAAACAGAAACTATTGACTCTCTCCTTACTAGTCCTTTAGACATAGCTTAAAGAAGATTAAAGAAAATTATCCAATGCCGTGGTACAACGAGCACACTCGGGCCCTTAAAACAGCAGCCAGAAAAATGGAGCGCAGCTGGAAGAAAACAAAACAATTTGTGGAAAGAGAGCATGATTGCATAAAGAAAGGCCATAAAAATTGCTAGATCTGCTTATTTCTCAACTCTTTTAGAAGAAAACAAAGACAATCCTAGGTCTTTATTCGATACAGTGGCTAAATTAACAAAAAATAAAGCTTCCACCTCTGACAGTAATGTCAGTTACTGTAATAGCAGTAATGATTTTATGAACTTCTTTACTAGTAAGATTGATAATATTAGGAATAAAATTATAACCATGCAGCCGTCTACCACAGTATCACTTCAGACAGAGCATTGTAGTGTCACTAAGGAAAAAGTACACTCATTCACTGCTATAGGAGGAGAAGAATTGGCTAAACTGGTTAAATCATCCAAATTAACCACATGTATGCTTGACCGTATACTGACTAGGCTATTAAAAGAGATTCTTCCAGAGGTCATAGATCCTCTTCTTAATATTATTAATTCTTCCTGACATTAGTATTTGTACCGAAAACTTTTAAGTTGGCTATAATTAAACCACTTATTAAAAAAACGCAACTTGATCCTAAAGAATTAGTCAATGACAGGCCAATCTCAAACCTACCGTTTCTATCAAAAATACTAGAAAAGACTGTGTCTTCAAAATTATGTTCCTTTTTAGAAAGAAATTGTAAGGATTTAGACCGTATCATAGTACTGAGACTGCTCTCATCAGAGTTATAAATGATTTACTCTTATCATCTGATTGTGGCTGTATCTCTCTATTAGTCTTACTCGATCTTAGCGCTTCATTTGATACACAATATTCTTTTGAATAGACTCGAAAATGATGTTGGTATTACTGGAATTGCATTGGCATGGTTTAAATCGTACTTATCTGACCATTATCAGTTTGTAGCAGTAAATGAAGAGATGTCACACTGATCACAAGTTGAGTATGGAGTGCCTCAAGGCTCAGTGTTAGGACCGTTGCTTTTCACCTTGTGTATGCTGCCACTGGGAGATTACATTAGGAAGCATGTCGTTAGTTTTCATTGTTATGCTGACGATACTCAGCTCTATATTTCTTCATGCCCTGACGAAACTTACTAATTCACAAGATTAAAGGAATGCATAGCTGATATAAAAAATTGGATGAATAGTAATTTCCTGCGACTTAATTCAGATAAAACTGAATTTTTAATTATTGGACAGAAAAGCTCCACAAGTATTAACCAAGAATACTGTCCAAAACTTGATGACTGCTCTGTCAAGCCCTCGTCGTCAGTGAGGAACCTGGGTGTGCTCTTTGATACCAATCTTTCATTTAAAAGCCACGTATCTAGCATCTGTAAAACCGCGTTCTATCATCTTAAAAATATATCTAAATTACGGCACATGCTTTCAATGCAAAATGCTGAACAGTTAGTAAATGCGTTCATGAGCTCAAGGCTAAATTATTGTAATGCTCTAATGTCTGGTTGCCCTGCTCGCTTAAAAAACAAACTCCAAATAGTCCAAAACGCAGCAGCTTGAGTTCTTTCTAGAACCAGGAAGTATGGCCATCTTAGCCCAGTTCTGTCAAAACTGCACTGGCTCCCTATTAAACATCGCATACATTTTAAAATCCTGCTTATTACTTATGTAGTGGGGAAGCCTTCCCAAATAATTAGATATGGGTCGTAAGCCAATTATCTGTCACTATGGTGATATAAAAGGCGTTAGATATGTGCCTTAGAATTACGTCACTGTCAACGTCACTAAGGCGTTGCGAACGCTGTGTTGCTGCTGCTTCCGGCATCAGATGTGGACACTACACTAGAGAAAGGTAGGCGCTTCTGGAGAGGGTTATAGATAATTCGTTCTAAATGTAGTAACTAAATGCCGCTGGTTGCATCTTTCTGCTTAATAGTGAGCTCCGACTGCTTGACTGCCCTTCCTCGCTGGTTGCATCTTTCTGCTTAATAGTGAGCCCCGACTGCTTGACTGCCCTTCCTCGCTGGTTGCATCTTTCTGCTTAATAGTGAGCTCCGACTGCTTCATTGCCCTTCCTGCATGACTTGAGTTTTCCAGTCACTCGTGGGTCGCATACTACTCTTGTGGCTGCCGTTGTTGTGTGTATGCCCTCGATTATGTGCGCATCATTTCATCATTGGTATGTCTAAATGGGTATTCATGAAGTTTAGGCAGAGGGCTAATGTATAGCATTCACATATAATTGTAACACTCTTTGTGTTTCAGGTGTTCTCCCCCAAAACACCGGGAGTATTGACCGCTAGTTTGGGCGTGTCTCACGTCCTGTCCACGGATAGCATTGCTGTTTTGTTTGTGCGGATTTTCCCCTTTTATATTCTTTTTTTGTTTAATTTAATTATTAGGTTGTTTCTTTTGCTTTGCTGAACTTATTTCATTTATATTTGGCTTGGAGTGGTATTTTGTTTTGTTTGAATTTGTATTTTCAACTATTCAGTTGATTTCTATTTTGTTTTGTTTACATTTGGCCAGGTGTACTATCCCTGGTTTCTTTTTTTGGTTTTCTATTTTATATAACTTTTTGTATTTTGTTTTGTTGATTTCAATTTGTCAACCTTTTTGTGTTGGATTTGTTTCTGTTTTTGCCATTTGTTTTCATTTTGATTTAGTTGCTATTGAAAGATTATAGTGGTAATATTGTTTTTCTTACATCATTCTTTTCTCTCTATTTTCATTTAACTTGATTTTTTTTGTCAATCCAGCAATACAGTCTCTTCTCTCTAATATTTCTATGTATACTTGTGACATTTTTATCCAGTTTGTTTTGTGTTACAGGGTCTGGGTGCCAAAGGCAGGGAGGCCGGCTCTTTCTTTCTAACGGTGGTGGTGCTTTATTCACTGTGTGCTGTGTCTATCAGTAGAGAGTGGTGTGGAGTGTCTGTGACTGTGTGCACTGGTGAAAGAAATGTTTCTGCTGTAGGCAGATTCAATTCCCGTTAGCCTGACCCTGCTGGTAAGCCCCCAAATTATTGACCCATGTGTGATTGACTTCAAGAGCCAACCCTTATGTCTGGCTGTGTTTTTAGAATGACTGTTTTTATATGATTATGATTGAATAAACTGAATTATTTTGTACTATTACCCATGTTTCGGAGCGTCTGATTGGGGGAATGAACTTGTGTCCTTTGACATTATTTTCCTTGGGAGAAATTCCCAGGGTGGCGTAGTGCGTGTAAATTTATTTAAAAATCCACCTGAGAGTTGCTACACTTACAAAGCACTAAACGATTGAGCTCCCCAGTACTTAAGCAAACACATTATACTCCATCAAGTCTACTGCAGTCTCAAAACTCTGGCCAGTTGATATACCTAGAATATCTAAATCAACCGCAGGCGGTCGATCCTTTACCTATTTAGCTCCTAAACTGTGGAATAGTCTTCCTAGCATTGTTCGGGAAGCAGACACACTCTGTCAGTTTAAATCTAGACTAAAAACACATCTCTTTACTATGGCATACACACAGAACATTTTAATTTTTTTATTTTTCAGATCAATTGACTGATTGTTAGGCTGCATTAACTAGGTCAGCCGGAAATGGGAACACTTCCCATTTTTCATTTTTGGAAATTCGGTTTGACATTTTTATCAAGTTATGTTTAACTGCATCCAACGTGTTAACCAACACACATTTTGATCATATTTAATCGATTAATTACCTCAGAAATATTCAATTACCCACCTGAAACAAACGATGGCGGACCGGAAGAATGGTAGCTCATTAATTATGCCGAATTCTAACTTCTCATTGGCCAGCAGATATATATATATATATTTTTGTTGATACCCCATAATAAAATAATTAATAACAAGGAGTAAATAATCAAGTAATTTATTCACCAGAAGAAAATAAAAAAACAAAAACGAAATTTAATATGAAACATTTCATAAGTATGACAGCACAATTTCATAAGTCAATATTAAAAGTTTAAGAAATACATTATAATACAATTAATTATAAGTTAAAAAGTTAAAAAAATCACCATATCATAAGCACAAATAAAATAAAATTAATAAAAAATAATTATCAGTTAAAAACAATCATCATAACCCGGGCGCTGCAAGAGTCTTTAAAAGACCGCGCACAGCCAGTCCACGTCAGTGCGCAGCAATCTTCCATCTCTCCCAGACGACCAGAGAAGGTGCTATTGTTCCCCTGCTGTATTTTAAAGGTGAGAAAAGATGTGAATGTATTATTGATGTGTTTTAAACATTGTGTATTTAGAAACGTTCTACATTACATTAAATTTATTTTTAAATATTAAGACATTCCAAAAAAAAAAAAAAGTCAGAGGTTGCCATTTTCCACTTCCTGACAGGAAAGTTCATTTTTGAGGTAAAATTTTAATTCACAAGCAATATATTTAATGTAATTGATTTATAAATTGAAAGCTGTTGATTAAAATATACTTTGCAGTAAAGATTTACCTAAAAAAAACAAAAAAAACAAAAAAATCTGTCAGGATTGGAAAAGTTACACTCACTGACAGAATATTTTTTCTGACAGCGTAAAGTGGTTTTATGAGACACTTTAGTTCATCTTAGAAGGAATCATATCAGTGATTTTGAAAAGGTTTACATCAAATTTTATGGTGGTCATTCATGTAATTTCTTGTGGAGTTGAAAAGTGCCTCAAAGCAGTTCTATCCTGTCATGGAGTAACTTAAACTGTCAACTGTTATTACTGCCATGCCATCTTCATAACCTTTTAACAGTTATTATTAGTACAATTTGATGTTTTTTTGAAGTCACTGATGTATATAAATCAGTGTCCATTTATAAACTCCCATTATGTGGAAACACAATGTAGTCACAAGTCATTAACAAAAGCACTATCCTGTCAGAAATTGTCATGCCAATTAGTATACATTAGCTTTTCAGAATTATTCTTATTAAGGCAATAAGAGGAACAAGCAATTTGGCTTTTCTGACAAGGAACTTCCAGTGCAGAAGAAAAGTACAGACAGAAAGTGCAGGCATACTTAGAAATGACAAATAACAACACTATAAAGAAAACAAAAACAATATAATACAGTAACAGAAATATATAATATGAAATGTATTAATAGTCATGGTGTTTAGACAAATTAATACTTTCAATGACTAATTGGACAGTCTCTGGCAGACCAAATTATTTAAGTGATTGAGCACATTTTGTATGAATAATGAAACTTGTAAGCTTTTTAAAAACAATTTTAAACACTAACCTTTGTCTTTTTTTTGTATTTCTCTTAGGATGGCAACCCCGTACAATAATCAGGCACCCCTCAAAATCAAGTGCGTTGCCACCAGGAAAACCCAAAAAGCACTGACTTTTGTGGCGGTTGATGGCAAAATAGACGTGGGCACATATAAAGTCACATCTATGTGTGCCTTAACAGACGGTATAACCGTATACTTATCTATTAAAAATGGGAGTGATCCGGAATTCGAAGAGGGTGGGTCCTATGTGATCAAAAATATCACCCTATCCAAAAAGTACGGGCGGCCATGCATTTTTGTTACTTAGGCAACCCGGAAATTTCACTCAACCTTATTGGTTGTTGCTGAGGAGGCTGAAAGAGCTGCTAAGGAGGCCCTCTTTCCTCCTTCACAAAATATTGCTGATGAGGAGGACCTCCACACACGCACAGGGCACCTCAGTCTGAAGGGAAAGGTTGAGAAAGTGAGTAAATCGGGATATTCATTTATGCTTTTAAATTCACTTACAATTGTAAGCTATTGTACCTGTGTTTCTCAATCATGGTCCTAGAGTTCCCTAATAATTTAGGCGAGTCTTACGGAGCCCCGCACATGACATGCAAGAAAAAAAAAAGTAAATCACGCGCACGTTTTACTATTGCATTCCCTCGATTTATAAATCATGCGCGCAATTCACTATTGCGTTTCCTCGATATATAACTTATATAATCTATCTAACTATCTATATATATATATATATAAATAACTTATATAATATATATAATCGTGTGCGTGATTTAGTAAGTCAAGGGAATGCAATAGTAAATCATGCTCATGATTTATAAATCAAGGGAACCCAATAGTAATTTGTGCGCATTATTTATAAATCGAGGTAATGAATTAGAATTTATTTATATGAATTTATCAATCATGCGCACAATGTACTAATGCGTTCCCTTGAATTATAAATTGTGTGCATGGTTCATAAATTGTGTATGTTTTACTAATTCATTCCCTTGATTTGTAAATAGTGCGCATGCTTTAACTAATCAAGGGAATTAATTAGTAAAACGTATACAATTTATGAATCATGAGCACAATTTATAAATCAAGGGAACACATTAGTACATTGTGAGCATGATTTAGCCTACTAGTTTTTTACTGCATGCCATGTGCGGGGCTCCATAGAATCTTGAATGGGAATTCAAATTTATCTTCCAGGTCCAAGTGGCCAGGATGACTCGGGCCCAGGTCCCCATCCTGGACCTCAGACGGAGGTGTGGGTCCAAGCTCCTAGATGTGTCATTATGGAGAGATGAGGCCCTGGTCGAACTTTACATCGGAGACCAGGTGGAGCTCTCTCACCTAAGAGCCAATATCACACCAAATGGAAAAACTAAGTTTGACTCTTCCAATTATACAACTGTGAAGGTAAACAATATCTTTAAGTTTGTCAACATAATAAATGTCTGTGTACTGTATATAATTCAGAACAATATCTTACCAGAAGATTATGAGAACTGTTAGGTCATATTTAAGTGTCAAATTTGGCAGGTGTTCTAGAAAGGCTAACTTCACTTACAGCACTTTTAATAAACAGTTTTTACTGTTTATAAGAATTTACCTGTAAATTTAACACTAACCTTTACCCTTAATGTGCTTTTTTTCTTTCTTCCCAGATTGTGGAGCGGCAGATCTATGAGGCGGTGTTGAATATTGTTGGAGTCTCAGAACATGATGGTGTGCTTATCCTTTTGGATAATAATTTCGAAGAATACACTGTACCAAGTAATTTTTACTTAGGAAATATTAATGACTTGTTACAGCAGCTTCCAATCACAATAAAAGTCAAGCATATAAACCATCATGTTCTGAGACTCGAGCAAGTTCCGACCACGGATCTTGTTGAGGCCGAGGAATCCGTGGATCTCGTTGAGGCCGAGGATTTCGTTGAGGCCGAGGAATCCGTGGATCTCGTTGAGGCATCCGTGGATCTCGTTGAGGCCGAGGATCTCGTTGAGGCATCCATGGATCTCGTTGAGGCCGAGGATCTCGTTGAGGCCGAGGAATCCCTTGGACAATGGAAAAAAAATAAGCCTTTTTTGTTAAAAAGTTGTTTCTGTTTTTTTTTTTTTTACAAATCAGTTATTATATTTTCTTATATTTTTTACAAATCAGTTGTTAATGATGTAGTGTTTTTTTTATCATATTAAACTTGATTCTTTATAATTAAAGCTATCTTGTGTTGTTTAAGGGACTCAAACTCGCAGTGTTTTCACAGATGGAGCCGTGTTTAATGAAAAGAACAGAACGCAGCAAATCTTGATTTTGATTTAATTTTGATTAATTGTGCAGCCCTATTAAATACATGTATAAAAACAATGAGGCAACAATAATAGTTTCAAAAAAGTATCAAACGCCACTTTACACTTTTTTCTTGAACAAGAACACGTAGACATCACATGCAAACCTAGAGAAAGCTATTTTGAAATCGCGATGAACCTTTACCTTATTTTGAAATCGCGATGAACAACAATTTGCATATTTACAAACATATTGATGTATTCTCCTGCGTACACATAGGTTTATATATTGTAGCGCTGTAGCCTACTATATTATGAAAGCAAACCATGCACTTAATCATATCGTTTCCGCGACTCCGCATTACATAAAAACCCCGCTCGCCCCTCTGGTTCCCTCGAGATTTTTCAACTTATGAGTAAATTTATTTATATTACGAAATGCGTAAATTACTCAAACATACCAAAACCACGGATTATGAAAACGTATGAGCTGTTATCTGTTTGTTTCGGGAAAAGACCATCAGAAATGTTGAAAACAGTGCCATCTTCTGGCATTTGACTGCTATACAAAATGTATAGCAGTCAAAAACCCACGTGTTCAGCTTCATTTTTTGATAATACATTTAAAATCATATGTTAAAGAGTTCCAGTAAATTCATTGTTAAAACAAAAGTAAATGGTGGCCTAATAATTTTATTTTATATTTTTATTTTAGAATCGTTGACTAATATCACATGAAGAGTGCTCCAATTTCCTCCAAAAACCATGATTACACATATGATAATACAACAGTTCAATAAACAATTTTATATTAAGTAACTTAACGTACATCGTAGACACAATATTTTGTCACCGAAAATAGTTACAAACAAAGCCATATGGGACTGTTACTTCTCTGACAAGAACTGTTTATGGATTAGTTAATTGCTTTTTCGCATTAGAAAAATAAAAAGATTGTTATTTTAGTAGCATGAAAAATTAACGGATTATAAATTAATATCTTACTTACATTGTATCTGCACTTTTCCAGTAGAGAATTGAAAGAATTCAGTCAGTGTGTGTCTGACGCGCAATGACTCTCACTGACAGACCGATTTTACATGGCGGTAAAAACTCCTGCGGAACCGCAATTGTTTAATTCACCTGTATCTAATCTAAACTAATCTGATTGGTTATTGCATCATGAGCACAACAGGGATGTGTGCGATTGGTTGTAATGCTCACTGCTGAAAAATAGGTATAAAAAAGTAATAGCCACGTGAGCATCTATGACTGTAATGCCCCAACACTCAATTTCATTTCACTTCAATAGATGTATATTGATTGTGTAGTTAGAATTTTTTTTAACCCTGGTCGAATTGTCCATTTTGAAAGCAGCTGGGCAGTTGTGTGCGTCTCATAATGTAGAAATTTGATTTCCTCATTACCTTCACCTGGTTACTGTGACAAGTGACAACACTTGTCCATCACCACATTAGCTGTTCTTAATTGTCATATTATTGCAAGTTGTTGCTTTAACCTAAATGTTATGATGGAGATTTTAAAATATACTGATAATCAGTAAGGCTGTAAGTGTAGCAAATACTAATAAACAGTAGCTCACCATTTGGAATTGTAGCAATAGACATCTATCCATCTATGGTAAATCATACTAGAAAGTATGTAAATCTAGTACGTACTTTAGTAACCTAACCTGCCTGTCTGTCAGTCAGTCATCTCACTTCAAAACTGACAAAAACTGTCAAACTTTAATTGTTAATCTACTTTAAACTTAAAACTTTTAAATGTAGAAGACTTTTTTGGCACGGCTTTCTCAAGCATAGACAGATAAGTTGAAGCTGTTAAGAGAGCAAACGTCATGCTTTGTAACTGAAAAACATAATTAGGCCTATTGTCAATTATTTTGCGTGCTATACTGTAATAATGATTAATGTCGATTAAAATAACACACCACCACATTTTTTGTGTGGTGTTATTCTTGGCTATACTGCACAGATCGTTTATAAATTAGAAAATCAAAACATTGTTATTTTAGCAGAATTAAAGACAAAAGCATTATATATCAATACCTTACTTACATTGTATCTGCACTTTTCCAGAAGATAACTGGAATTCAGTCAGAGCGTGGCGCAACGAATCTCTCTCACTGACAGACTGATTGAACAGAGCACATGGGATGGCGGTAAAAAACTCCCGCGAAACTGCAGTTGTCAAAACTTATCTGATTGGTTATTAATTCATGAGCTCACCAGAGATATATGTGATTGGTTGTAATGCTCAAAGCTGAAAAAAAGTATTTAAAAGTACTGCCACGTGAGCATCTATAACTAATGTTGCAACACTTTTAATTTATTTTCACATTTCACAAAAAAAAAGTGTGTAGTAGGATTTTTTTTTTAATCCTTGTTGAAAATGCATTTTTTCGATTTTGAAGGGAGCAGAGCAGTTTGTGCATGTCTCAATCTGCTCCCTTCAGTAGTCACTGATCAGTGCCCTGCGACTAGCTGATTGAGACAACCTGTGTCTCCTAATGTAGCAATTTGATTTCCTCATTGCCTTCACCTGGTTAAGGCGGCGTACACTGTGCAAATTCGGACACTCGGAAGGTCGTGAGATATCGCAGACGCTACGAGTCGAATTTGATCATCGCATCAAATCAGCTGGTACACGGCACGACTGTTTGCACCGCGAGCCGGCCGCGATCACACGAGTTTTCATGTAACACAGACACCGGAGCTTTCAGTGTTGCTGCTATAGCTTCAGATACAAAAAATAAAGAAAAAAGGTGTGAAAATGATTTGTTGAAAAGCCATTCCTTTTAACCGAAACAACCAGAGGGAGAGAGAAGAGTGCACGTGAGAGAGAGAAAGTGTGTGTGTGTGTGTGTGTGTGTGTGAACGCAGTATGTGGCAGCCACTGAGCTAATAATAGTCATAGATTGAGCGTATGTGATGTGCTTGTGCATGATTTGGCAATAGGGGACAGTCATATGCTGGTAAAAATCGGGCCGACTCCCCGAACTTTTTAAACATGTTAACGTGCTCTTAACGTGCTCGGCTCGTCTCGTATTTCCTCTCACACGGTGCGAGCCGCGACCATACGAGCATCCACGATGTCCACGCGATTTCTCCCGAGAAAAAAAAATCGGCTGCGCGTACGACAGCAAAAATCGCACCGTGTACACCCGCCTTTACTGTGACAACACTTGTCCATCACATTAGCTGTTCTTACAATACAATTGTCTGTCTGTCTATCTATCTATCTATCAGGGGCGTAACTATAGACAGTGCAGTCGCACTGGGGCCCGTGCGGCAGGGGGGCCCGCAGCGCACACGGGCCCATGCCCACATTGCAAACGTGCCCCTGGCAACAAAGTGACTCCGTAGAATATTGTGACACTCACATTTCAAATGAAAAGCACTGGTTTCAGATTTCACACGGCTGTCGCGCTCTACCGTCACGCTTAGGATAGGCTACTGAGTCTGACCACCTTTTTCAGCATGTGAGCGAAGAACACAGTTGCGTGACGCTCCGCTAGATATTCCGCTCTATCAGTGAGCTCCACAATTCACTATAAAATATGAATTATTTGATTTAAATCTAGCGATTTCAAGCTTTCTTTAGACATATGTTTCATGTTTATGTCATGCATTCACCGAGTTTCAGATTCTCGCAGATAGAAAGCGCACGTTTTTTATTTATTTTATTAAAGCACAAAGTTTTGTTGTTATGTGAGTGTACACAAATAAAAGTGGACAATTAATAGTTTATAATTAGGTCTCACATTTATCTGTATGGCCAAAAATTACGGAGTATTGCGAGTTATAGGCTATCCCCCGTCATGACTCGTGAGGGGGAAAAACAGCCGGTGCGTTCTTCAGCTAGAGGGTTAAAGAAACCGTAGCCTATTTAGTTTCATATTTATGTTTAAATAATTGCCCATAATATAATTTATTATTATTATTATTATTATTAATTATTTTAGGGATGCATCAAATATTCGGCCGAAAATGGACCATGTGCATTCTCGGTGCATTCTTGGCCGAAAGACTTTCATCACCGAAACAATACGTCCGAAATGTGATGACGGAAACAGAAACTGCGACCTGCGTGCTGGTCTAAAGATGTGGTTCATCTCACATCTGATGACACATCTATGGGTTGTAACTTGAAAATAATACTTTGTTTATGTTTCTCTTGATTGATACACGCAAGGGCTCCTCAGTGGTACACTAACACCAGCGATTATAAAAGAAAAATGTGGGCAAAACGGTCTCTCTTTATAAACTTTGTTCAATGCATGCGAGTGCTGCCTTAGGTTGGAATATGGACAGTCATTTTCACCATCATCACCCGCGTGTAGTGCCAGAAGACGCGAATGAGAACATCTGTCTCTGTGCACTCATCTGAAAGCGCGCAGTCTCACATCGCGCACATATAGAGTTCTCTTACAAGTCTTGCGTTTGAACGGACAAACTCACAAAAAAGTAGCCTATGTCAACATGTCCATCTTGATGAGTCTCTAGTAATATTGTTATCTACTTTTTTTGGCCTTCAGAACATCTTAAAATGCACATATGTAGATCCTAGAAAGCTAAATTTTCTCGGGGGAGCATGCCCCCCAACCCCCCTAAATAACTCACATTTGGAACCTTCGTGATTATAAAACAGTGTCTTTTTTACGATTAAGGGATGTAGGCCCAACATTACGGTGACACAGAATAAGCCATTAATATTTGATTTGTAAATAATAATAAACAACCGATATCCTGATATAGAAATGAAACCTAAACCTAAAGTGTTACATGCTAGGTTAGGGGGGGCCTACTGCATAGCCTGCACTGGGGCCCATCATTAGTAAGTTACGCCACTGCTATCTACCTATCTATCTATCTATCTATCTATCTATCTATCTATCTATCTATCTATCTATCTATCTATCTATCTATCTATCAAAACATAAACTATTTAAAACTTTAAACTTATCTATTTCAAACTTGAAATTTAATCTATTTCAAACTTTTTCAATCTTTCTGATCAACTCTCTCCCAAGCCAACTTAAAGTTTGCCATCAAACTTTTTAATCTAGTTTTTCATTACATCATAAAAAGTGTGGCATTCACACTTAGTCTCTCTGTTTATGTTTTCTATTTATCTGTTAGGTTTACTGCAGTCGGCCGGATCGGATGGTGGACCTGCATCTGGACATGACCAACAAATCCTGGAGTGTCTGCTGAGCCGTGTCAATTGGTGTATCTTCTGAATTTGCCTCACAGGCACGTCATCCTCAATAAACCAGTCTCCAGTGCAATAACGCTGATCTTTCGTGTATTCATACTCAAAAGTGTAATTGACGCGCCATCCAAAAAAACCTGTCTCTTCCGTGATACCCAGAAATTTTGAATAATCCGATCTAATATGATTTCTGACCTGTAAGGTTGCCAGAATAATAATCATACACTCTTTGTTAATAGGCCAGAGGACAACTGGCACCCCGACTGAGTCTGGTTTCTCCCAAGGTTTATTTTTCTCCACCATGCCCCGATGGAGTTTTGGCTCCTTGCCACTGTCGCCTTTGGCTTGGCTTGCTCAGTTGGGGACACTCAAATTATGATCCAAATTATTCAAGTAAATATACAAATAAAATGAATTAGGTCTTATTTAATTCTATAAACTATAACACTGATCTGCCAACATTTTCACTCTATGATAAATTAAAATAAGCTGATATCACTGTTTTCGCTAGAACGACTGTACAGCCAAATCAAATTGTGTTGCAATATTGTCCTGTTTAACACTGTGAAGCTGCTTTGAAACAATCGTCATTGTAAAAGCGCTATATAAATAAAGTTGATTGATTGATTGATCCAATAAGAGCAGTGATACATTATTGTGATAGGAGAGTTTAGAATCAGCGTTAGAAAATTATGGCAATAATGATTCAACATACAAAATTATTGAGAACGCAGAGAAATTCTCGCAACCCCCTATAGAATGATCAACGACCCACTAATAGTGGGTCGCGGCGACCCATCACGTAACAGAACAGAAATAGAGCAAGAGATCAAATAAATGCATTGTTTAGCAGAGTGTTTTTTTGTGTGTGTGTGAAAACATTAGAAAATCTAAAACTTTTGAACAGTGGTGTCTTTGGTTACACATGAAAACAACAAGAGACATTCAGGGCAAACAGGGACAGCCCAACTAATTAGTCGTCTCTCTATTTGAGCATGTGTCGACATTTAAAATAATGAATTTGAGCACAAAAGATGCAACATATGTGAACGAGACATCAGTGTAGCAGTCAATAAATGGGACATCTCAGATAATTTGGGACAATTGGCAACCCTACTTTTATATCATGCTGTGTTTAATATTATAGAGCCTAAAAATATCCCTATGGCGTACATTTATCTTTATTTAGCATTGAAAGGTTAAAGGTTGTGGACACATTACAGATAATGATTTTTATTTTGAGTGTACATAAATAAAAGTAGACACTTTAAGCTTTGTAAAGACATATCATTCATGTCTGTCTTACATTTTTACATGTAAGATACTGTCTTTTTACACTGTCATGAGGAAAATTGACATTTCAATTTTGTCAATTTTCCTCATGACAGTGTAATGAGGAAACGCTGTTTCATCATTCTACATGTTAGTTGAGTGTTTTAATGTTTCGATTGAACTTATTGATTGAATATATGTTAGCCCATATCAACAGGTGCAAATTGAAGTACATTTGGTAGTTTAAAAGGGTTTAATCTATAAACGGCAACATTCTCCCGCAATTGAAGGCTATGTATTTTCTATGACGTGTTGATGAAGGTTAATGTTTGAATATGTTTCTTAAACGAATTAATAGTACTTTGCGATGCTTGTAAAAGATCTTTAAAGGGATGAAACGTACAGAAACATTGTTTGAACATGATGTTGTGAGTTGATTTGAATTGTGAAAACAACAGTAATGTAGCATTGAATACTATGTTTAAAGGGGTACTTCAGCGCTGGGAAGATAAATCTGTATTTAAACTGGGTCATCAATGTAGTAGAAATGTGAAATTATTTTTGAATTTGGTGCCTTCTAGACTGAGAAAACACAGAAAATGTATTTTTGTCTCATGGGGATGAAAGACTACAATTCCCAGAATGTTTCGCTGCCCTGTGAGGCCATTCCCAAAGCCACCTACTGGATTACTGTGACTGAGTTGGAGAAGACACTACAATTAAAAACTGAACGTGTCTGTTCAATATAATGAGTGAGTCACGCGGCAGTATCACAGCACTGAGCACTAACTGCAGGAGTGAGATAAATGAGGTCTCGTCTCGTGATGAGAGCTGAGGTAATTGCGACTACACTCGCGGCATACATTCACAACGCGAGTCTGGCACGTTTCAGTTCATGCCTTTCCAAGCTTAACTTTCATAGAAATTAATTTGAGAAGTTAAAAGACTTACATTGCTCACCATAGCTCCGTTTAAATGAGTGCCTGTAGCTGGGACCTGAGCTCTCCCTGCCAGCTGAGTGTAATCTCCCCTCCCCCATGCGTGGGTTTAAAACATGCGGAAATAGCTCCCTCTGCTGGCTGTAGCCTTTAGCCTTTGAGCAAACATTCCTCCTATGATGCAAATATCGTCAATTTGCATCATAGGAGGAATTTTTCCAGAAATAAAATGCATACATCTCTTGTCTCAGGGGGATATGAGGGGGGAAAGCACAATCATTTGAATATACTCCAGGGTTTCTACTGATACAAAGCTATATGCTAATCGCTGAAGTAACCCTTTAAAGATGTAAATGAGTAATACAATGATTGATTGATTAATGAACAGATTTTCATGAATGCTTTATGTAAAAGCAATGAGACTGAACCAATGAAGATTTGAATATAGGAAGTGGTTTATTTAGGCAATGTTTTTGAACAATTGTATTTGTACTACTGTGAATATTTTTGAGAAAATATAAAACACAGCAAGACCAGAGCTGATCACACGCAACTCTTTGTCTGTCTTTCATCATTGTACAGTTTCCGGGTGCTGAACATGAACATTTGAACTCCTAGCTGATGCAGAGGTCCCGTACCTGCTACATATACAGCTAAACATGTCTCCATGTGGACAGGGCCTAAAACTAAATCAATACTTCCTTTTTAGTGAAATTAACTCCACACTGTTGGCAGGTGTAAGGCTTTTATCTAGTGTGAATTCTCATGTGCCTGGTAAAGCCTCCTTTACGTTTGAAACTTTGTCCACACTGTTGGCAGGTGTAAGGCTTCTCTCCAGTGTGAATTCCCATGTGGTAATTAAGATGTACTTTACTGCTGAAACTTTTTCCACATTGTTGGCAGGTGAATAGATTCCCTCCAGTGTGAACTCTCATGTGGACTCTAAGGTTTCCATGTTGACTGAAACTCTTTCCACATTGTTGGCAGGTGAAAGGTTTTTCTCCAGTGTGAATTCTAATGTGCCTGTCAAGACTTACTTTATGAGTGAAACTTTTTCCACACTGCTGGCAGTTGTAAGGGCTTTCCCCTGTGTGAACTCTTATGTGGCCTTTAAGGACTCCATGTTGATTGAAACTCTTTCCACACTGAGGGCAGGTGAAAGGCTTTTCTCCAGTGTGAATTCTCATGTGCCTGTTAAGGCTTCCTTTACAAGTGAAGCTTGTTTCACACTGTTGGCAGGTGTAAGGCTTCTCTCCAGTGTGAGTTCTCATGTGGTAATAAAGATGCACTTTTCTGTTGAAACTCCTTTTGCACTCTTGACAGGTAAAGAGACTCCCTCCAGTGTGAACTCTCATGTGGTCTGTAAGGTTTCCATGTTGATCGAAACTTTGTCCACACTGTTGGCAGGTGTAAGGCTTCTCCCTATTGTGAACTCTCATGTGGTCCTTAAGATGTTCTTTTCTGTTGAAACTCTTTCCACACTGTTGGCAGGTGAAAGGCTTTTCTCCAGTGTGAACTTTCATGTGGACTGTAAGGTTTCCATGTTGACTGAAAGTCTTTCCACATTGTTGGCAGGTGAAGAGACTCCGTCCAGTGTGAACTCTCATGTGGACTCTAAGGTTTCCATGTTGACTGAAACTCTTTCCACACTGTTGGCAGGTGTAAGGTTTTTCTCCAGTGTGAATTCGAATGTGCCTGTCAAGACTTACTTTATGAGTGAAACTTTTTCCACACTGTTGGCAGTTGTAAGGGCTCTCCCCTGTGTGAACTCTCATGTGGCATTTCAGGACTCCATGTTGAGTGAAACTCTTTCCACACCTAGGGCAGGTGAAAGGCTTTTCTCCAGTATGAATTCTCATGTGCCTGTTAAGGCTTCCTTTACAAGTGAAACGTGTTCCACACTGTTGGCAGATGTAAGGCTTCTCTACAGAAATCTCTTGTTGAGCTTTTATTTGAGTGAAAGTTTTTTCAGTCTGTGAACAACTTAAATATTTTTCTCCAGCTCTGAAATCATGAAGATTCTTATATTGTTCTTTCTCTTCATTTTCATTAAGTACTTTTGTCTCCTCTTTGAGTGCCGTTAAGTCTATGGTGAAAAAACAAACAAATAAAAGTTAGCCCCATTTTAATTGCACAATACAATAGACATCAAAACCAACATGTATGCTAGAGCCTATAGCAGGAGTGTCCAAACCTGCTCTAGAGGGTCCTGATCTGTGTCCTATTTGCACCAATACACCCACTGGAAGTTCTCAACTCTAGCCCTTGACACCTATTGATTTCCCATATTTCACAACTGGCCGCTATCATTTATCCATTTATTTACCATTTATTTTTCTTGTTAACTATTTAATCACATCTGTCTTTACTGCTGAAATTAATCCTACATAGAAAGTACAATTTATTTTTGTCTAATTATTATTGATTATATGATGCCATAAAGGCTGTATGTGCAATTATAGAGGAATTAGCTAAATGCTGTTTAAAATTACTTTTCCTTGTTCTCTGGTATAACATTTCATACATCTAATCCCACCTCATCACAATGTAATAAAGTAAGGCTTTGTTGTCATTTTACATGTCTATTTATAAACCTTTCAGGTGAATCTGACAGACCCAACTCTACCCAAGCACAGACCATACAGCCCAGAACGGTCTGCAAGAAGAGAACGGCCAAGGTGGACCTAGCAAGCATAATGGAATCCTATGTAGATCTACAGAAAAAACAATATGACGACTTCATGCAGACTGAGCAAGTTCGGCAGCAACATGAGAAAGGAAAACACTGGACAACTTGATGAAAGTGCAAATCGACATGGATGAGCGCCTCTACCAAGCACAAAGAGAGGAACGGCAGGAAAATAATAGAATGTTCATGACAGTGCTTAACAGAATGTTTGACATTTTTGCACCTTCTGCACACCAGCACCCACCCCCACATTTACATCCTAATTCTTTACATCATGTTTACTCAGCTTGTGACTACATAACATACACAAACCTGCATCTTCATGCTCAACAGCAACACTCACTCTTTTTCCGAAGTGCCCTACACTGAGACAAGCCCAATTCCGTCCTATAAGGAGTTATAGGTTTCAGAACAGGTTAGTCTGGAATGCAGTTGAATTAATGTTTTCAAAAGAGAAGATGTTTAAGGTGATTTCACAAAAGCAGAGTATGCAGAAAAATATGTATGATTTCTTCTAGTGTTGTTGTTTTGTTTTCTTCATGAAAAGCTAGGAGAATCTGGAGCACTTTTTGTTCCTCTGACATTGTTGTTAAAATATTACTATAATTTATTTATTAAGTTAGAGGCCGGGTTGAAATGGTTTGGACATGTTGAAAGGAAGGGAGAGTGAATATATTGGTAAAAGGATGCTGAGGTTAGAGCTTTCAGGCAGGAGATCAAGAGGAAGACCAAAGAGGAGGTTTCTAGATCTATTGAAGGAGGAACATGAAGGTCTGAGAGAAGAGGATACAGATGATAGGACTAGATGGAGGCAAATGATTCGCTGTGGCGACCCCTGAAGGAAACAGCCGAAAGAAGATTTTTAGACTTTTTGCTTTTCATATGGAACACTGCTTTTCCCAGAACTTGTTTAGAAATGTTCTGATAATTGGCTCACGTAAATGAGCCTTTATTTTGAGTTGAAGTTTATTCTTGATTCAAATAGGTCACCAGGACTGCTTATTGTACTTTCAATAAAAGAAAAGTTTTATGCACCCGGCCAACCACATGATGTAAAAGAAAATATTATTCATCAGACCAGGACACTCTTTTATTACTCCGTGGTCCAGTTCTGGTGCTCATGTGCCCGCTGTTAACACTTTCAGCAGTGGACCTATTCAACCCGATCACTGAGCAAGACCTTCTGTGTCTGTCATTATACCAGCTATATGCCATCTGTTTAGATGGAGTAAGTATGCATCATGATTCATCATTATTTGCATTGAAAATATTTTCTCAGAACATCTAAAAGTTCTGCAATTAAGAAGATAAAGTGTAATTATCATGCAACAAGCAATAGTCATACAGCATGCCATTGGAAAAGTGCTCAAAAGCAGCACATTTACAGCAAATACGTTAATATAAAATGTAAAATATAAAATGCATATAAATATAAAAGTTCTGGATAATGATTTTCATGAATTTTCAGGGCTGAACTCCAATGATTTGACTTAAATAAAATTATTATTAAATGTATATCAGATGTAAAAAAAATTTACATGTTTGTTTATTTTGAGACTTTTAGACTTGGAGGCTGAAACCTGTGACTACATGCAAAAGAAAATGGTCTGCAACCATCCTGTGGAAAGCTACTGATAATGATAATGATATTCCAACTGTTCATTCAAATCAAGAATGTTATGTGGCATTTAATGACATTTAATAATAATAATAATAATACCAAGATACATTATAAATTATGGGCGTCGGAAGCAAATAAAAAAATGGGTGGGTCCTCTCTCAGATTTTTTTTTTACTAGAGTAACGTTAGATGCCATTTACATTAAATACAAACATACAGCTGTTTACTAACCGATTGATTGGGCCAGACAAAAACGTGGAAATCACAATTTTTTTTACCGTGGCTATAGTGTAGGCGCATCTCACGCAAATCGATCAAGGTTCAAATCCGCCTTTTGCCACACTCGCTCTACTCCCTTTTCCCATTACATAGCACATTGGAAAGGCATTTATTTCCATTAAAAGTGGACAAAATATTAGAAAAGTGGAAATAAAGCACCTGATGTGTTTAATACAACATGCAGAATTAGAGACGATAAAAGTGAGTGGGTCCAATATTATTGGTCATAAAAAGTGGGTGTCCCACACTCAATGGTTCCGACACCCATGTTATAAATACAAATATATAATATACCAGTGTTCAAAAGTTTGGGGTCAGTAAGATTTTATAAAAAGTACTTTCTGCTCACAATGGCCGCGTATTTTAGATCAAAAGTGCAGGAATATTGTGAAATATTATTACAGTTAAAAATAGATGGGACTTCCAGTAAGATTGTGGAGTGAGAAATCGCAAAGTTTCTGCTCTGAGCATTACTTTTCATATTCATAATTTCTACTTATTTGCACATCACAGTATACCTAATATCTTAGCACGAACTTAATCATATTTGAATTCAGTCCTTCAGTAACCTATTATGGCTAGAGGTAATATGAAAAAGACTGCAGATTTCGCTAAGGAAAACATGCAAGCAGCGGACATGGCCGCTTTGGCGCAGGTGGATGATATCCGTGATATCTTTGGGGGTATCAGATCAGAGGTTGCGGCGCTTAGAACAGAGATTCTCTCTGAGTTGAAATCTTCCATTTCGGCTGTGAAAACATCATTGCAGGTGCAGGAGTAAAAGCTGAAGGATGTTGAAGAATCACTCGCAGATGTGGATGGTCGGGTCGCTTCATTGGAAACCATGTGCGCAGTTTTGTCGAAAGACAATGAACGGATGAAGGCAAAAATCAACAACTTAGAAAACCGTTCTAGGAGGAATAATGTGAGAATAAAGCTTGGAAAATGCTCTGCAAGAACAAAGAAATTTGTTTGTTTTCTCGAGGTGGCAAGAACAAAGTTCGTTCTGGCCAGAACATTCCATACTTCACGAGAAAAGCAGGTGCAGATCATCTGCATTTCTCTGCATTAACCACGCCCACTTTAAATGTATGACCAATCACATAATAGTTCTTGGACACCCACAAGAAAAAAAATCTGCTCAGGCGATGTGTCGAGAACAAGCTGCGAGAACTCCCAAACCAGGGCTGCGAGAACAAAATGATGTGTTTTTGTTCTCGCAGCCCTGGTAGCGAGAACTTTCTCTGTTCTTGCGGAGTATGTTAAAGCCTTAAATCGGCATTCCTTAGCACTCTGAGGTCGCACGCCCAGCCAGTTTTATGGAGAAACTCCTATTTGATGTCTTTGGAAGGGAGAGTTTTACTAAAGATAGTGGACAGGTGGTGGACAGAGGGCATCGCTTCCTGGCACCGCCGCCGAAACCAAACCAGGCCCAGAGACCCTTTATCGTCCGACTCAATCACTTTCAGACGAGGGAATTTATTCTTCAACTTGTGCGGCGGGAAAAGGGACAGCTTCTGTATAACAGCTAAAGGATTCATTTCTACAGGAGTGGAAAACTGGTAAGTGATGGCACACTGTAAACCATTGTATGTTGTTCACAGCGTTCGTGGCTCGACTTGTCGAAACTGTTTCCCAAGATGGCTACCGTATGTATGCGCGTAATGTACAATCTTTATAAAGTATCTTCTTATTAAACTGTTTGTACACTTACAAAGCTTACAAAGTTTATTATGCTACCGTGTTAGTGTGAGGCTATTTTGAGCCTTGTTGTTAGTATTAACTAGCAATTTAATTTCACTTATTCTATGCCCCATACACTCACGTTATAAGCTAATCTGTCTATAGAGATAAAACTCTTTACAATCGATTTTCATGGAAGCGCATCACAGAGAACAATCTACTCGGTAACCATGTGTTAATTACCCCTAGGTTCATTTTTCACTGGAGTTGTCCATTAATTTGATAAAAAATTATGGTTTTGCCACACTTTTTATACTTATTCTTAACTATTCCTATATTCATAAGAAAATGTTTTTTGCCAACCTAGGTAAGTTAATAGGTTCCTGTTTGGGTGCGGGGGGAGGAAGCGTACCAAATTTGCTGTCAAGTCCTTGGTTTGTGCACCTCTTCCCGATATCAGAAAAGAGTTTCATTACATCACTCAATCCAGTAATTGCGCACACGTAAAAGATTTGGTTGCAGTTTAGGAAGCATTTTGTTTTACAAGCTGCCTCAGTTGTGGGTCATAGAATCATAGAATCACTGGCAAACATAGCAGCACAACACGAAAGCATATTGTTTATAATCACATTCACAATAAAAGCATAATGTAGACAATAAAGACTGCTTGAAGACTAAAATGGCAATAGTTTTCAGCCATACATGATCCTACTGTATAGCTACTTTTACCACACTATCTAGATACTCAGCTTGCTCACTCTGGAATGATGGTCAACTAGATGTGATTTTCGATGTGTTTAAAATACACATTATGCTTCAAATGATTATTAATTTATGGAAATATAGTACTACTTTAACGACAAGACAAGACAATGAAATTGGTGTGGGAAAAAAACGAATAAACACCTGCCACAGCAGAATTTCATCTCCCATCTGCTATTTTTAACGGTTATGCCACGCCCATCTCGGGAACTTGGGCATCAAAATTGTTTCCGAACTTCCCAGTGGTACACACGACATCAGAAGGCATTCATGTGCAATTTTTACCTCGAAAACTCGTATTTGCGATAATTCCGAAAGCACGTGAAGGCAGCATGGAATTAAAACCTTAAAAGATTTATTTTTTTAATAATATTTTCTGTTCCTTTGGGGAGCTTGTACACAACTTTTCCTCATCCAAAACGAATTTCTTCAGATATGCAGATAAGTAGTTTCATTAAATCGATATTTAAATATGTTTTAAATTACCTGCGCTTTCAGTCATTGATGCACTGCTGGATTTAAAACCAGAGTGCAGAGGATTGATTTCTGGCGTATATTCTCTCATAAACTCCATTAATCCTTGACGCTCAGACTATGTTAAAAACTCCTCGCAGCTTGACCTGGGTAGAGACTTTACTGATATGGAATGGGGTCATATTTTAGATAAAGTAAATTCTTTATTCATCAAATTCGTCAGCCCTGTGCCAGACATGCCTAGCCTAGAAATCTAGACCCACCCTAGTGGCAGCAAATCTAATTTGCCCGCGAGAGTCGTCTAGCAACTCTCAATACCCTTCTGAGCTGTAATCACCTAACTCTTGCCGGGACAATCACATCGTGTATAGAGTCGGTGGGCGGGGCCATAATGACGACGGCCGGGTTGCGTGCTTCTAGTAAACACAGAAACTGGCGAACGGCGGTCTTTCGAATCAGCTTTGACCGCAACTCGGGAATACTTGGAGTTGAGCTTCTCTCTGAGAAAAGAACGGCACTGAAGTCATTCTTAAAAAGGGAAGATGTGTTCGGAGTTTTGCTGACCAGATACGGCGAATGTTTAATCATTCAACAAGTTCCGTTTCAACTTCGTTGCTCTGGTTGGTTGTAGCGCTATCCTATCGCTGTGCAGGGGGAGTTTGAAAGACACCGTTTATCCCGCCCCTCGGATTGAGCCGTCAATGGTGAGTTTCCAGACCAAACATCTTGATGTGGGTCTGGCTTGTCAGGCTAAGACATGCCCTTAGTCAATTTAAAATACTTCATAGGCTACATTTAACCAATTCAAAATTAGCTAGGATCTATCCATCTATCCAGTCCTGCATGCAACGATGTGTACAGACACTAATCATAACAGCCCATATGTTTTAGTCATGCCCGAAACTGGAGAGGTTTTGGAAAGATATCTTAAAATTTTTCAGTGACATGTACGGTGTCTCTATTGACCCTGACCCACTTTTAGCCGTCTTCGGTACTAGAACAGAAAAGGATGCATTTAAGGAAGGAATGTATCAGATAATTGCCTTTACCACTGTGTTTTTAAGACATTTAATTTTCCTCCAAAGGAAAAAAGCTGAGCCCCCAACACATAGTAGTTAAAGAAGCAAAAAGTTAAAGATGTATTACATCCAGCTTGAAAAAAATCACATTTAATGTCAGAGGTTCAAAAAGCAAAATTTTTTGAAACATAGTCATTCTTTCTAGTGTATTTTGATGACTTGTAATTATCAGAGGGAGGGGCCACATAAACAGAAGCTGACCTACATACTTTGTTAAAGGTGCACTATGCAACTTTCCGTCCACTAGAGATGGCCTGTTCAAAACAAAGGCATAGATTGATGACGCCAAGTTTGAGCGCAGCATCTTGGGACTTGTTTTTCTGCTCACAGCCGATGTAAAATAGGACTCTGGCAGAAATCACGTTCATGAATGCGGTTATTAACGTTACTGTAGTGTGAAGCAGAGCAGGACAGAGTGTTGTGGAGCTGAGCACGGCTTCTGGAGCAATTGTTATACAAACACCCACCTTGTTACACAAACACTAGCAATTTTCTCACATTTGGGATATTGTAAGTACTCAACTGAACGAAATATATAACACTGGCCTGGTGTCTTTTGGATATTTTTTCTGTAAAAATACTACATAATACACCTTTAATCTTTCGTTATATTCTTTCATGAGGGGATTCCCTACTTTATTTTTTATCTTTCTCTTCTACTTTCTAGACGATCTGTTAATTGCTTGTTTCATGCTAGGGCTGGGCGAAAAAACGATAACGATAATTATCACGATATAATTGTAACGATAAAACGATAACAACAGTTCGATTAATTCTCGATAATGCTTACGCGCTATGCGTAATGCTGCGCATGCGTATTGCAGACCGGGCTTCTGTATGCTGCACGTGCTGTTGTTTACAGTCAGTGACTGACAGTCTGGGAGGATCGGAGTGAAGTGGAGCAATAAAAATGAGCAAAAGTGAAGAAAACTCAGCGCTCACGACCACCTCAGAGGACACAGATATCATTGACAAGTTCGCTCAACTTCAGTGGTTTGGAGATATTTTGGCGATCCCATCCCACATAAAACAGAGCGACATGCGCGGGCTGCTGGTTCATTTGAGAATGAACCACACGTAATTTAATTATTAAATTATCGTGCTTTTTCGAAATTCTTCCATTTAACATTGAGCCCAACACAGCGGTAAATGTACATTAATTACATTAACGCAATAATCACTAAAACTTCGGACTTGTACATCGCTATCATAATTGTTTGTCTTTGTTTGTCAAATGGATTAATGACTCGGCATCGCATGTATCAAAAGAGAAATAATTTCATCCGATGTTTAAAATGAATAAAATACACTAGACAGCCCTTACTGGAGATCCACAAATACTGAAGTTTGCTCTCTCCCGACCAGCCCACTGTTGGTGAGGTGTGTGTGAGAGAGAGAGAGAGAGAGAAAGAGAGAGAGAGAGAAACACAATGAAGGATAGTTTAAAACCACAGGTAACTGTCTGTTTTCTAAATCTTTAGCAAAAATATGCCTTTAAACTTCAAAGAAATAAAGATTTTACATTTATCATGATATTTATCGATATCGACTGATATGGAAAATTTTATCGTGATAATTTTTTGGGCCATTTCGCCCAGCCCTATTTCATGCCCATCCACGTGATTTACAATTCTGGTAAACTGGACAAAGCTGAGACAGATATAAGGTGATTTATTACTTTCTTCATTTACTAATCGATTTGTTTGCTTATTTTTCTGTTTTTTTTTTTACTATTACTTATTTTTGTTGTTGTTGTACCTACATATGTGCACTTTATACCTTGCATAAGCACACTACTGCAATGCATCTGTTTGTGGTTTTGAGGATAATATCTGATGTCTTTGAACTGAAAGCTATGCCTTTGTCTTAAGTTGCACAAGGGAAATGAGAGGGTTTTTTTGTTATGTCTCTTCTGTTGCAATTGTATTTTTGTGTGTGCATGTTTTGTTAAAAAATGGCTATAAAGTACTCACAAAAATAAATAAATAGATGTCTTCTATTTGAATTTAAAAATATTTCCTGTGACAGCAAATCTCCACTACTCCAGTCTTCAGTGTCACAAGATCCAAGGACAAAAATCATTCTAATATGCTGATTTGGACATGTAACAGTTTTATTTATGAACAGAAAGATTTAAATAGACATTTTAATTGCTTTTAAATATTTCTGAAATGTTTTATTAACAAAAATATAACTCATTTCTGTAGAGCTGGACAGGATTAAATGACTGAGTTTGAGAACTACCTGTTTGTTCCTCAGTTTCTTCATGTTTCACTCTAAATGTTTCTTCTATCTTCAATTCTTCACTCTCTTCTTTAATAAACTCCATTTTTATAATAGTGCATCACGTGGATTTCAGTCACTTCACCAGGAGTTTTTATGTCTTTCCTGTTTAGGATAAGAATAACAGTAAGAAAAATAAATCCAAACTAAATCTCTGAGAATCTCAATCAGTGGCCCATTGCACAAAATTAGGATAAGGGATTAAGCCGGGATATCTTTGTGATGTTGTCATCTGTATGCAAAATTTAGTACACCGCTGTTGTGTACCCTGAAGGCACACTCACACCAAGAACTATAACGAAAGATAACTGTACAGCAGATAAATTGAGCCGACATCATCTAGATATCTCGGCTTAAACCCTTGTCCGGGTTTTGTGCAATAGGCCAGCTCTAGTTCAGTCATTTGTTGTGAATCAATCTGCTCATTTGACTCGGAGAGTGGAAAGCTCCGGTTCTCTCGTCACTCAGAGACTGCATTCATGTTTGAACTGATTCACGATAAAGAGCATGAAACACTCCGTCAATCACACAACGTTGATTAAAGTTAGATAAAGCAATGCAGTTAATTTCAATAATACAGTATTCATTCTGCGTCGCTTTAAACGCTTAAAAACAAACCTTTCTCCAGCCGAATCCCAACAGTTGCAGAAGCGCAGCGGCCTTGTGACATCACACTTGAATACCAAAATAAAAGTCCCGTTCACTGCTGTGTCTAAAATCCAGTACATAAGTACATAGAAATGTACGTAGAAAATATCATTTTAAAAAGATGACAAAATTCAGAGTTTAATGTATTATTGAAATGCCGTTCATTAATACAATGGTAAGTTAATAATACAGTTAACATTTTTTTTTTTTTTTAAAGCAATATCACAATGCAGTCCCTTAATAATTGTGTGCCTGAATAAATTATTTCTTACTTATTTTTTTATGTAGACTCACATCTACAGTCACACTATTTATGTTCATCATCCCATCATCCAGACGGTTCATCCACTGGCCTTTCCCTGAGATTGATCCACTCCAATGTCTCTCCGGTTCATCCACTGCCCCAGAGTCATCCATTAGTTCTGCTGTTTTTTCAATCTGCCATAGATCTGCATTACATGGATAGTTCAACAACAAATGAACAACCTCTCATCATTTACTCTCACCCTCATGACACACACACTGTTAAAAATAAGAGTACAATTACTGTTAAAACTGTCCAATAACAAAGGTAACAGACTATAATAATCCAAAATAGTACCACTTTAGTACATATTAAATTTTTATAAATCAAAACACAGTACACAACTTAACTGGTTTCATAAACATTAAAAATAAAATGAGGAGAGACCATAACGTCACAAGCAAATAACAGGGATTATGGTGTCCTTAATTTTGTTTTGCACAAATTTATGACTTTTTTTGACACTCTAGATTGGCATTTGGAACAGTTCTGAGCTGCTGTTAGTCACTGCAAAGATTTTACATACGGATAGTTGAGAAGCAATGTAGACCAATCAGCGCATCACACTTCTTCTCCTAGTTGGTCATGGATTATTTTAACTTCAACTCTAAGTGTTTACTCCTTTTCCCGTGTGAAAGTACAGCCCCAACCTCTTTGTAAAAAGCAAGGGTCAGAAGAAACGCATCAGTGTCAGGACTTCTGATGACTATATGTCTGCTATATTTAGCAGCATGTGCACAGTGTAGCAGAAGTCGGGTGTCTGCCTCTTCCTGTACTGTGAGCAGATCTGGCATTGGTAAGACTTGCAGATCAGCTGTATTGTGTCTTTTTCTTAGAGCATGGCACTCTCCTCCATGTCCAACGATTAAAGTGAGGTCATCCATCAGATAATTTCCGGATTTGCTCCATTCCTGTGTATACATGTATTTCTCTTGTCCCAGTTTAACTTTTGATCCAAAAGGTTTTGGACCTGTCCTCTTTCTTCTAATGTAGGTGTCAATATGGGCATGAGTGGTTGAAGAGACCATTTCCTTGTTCTCTGACACACCACAGGTAATTGGCCTCTGAATTACAATACCATTTGTGTTATGCGTTGTTCCCTTTCCAGATAGTATTTCTTCACCAAAGTCATTGTTGTCCCATACAAGAGTTGCTTGAACTTGAACTGTAATGTTTGGTGGGATGTATGTATCACCTCTTTGTAATTGCAGCTCTGCTAGAGCTGTGTCATGTTCCAGTATTTGTGAGTTGGAGGAACAGTGCCCTAGACCATTCAGTATTCCTATCATCTGAGCTGATCCTGTCGTATGTCGTACAGCCATGGCTAAGGAGGAATGCTTTGGCATTAGTCAGTGTCCTTTCATCGCAAGATTCATGATATCCTGACACAATCTTCTGGTTATTCTCAACACTAACATTGGTACACAAACCATCAGTTCTAAATTTTGTAGTCATACTTGTTGACCAAGCCAGGACATTGTATAATTCATTTGGTACCAGACTTGAGGCAAGGTCTTGTGCTTTGGGTGGCCATGGCAGTTTAGGAGTAGTTTTGCACTTGGCATCTATAATCCCCTTTAGTGACATGGCTGCATGATACAGAAGTCTTGAGTCTTTTGTTCCTTGCCCTGCTCCAACATGACTTGCTTCTGCGTCATCTTCACTATAGTCTGATGATAATGACTGTGATGGTTCATCATGGATTACTTCATCAGCAGTTAAGTTATCAACATATACTAAATAATTTCTCGAGGAATTTAGAATTCTCAAAATGGATGTGACTTTTGAAGTCTGGCTTTTAAAGAAAAAGCTTTGTAAGATGAAATGTCAACACCTTCTTGTTCCTTAATTATGTTTTTAAAAAAAGGCCATTTAACCAGGACAGCCTTAATACCTCACGGTTTCTCAGCAACCTCTCTTCCACCAATGACTCACAGATATGGGTGTAGCCTGCCTGATATGGATTGCTTTCTGGATTTCCGTCACAAGGAATTTTAGGCAGATGTCTTGTATAACGTCTGTAGCAGCTCAAATGATACATGGCCTCTGATGCTACAAGATCCCTCCCACGTATGTGCAGTAGTAGACTTTCATCCCTCTGCAGCAATAATTAGTTTACCTGCAGTTATTGTTTCACTCTAAGCAAGCTTTTCTTTTGAACTTTTTCTGCTGTGACTATCAGTTGTGTATTGGTTCTTTCTGCATATCAGGCATCCAACAGGCAGGAGATGGAAAGCCTTTTTGTGAGGCTTGGGCCATCTGATGCATCTGAAAGCAAAACCTGAACCTTGGATGCAGTGTCATCACTGACTTCCTCTGGCAGCAAGTGGCCTTTATCTATATGATTACAAAGGGGAGAAAAATGTGTTTATCTAGTAATACAATGTCTTTTTTTCTAATAAAACTAATAAAAATCCTAGTTTTTAACTAACTAGAAAATACAAATACATGATGCACCAATACACAATTATTTTAAAGGTGGGGTAAGTGTTATCTGGTAACCGTTGTTGGTATTTCAAATCACCAAAACAAACACGCCCCTACCCCCAAAAGGGTCTCGCCCCTATTTTGATAGCGCCGCCCCACACATACGTAAACCCAGAGCAGAGGTATCAACGGCTATGGCAGAATCTCTGTGTATCTAATCCAGGTCGAATATTCAATGAAAAAGTCATCCCTTCTATCACAAAAACAAACCGTTCTTGTGAACAACTCAATAGTACACAAGCACACAGTCCAGCTAACGACATATTACAATTATGACAAGATTAGAGATAGTGATCAAACTGTTCTCATGAACAACTCTAAAGAACACAAGCATGACAGTAGCCTAGAAATCTAGACGCACCCTAGCGGCAGCAAATTTAATCTGCCCGCGAGTGTCGTCTAGCAACTCTCAATACCCTTCTGAGCTGTATTCCCCTAACTCTTGCCGGGCCAATCACATCGTGTATAGAGTCGGTGGGCAGGGACCTTAATGACGACGGCCGAGTTGCGTTTGCGTGCTTCTAGTAAATACAGAAACTGGCAAACGGCGGTCTTGCAAATCAGCTCTAACCGCGACTCTGGAAGACTTGGAGTTAAGCTTTTCTCTGAGAAAAGAACAAAGAACGGCACTGAAGTGATTCTTAAAAAGGGAAGATGTGCTCAGAGTTTTGACGACCGGATACGGCGAATGTTTAATCTATCAACAAGCTCTGTTTCACCTTCGTTGCTCTGGTTAGTTGTAGCGCTATCCTATCGCGTGCAGAGGGAGTTTAAAGACAACCGTTTATCCCGCCCCTCGGATTGAGCCCTGTCTATGGTGAGTTTCCAGACCAAACATCTTGATGTGGGTCTGGCTTGTCAGGCTAGCATGACAGTCTAGCTAACAACATATTAAAATTATGACTGGATAAGGGTTATAAAGATTATGAAAAGAGTAAACAAACATATTAGGAGGAGTATAGTATCTTACTTGTCGGAGACATTGTGTGAGCTGATGCTTGAGGAGATTTAGATGCTCCATACGATGTGGAAATGAACAGGTCTTTATCATCGCTGAAGTGAGCCACAATACAATCGCAAATGGACTAACAAGCGAACATGACACACGAGCATAGTCAAGCTGCATATATTAGGCTATTTGTCGGCTAATGTCCGTCATGTGTGACTCGTGTGTTTTGAATAATGACGTGCACAGAGCTAGAGCGAGCGCTCTTCTCACCATCACGCCCCTTACCTGCTGATTGGCTACAAGTTTGTTATTCCACTCGGCCCGTGTCCTTTTTCTAAAACGGTTTTTACTTACCCCACCTTTAATAGACAATTGGTAGAATTGATGGATTTGATACCTTCAGTATTCAGATTTTTTACCTTCAGTATCTTTGGCTACATTTTCTCTCCTCCTACATGCTCTTGCAATGTGATCTTTATTGGTGAAAAGCATGTAGCATTCCTAATGGAAGTTTCTGTTAAGTTAAATGTTGCTATGGCTTTTTCAGCAACTAAACTCTCAGCAGTGTTGAGGTTAACCCATTTCTGGGCACACTGAACAAATTATGTCCAACTTGTTTGAGAAAATAAGGTTATTGGGCTTTTTGCCTTAAAAGCAACATATAGGCTATACAGCACTTCATATTGTTGCACACCGGCTTTTAATTGCGACCCTCTATGTTATGCGGTCTATGTAAATAAATTAGGTGACAAGCCCACAACAACGTTAGAAGTCTTTTGATGGTAAGTGCACAATGTATAATATAATTTGTATAGATAAGAAGTATATAAAGCCTATTTTAATGGAGGGATTCGTTATCAAAGATACATTTTACAGTATCAACAATGTTGGTTGTCAAGGAGATGGGTTTATTTGTTTACCTTTTCTGATGTTACGGTTTAGTTGTCCTACAAATTTGCCAGTTAAAAAATTTAAGAGTTCAAATGTGCACGAATCACCGTTGGAAACAATTCTTACACCACTTATGATATTTTTTACATGCCATCTGTAAACAAATGACTTAGTTCCTTGGCAGGGATCTGTGAAATTCACAATATCAGGGTCCGGTCCACGGCCTATTTATTTAAAGTGACAGCTAAATACAAGCAAAACTTGAGGGGCCAAACTGTAAGTAATTAAAATATGGCTCTCTTATTCCTCATCCTTCTTGTTGTCCGCTCACAAATTTGCTGGCGTCTGTGGCACATCCCCTTATAAATTAACACATAAATGCTAAATTCAGTGGCCTCTCAATTTACTTTAGTATGCCCATGTGGCATCTTTATTATTGTTCTTTTTTGCATGCCGGTCAGTTCAGGACCGTGACCAATTCACACTGGCATCTAGATTTTTTTTATTTATTTTTTTGTGGAGTTTATTTTTTGTGGAGAGGAACACCTTTTAATTAAAAATTTTGAATGGATTTGGGCAATACATTCTAACTGACCACTTGGCTTGCTGTGTGGACATAGCCTGTATTTTTGCCAGATGCCTTTATGTCTAAAATGGTTTTGCCCAATCCCTTTACATCTTTTACGGTTTCGTTCAATGCTCATATGCAGTTTCACCTGATACCATTATGCCTGAGATGGTTTCGCCTTTTCTGTGAAACTGGGGTTTAATGTCTCCGAAAGGATAGTGTCACATTTCATGTATATGTGGCAGTGTATGGGTGCTTCCCAATTCTTATTTGTGCATCCTCGCTTCCTTTCCTAGCTTCCTTTCCTCGCGCCTTAGCTCCACCCCTTCAGGATGCGAGAGAAGGATGCAAGGAGAAGACGCAAGGACGGATGAATTGAATCAAGAGAAATGATATATCCTCGCTCCCTTTAACGTCTCTTCAAAGCGGCGTCAATTAATGATGACTGCACCGCTGGATTTATTTGTGATTCTTGGATATTAGAGATAACTTTTTATATTGTAAGCTTCAGCCTCCACAAAATACCACATTTGTCCATATTTTAATCAATATTACCAGTTATTATTAACAACGAATTCCAGTTATTAACTGCTTTTTATTCATTGTATAGTAGCCTATTATTTTTTATTTGTTTCTCTATTTGTTTCTTTCATTTTCTTTTGCTTTGATATAATTCTGCAACTCTCAGGTGTTGTTATTCGACAAATATTTGTGTTGTAGCCTACATGGAAACATAACAATGAATAAACTGTGGCCCGATATGAAGGGGGAGGAGAATTAATGCTTGCGTCACGTTTAGTCGATATAACACTTCCGCAAAGGATACTCCTGTGTATCCTTACTCATGACTCCTCAGGAAGCCTCCTCACTCCTCCATCCTCGCGGTGCAATTAGAGAATTGAGATCTACAAGATGGCTGAGCTCCATCGGTTTACGGCTCATAGGATGGAGGACGGTTGAGCGAGGAAACAAGGAGGGATATTGAGAAGGACCCTATTGTTTACTCTGAGTCTTCTATCCCCCTCTGCTGGTTAAGTATGAAAAGGAAACTCATTAATGAGCTGAATTATGTTGACCGGGTTAATTAGTGATCACAGGTGTTGGTCATTATTAGAAGCTTATATAAACCCTCAGTTCATAACGTTTAAGAAAGAAGAGGGAACGTTTAGTTGTAGTGGGTTTTTGTGTGAAAGTGGATGTTAAAAGAAGTGTGTGTATGAGAATGTTATAAAAAAAAAATGAAAGAAAAAAAAGTATTTAGTAAAAGGTCTTGATAAGTGAGAAAAGCTATAGAAATTTTTTAGAGGACAGTGTACTTTGTCTTTTAGACAAAAGGTTTGTTGATGGAAGATTTTTGGGAAGACCTCTAATCAGATTTTGATACCAGATACGTTTTTTTTTTTTTTGGTTTGGTTTTTTAATCTTACAAACCCATTGGGCTGATTTTGGGGGCGAGAGTTAGCCAATCTCTTGTGAAGTTGAGTTGAGATTTGGCACTCTTAAGTCCTGTCTTGAAGAGTCTTGTAAAGTTTTTTTTTTTTTTTAAACCCTCCCAAAATCAATCTTTCAGTACAAATCCCTCTTTGCACAGACACACATTCACTGTTTAGGGAAGTTTTTTTTGCCACATTACTTGTCACAACCCTTCATCAATTAGTTTTTTGACAGAGCTCATTAAAAGGATGGAGAATTTAGAATAGTCATATCACCAAATGTTAATTTTTTTAAATATGTCAATAAAAGGTTGACTAAAAGTGTGTCTATGGTGTTTTTGACTTAAGTGGACCTGAACTTCTATTAAATACAAGTTAAACAAGTTTTGTTGCTTTCAGTTGTGTCTAAATCTTGCCTGAACCATCTCCTTAGTAGATTCAGTACGAGGGCACAAATGCAGCAGCTTTAATTGGATGCCCTCTTCTACAAGTGGTTTTGAGAGCAGAACATCCATTTCAAAGAACTTCTCAGATCCTAAATTAAGCAATTGGTGCAGCGCAAAGTCAATCACTAACTTTGCCTGTAGTATCTTCAACAGTCACCTTTTGAATGCAAAATTGCTAAAGCAGTTTTGAAATATGCTCCACACTGTTGGCCTCTTGTGATTTGCTTTTGAAAGGTTCACATTAGGCATAACATGTTGCTTTGGACACTTACTATACTCCACTGTTAACTCAGGATGCTTCCATCACTTTCGAGCCTTCGACAACTCCAGGCACCTCAATATTAACGTATTAACGGGGGGGTGAAACACTCAGTTTCAGTCAATCTCATGTCAATCTTGAGTACCTATAGAGTAGTATTGCATCCTTCATATCTCTGAAAAGTCTTTAGTTTTATTATATTTATAAAAGAAATATGGGCTGTATCAAGTCTTTCCGGAAAAAAACGAGCCCCTGGAGGCGTATCGTGTGGGCGGAGCTAAAGAATGACGAGTGGGCAAAGCGGTGACGTTAGCGCATTTGAATGATGAAGCACGCTTTGTGAGAACCCCTAGGTTTGTTTGGGTGGTTTTATAATAAACAAACAGACACATATTGGTCAGCTAAACAAATGTATTTAAACACACACCATAGATTGCATGCTCCATTGATAAATTAACTAACGTTATACACGATTGTGTTGTTTACTGATGTTTACTTGCACGACGATAGCCAACAACATAGACATTTGAAGCAGTTTTACTCACCGCCTGTTTCCAAAGCACGACCGTGAACCTTTATCGTTGGGACCGCTCCGTCGAAAACACACTTCTTTGGTGACTGTAACATCACCCATAGGAATAAAGTGGAGCGCGGTGCGACAGAAGTGTTGCACGGAAGAGTGGATCTGCACCTGAGAGAGTGTCTATGGGCATGCATTTCCTCTCTCGCTCTAGTTACGCGCGCGTGCAGCCTCCGGGAGAAGAGCCCGTTCGGCCATTCCGCTCTATCGACGTCAAGCAGACCCATACTCGAAAAAAACTCTATGAAACTTGTGAGAAACCGGAAGGAGTATTTTTGACACAGAAATACTCCCTCAAATGTCCAACTTAGTTTTTGAAACTTTGTCTATGTTTAGGATGGGAATCCAAGTTTTTAACAGTGTAAAAAGCTCAGTATGCAATGCATGAAACAGCATTTCACCCCCCCTTTAATGCCAACAAGCAGTTCTGGAGAACTGAACACTAGACTGAGTCCGACAGCTGCTGTGTCAGTGTATGTTCTTTCATGTATGCCCACATAAACTTCTGATTTCCCCTTCCCGGCTAAGTACTTCACTTAATCTTCCATAATCGATGTGAGGGGGCACACAACTAGTAAAATTGGATATGTAGGGAATCCTTCCAAGTGCTGGGAAAAGGTCGGCCAGGCTTGGAAAATAACACTCCAGTCGGCATTCAAGTTAAATATATTTTGTAACGTCTGGACTAACTCATAATGATTGATTCCGTTTTAAGATTTAGAAAAAGTTTTTACCCTCTTGAACTGGTCATTTGGCCTGCATGAACAAATGTGGACTGACAGACTAATAGTTGTTGAGTGTATAAGTCTGTGTGGTTTTCATCTACTCATGAAGACTTAATTGACTGTATTGAGTGTGTTGGTAAAGGTAGGACAAGTAAAAATCATGGATTTTGGCTATATACAACTTTTCTGTTGTCATTTCCAGCTTGGAAAAGCATTATCAGTCCAGAACATACATATTTCAGTATTTTTTTCGTCATTTGAGTCTAAAAATACCTAAACATATTTATATTGAAAATGTCTAAAAAATGTGATTGTTCTAGAATCAGTAGATTTTATTTTCATTAAGTCTTCATAATCTTTCAACAGTTATTGACATATTTGAGTCACTTTTTCTTAAATTAAAGCCATAAAAAAATATAAAGTAGACATAAGTCAAAAGCTTTAGGTTGAGTGTTGAATCTAAACTGCTCATTCTCTCTACAGTCTCAAACTACATCTATCTGCATATATCCAGACCATATCGCCTCTGTTTGAAGAACCACAAATTATTATTTTTAAAAGGTTGTGTACTGTAATTTAACAAATGCACTACAGTGACATACTATTTTGGATTATTATAGTCTGTTAGTGTTGCTATTGGACAATTTTTTTTTACTGTTATTTTTAACAGTGTGAGTGTGTCATGAGGGTGAGAGTAAATGATGAGAGGACGTTCATCTGTTGGTGAACTATCCATTTAATGCTGATCTATGGTAGATTGAAGAAACAGCAGAATTAATGGATGGCGACTCTGGGACAGTGGATGAACCGGAGAGACACTGGATTGGATCAATCTCAGGGAAAGGCTACCCAGCCAACACGTGTATGTGGGGCCCACGTGGAATAAACATGGGCTACAGGGGTACAGAGTGGGCATGGGCTCAAAATGGGCATCTTATCTGGGGCCCACTTGGGTGAACCAAGTAGGTCCCACATGGGCAAACCCAGCTGGGCTCCTCATGTGGGACCTAGTTGGTTCACTAATGGGAAATGAGAACATGGGTGGAAAATGGGCTATTGAGTGGTCTAATTCATTCACAGTCAAGACAAGGGCAAACACAGTCAATTCCAAAGGTTGATTACATGGTTAGATAGTACACAAACATGCACCCTTGAAAAAAATCTATTGTTATTTTGACACTTGAACACAATTAATGTGACTTTAATCTAATCAAAATGTAAAAATTCCAACACAATAGCAATTTTATTTGGTTTATTTTGTGATCACAGAGCAGTGCCATACAGGGACCGTTTTAGCTTTTATTATAAAAGTGTACACATTAAGTGAAATATTTCCTTTCTCAAATGTTTAATTTTTAATAAATTTTATTTATTAGTAGAGATTTCAAAACCTGGATGTGTCAGCTATAGTGAGACGTACAAAATCTGCAGGGCTGGTGGTATGCCAAGACAGGTTTGAAACCAAAACCGAATTTATTTATTTTTATTTTTTAACAATACATCCACTTGTGATTCTTATTAAGTGGGCACTTAAATCTTCACCTTAATTCTTTTGCAGTTTTTGTCTGACCCTACAGACCATGTCATCAAGATCAACTGGATGTGGGGCACCAAAAAGCTTTAAATGTGAAAAAGAGAATTTAAAAAAAAAATGTGACACAATGGTTGATTATTTTGAAAAAATTTCAAAGGGCTTTTGGGCGAGCGATTATGGTGGAGTGAGTGAGGAGCTGCACTGTTTTTATCTTTTTGTTTGTGAAATACATAAACTTTAAGTGTACAGATGTACATATATAAACATTACAAGTTTTGTCAAATTATGTCTGTCAGGAGCTCTACTTTTTTTTTTGTGGTACTTTTGTCAAATAAAGTTGTAACTGTAATTTAGTCGTTTTCAAATTATTCTAAATAACCCTTGCATGATAAAGTATAGCATGAGCTACTGGTTTCTGTTGATTTACTTTAACATTTTTGTGTAGTTTAGAGCAGTGGTTTTCAAACCTGTTCTGGAGGACCATCAGCCCTGTGTCTCCCTCATTTATCACACCTGATTCAACTCATCAGCTCATTAGTAGAGACTGCAAGAACTAAATTGGTGTGTCGAATAAGGGAGACATACAAAATTTGCAGGACTGGCGGTCCTCTAGGACAGGTTTGAAAACCACTGGTTAAGAGAATTACCTGTCATGTTTGTATTACGGGGTTCACTATAAGATAACTCATGCAGAAACTATGCTAGCCCATCTATATATACCCGTTGTAGCCCATAAGAGCCCTACATAAAACCTATCTGGGTCCAGTCATTAACCCATATGGGCAGACCCATGTAGGCCCCAAATGGGTGCGACCTGGGTTACCCATATCGGCCTGGTATGAGCCCATAAAGAGACCCATCATTAACCTGTATGGGCAGACCCGTGTAAGCCCCAAATGGGTGCGACCTGGGTTACCCATATCGGCCTGGTATGAGCCCATCAAGAGACCCATCATTAACCCTTATGGGCAGACCCATGCAGGCCCCAAATGGGTGCTACCTGGGTTACCCATGTGGGTCCAGTATGAGCCCATCAAGAGACCCATCATCAACCCATCTGGGCTAACCCATGTAGGGCCTCCATGGAAACTGAGGACAAAATTAGCTGGGTCCCAGTTGGGTAGCCTAGGTGGGCCCCAGATATTAGCCCATGTGCAACCCCTTTGGGCCCCACATGGGTGTGTTGGCTGGGCTAGTGGATGAACCATCTGGATGATGAGACAATGAACACAAATACTGTGACTGTAGATGTGAGTCTACATAGAATATAATAAGTAGAATAAAATACATAGATTACATAGAATAAAATAATAAGTAGGCCTAATTTAATCAGACAAAAACATAAGTGACTACATTGTTATTGCTTTAATTTGTATTTCACTCTAATGTGAACTGTATTATTAACTTACCATTTTGTTATTAAATGTATCACCACATTACATTAAACTCTGAATTTAATCATTTAAGAAAAAACGGGAACGGGACTTTTATTGTGGTATTAAAATTTGACGTCATAAGACTGCGCCGCGGTCCTGCATCATTGTGATTCGGCTGAAGAAAGGTTTGTGTTTTAAGCGTTTAAAAAGCAACGCAGAATGAATGATGTATTATTAAATCTAACATTGCATTGATATATCTAACATTTATCCGCGCTGTGTGAGTAAAGTAACAGAATAAACCCATGAGTAAGTAACAGAAGGATCGAGCATCTCATTTCGCTCTTTATCGTGAATCAGTTCAAACTATTAATTCATTCTCTGGCGAGTGACGTGAGAACCGAAGCTTTCGACTCCGAGTCAATTGAACCGATTGATTCATAACAAATGATTCAGGGGTTTTCCCCCCATCCTGATTATTAGTGCTTTGTGTCTGTATAATTTGCATCCGTTTATGAATTAGTTGTATTCGTGGTTTTTATTTTCTTCTAATCAGGTAATTGTCCAGTAATGCTGCATTCACGTGCTCTCGGAATTATACGAGTTTCTTAGGTAAAAATTGCACATGAACCCCTCACATTTCACAATTTGAATGAAATTAGATCTATAATCGCGACTTTAGAAGTGGGAATTATTACATTTCCGATAGCACGTGAAAGCGGCATTACTCTCATGCTGACGCTCTTACCAGTGACTGAACTAGAGATGATAGAGAGTTTTTCTGTTAATTCTCATCTTAAACAGGACAAACAGAAAAACTCCCGGTGAAGCGACTGAGACCCACATGACACACTATTATAAAGATGGCGTTCATTAAAGAGGAGACTGAAGACGTAAATATGATGTTTTTAAAAGAGGAGAGTCAAGACGTGAAGATTGAAGAAACGTTCAGTTTGAAACATGAAGAAACTGAGGAACAAACAGGTTGGTTTCATTCTCAAAGCTGAACTCAGTCGTTTCATCCCTATTATACAGTGATTTAATACTGAAGTAGCCCAAACAAAACAATTATTTTGTGTAACATTGAACAATATCGAATTGCTCTAAACATTTTAACATAAATGGCAGATAAACCTGAACATAAATGGCAGATAAATGTTAAATCAAGCAATAAATTAGTCATAATTTCGGGTTCCAGACTAATATTTGAGAATAATAGTACTGGTGCCACTAACTAGCGCTAAGAAGTGAGGGGAAATTTTTATTATCATAAAGGCCACTTAATCATAAATGTATTATTGTGTGATTAGCACAGTTTCTAATAGGCCTATTTTCACAGACAGGGCTTAGATTAAGCCAGGATCAGGACATAGTTCAATCAAAACATTTAAGTCTCTTTTTATACACGTGTCTTAGAAATAAAACATTCACGATCATCTTGAGACAATACAATGGCCCTATTCGAATGGTACTAGTTTCCCTAGTGAAAAAAAGTGTTCAAGCAATAGCGATAACCGCACCCTGGTAGGGTTGGGCATCATTTTGATTTGAACGATTCGGATTCTTACTTTCGATTTGGTTCTTTTCAATTCCGATTCTTTGAGAGGTGGAGTCAAAACATGTCACATCGATATTCAATGTTATTTTTGATACCACAAGGGGAAAAAATGCTGCATATACGCATGGATCCTAAAGACTGTTCCTTGTACTCATTCTTCCTGAACTGTTTACAACTATTTATGTTAATACTCTTCAAGATGTGCACTGAGAATTTTTATTGAGTGTATTTGACTAATAATAAGCTGGAAAAAGAAGCAAATGTTTGCACTTGTATGTCGTAGGTGGCTTTATTGCAGTATGTGTGCGTGCACTTCAGATGCGAGTGCGAAATCTGCTGGGATTAGTTAAGTAGAATAATGTGCAATCCCGCAAAACATTCAGACCTTATCACACTAATTAGGGGTGTACCGATCCGATATTAGGATCGGATATCGGCCGCGATACTGACTTTGTCGGGATCGGAAAAATGAACAGATCCACGGGCCGATCCAGGTGTTTTTTTTGTTTTGTTTTTTTAATCGCAGCAGAACTACGTCATTCGTCAGCTTCACGTGTGTCGCGTGCACGAAGCAACATGGAGCGAGCCAGAGAGTCGGATGTGTAGAGAGATTTTATGCTTGCCACGCCAACTAGTTCATCTGTCGGCAATAATACTACCAATTTAATCCAGAAACACCATGTTAAGGAGCACGCTGCATTCCTGCAGCTCATAAAACTAAAGGAGTGGACAATATAGCCCAGCAGCTAACTTTGCAGGATGCAAAGAATTAATTTAGTGTAAGTGACTGATAGTGGATAATGCTAATGTAATGAACTGACGGTAACAACGTGCTTTTGACGCTCGCGCATCTTGAGGAGAAATCAAAAAACCGCCACTCACACATAGTAATTGCGGTAAACATTAAAAATGTTACGTTTTATCTTTATAACATATGATACAGTTAAACAACTTCACACAACCAAATGTGCTGTTTCCCTGAATACCATCACGGTTAACTAATGTTAATGATTGTTTATGGAGCTGTCATAGGAAATCAGTGACATTTTCACTTACATTTTAGATGCAATATTGAGTCTTTTTGTTCTATTTCAGCTGCGAAAATAGTTCCAAACAAAGATTCCAAGCAACAAAGTTCCAAAAAGCAGAGCCATAACACATCTCGCGTGTTAGGAATGATTCAGTGGTTGAATCAAAGATTCAATAACCTGTTCGTAAACGATTGTCTCATTCTTAAAGGAATCAGTCGTTTGAATGAATCGTTTGAATTAATGACTCAATGACTCACTCATTAAGACTCACCTATACTGGTGGTTTAGTTTCCTATATTTTTCAACATTTATTTTGTTTATTCAAAAATACAAATCTCATAACATCATTTAATGCAGTAGTAATTTTTCTGGGTACATAATTTAATTTGATAGTGTCTTATTTAAATTTAATGTATAGATCAAATTTAAGAATATAATATAAAACCTGAAGCATAGCTTATATTTAATAAGATTAGGGGAAAATGCCAGACCTGGAGATCACCAGACCTGGATTTGACGTTGAGTTGTGTTTACGTTTTATTGTGTGCGCTTGGCAGATGTCCATGAGGGGCTGCCCACGTTACTTTCGTTTTATTTGGTTAAAGTCTTTTAAATGTTCGCCGGTTCCCGCCTACTTCTGCCCCCATCGAACATATTGTAGGCTATTACAATTTCTATGTCCAAATTACCAGTACACATACACACCAACGATATGCCATTTGACCCATCACGTCACCACCACTGCGACATTGAAACTTGTTGATGCCTCTCGTAGCCCAGATGGAGCGAGCGTTGCAGGAGTAGCAATGGATGAAGTAAAAGTAAAGTTGGTGAGTGAAGTAGCTATATGAAATACAGAAAGCATTTAACGATTTAGCATTTAACAAGTAACGATTTGTTTTAACAACGATTCGATTCGGCTGAAATAAAACTCACACTGATTTACATTTTTGGCTAAAAAGTTACTGAATCGTTTCGGATCATATCGTTCTAAATGAACCAATATCCTTAAATCGTATCGACAACCTCAAATCGTGATACAAATCGAATCATTGTTAAACGAATCGTTACACCCCTAATTTTGATTATTTTAGGTCCAACCGTTCTTGTCTGTGCCTCACATAATGCAGGTCTATGGTCACTCAAAGAGCACCTCAAAGGTCACCACCTCAATCCATCAAAAAGACATCCTTGATAAATCCGTCTTACAAATATCTATTTATCCAATATGACTTCTGAACTGTAATGTTGTCAGAATTATAATCATACAATGTTTGTTCGTCGGCCAAAGGAGAACTGGCCACAAACACGCCGTTCAAATAAAAACTCAAGATCTGTGACATTTAACATCACTTAGGCTTAAGATTAGACTGACCAAATATGATGTTATGGTTCAGTCTTAATGAGGAGCTAATTACAGTTTACTGTGGACCACAGGTGGCACTATAAATGGCATGTAGACCTCAATCTACCATAAAAATTTTCCTTCCTTTTAAAACTCATTACTTAAAATATGTAATATCTAATAGTATATTCAATATTTTCATTCATCTCTATATTAAAGTCCATTGTTGTGCAGTGGTTTTCAAAACAAAATACATGACTGTCTGTGCACACTTTAAAACAGGAGGAAGATCACTGGTAAAATAATGATGATGATAATATTTATAAGTAGAGATGTTCCGATCAGCATTTTTGGGGCCGATTACCGATCACTGAGATCATGATCTACCGATTGCCGATCACAGAATGGCAGGGGAATGGGAATCTTTTATCTATAATCTTGCAGAGTTTCCACCATTTGTAGAAATGAAACTAAATAAAAAACTGTAGAAATAGGCTCTTCTGTAGAAATAAGATCTTGTAGAACCACCAAGTGTTTATTTAAAAAAAAAAAGAGAAGTTAAGGCTACTGTAGGCCATCTTTCCCAAATAAAGCAGAGTAAAATAACATGATTCCAAACAGAGGGGTTAGGCAGACCAACACACATCAGATCAGCTTAATGGGATGTACCCTCCTAAAACACTGATTACATTTAATAATTTTCAGCTATATGTAAAATTTGTTACACCAAAACTGGCTACTGTCACAAAGGACAAAACTATGGCAAGTTTTTTTTCTGTTAATTTTATGAACATCTGATGTAGTTAAGAAACCAACTACATCAGATCCAAAAAATTAAATAATTCAATTTACTGTATGCCAATGCTATTCTTCCTAAATGATAAGGGTGCTCCGATCAGGTTTTTGGAGCCGATCGCTGATCACAGGAAGCAGGATCTGCCGATCTACTCAGATACCGACCTGTTTGAAGCCTTCTTTTTATCATAGAATTATTTATAGGGAATTTTAGAGACATTCATTCAGGGAATTTATTATTTCTGAAAATGGGGGTATTCCCTGGTTATAGATTATACTATAATCTATAATTTATAATGATATATACTATAGACTCTTGTTATATATTATCTCACTTAAATCTGATAATGTTGACTACTAGATAATGTTGACTACTAAATGAAATTCTGCGTTGTTAATGGGCCATTTAGGCAGGCATATATGTTATAATGGATTTGAATAATGGCTGTTAAAAAAACAAAAGATTCATAACAAAAGAATAATGAGGATTACGTCTCATACATTTCAATCTCATACAAAAGTGTGAAACGATCGTCGAGTGAGCACATTGAAGCATTAATTGAGCTGTTCTCCTTGCTAGACATTATACAAAAGACTGCAAAAGGCCAACAAACTTATTTGATAAAAGCATCTATAAAAAAATCCAAACATGGTCTTAAAATTAATAGTTTTGGACAAAACAGCCTCAGGTTTTAAATAAGCATGACCACACTTGTGGCTTCACTTAATACTATATTCACATAATATTTTTATACATAAAGAGAAATATTTTAAATATTTTTTATTTTTGTTTTAGCCTATATATCTATATTTATAACTTTCTGAGTATTCAGCTGTAAACTCTCAAGTGTTGGCTTTCTAAATATATATTGGTTATGTGTATATTCAGAATAACTTGTGAGTAGCTGTCTTTTTACTATGAGTATGTCTAAACTCAATTTGCTAAATGGACGGGTGACAAGCAAGGGGTTAACACACATTCTCATTCATTAATATCCTCAACTTTTTTTAATGTCTAACATCTGGCTGAAGATGTCTAAGAGACAATGCAGATGAGCAAACACTAAAACATCTGGCAGATGTAAATGCAGACGTCATAGAGTTCATTCTTTAGTACAAAGTTTGAGTTTGAAAAAAAAAATCTATTTTTTATGAATAAAGAAGCCTGTAAAAAATAAATCATTGTTATTTCTTTTGAAGAATTCAAGATCTTCTCTTTAGTTCAGCCACTCATTTTCTTAAGGGTTCAGGTAATTTTGTGCTGAGTGACACATTCGTGTGATTTTAAAGGTCCCATTCTTCGGGTGTTTTCGAAGCTTTGATTGTGTTTACAGTGTGCAATATAACATGAGTTCATGTTTCGCGTGTAAAAAAACCACAGTATTTTTCACACAATTTACTTAACTGTATACCGGTGTTTCCTCTGTCCTAAAAACGGCCTGATGATTTCCTTGTTATATGAAGTCCCTCCTTCAAAAATACGTAACGAGTTCTGATTAGGCCAGCGCTTCCTGCGCTGTTCACACTTTAGCTTATTCACCGTATCCCCCAGAGTTAAATAAGTCCATACATACCATTCTCATCTCAGTGCGTGCCATAACTCTGTCCGATCACTAGCCTAGCTAAGCACAAAGACTGGAAGTAAACGGCTCCATCTAGCCTACTGCTCAATAAGTGATAAAATAATGCCAGCATGTTCTTATTTACATCTTGTGACATGTATAGTTACATTGTGTTCTAAGTCCGATGGAAAATGAAAAGTGATTTTCTAGACCGATATGTCTAGGAACTACACCAGTGGCAGACACTCAGGAAGTTGTTTAAAATCTTGCCGCACCACAGAGCTCCATTTCAAGGTATTAAATCTATATTATATTTCTCTCAAATCGTCAATGTACATACTGATTTAATCCTTTGCTACAAGATACTCATCATGCAGTTCTTCTGTCAGTCAATTCAAAACTGAGCTTGCGCATAATGTGCCTGTGCGGTGTGAGATACCTGAGGCACGGCGCTGAGTTTTGCGTCCGGTGTCCTTCACGTCTTCCCCCCCCCCCCCCCCCCCCCCCCCCTAGGTACAATTGGCTTAATAACGTGCATGTAAACCCACTCAGTGGTCTTTTCCTCTCTAGGCAGGTATTTTTTTAGGTTTATTCATCAAAATGTTTTTATATATTGTGTGGTGTTCTGTATTTCGATCGCGGCTTTAACATGTTAGGTAATATGGTGGATAAACATTCATAAACCGTTTTCTCCTTTTATTTAAACTAATAAAAAAAAAGCCATTGTCAGTTGGCAGGCAGTTTTGGTCACTTTATTAAAAGTTGTTGCTGTGTACAGTGTGTAAAGGAAAATAAAAATAGTTTTACCCTTCTGCTGACAAGTGTCGTGCCCCTCCCAACCCATTCACACACACAGATGATTTGACTATCAGTCGACCATAGAAAGATTCGTCAATTCTGATTCAAATGTCTAAATCCTTAGTTGGGGACATCCCTAATATTTATTATACCGCTTGATGGACTCAACATTTCATTCAGTTACGTTAAACAGCTTTGCTGAATAATATTTGATGATTGTGTTAGTTTGCATGTACTTGATCAAAGCTTATATCACTTGTTTCTGCTTCTTCTCCTGTGTTTTGATCCAGAGGTTCTGTACTGATTCTGAAGATGTATCATAGCGTTCCCGTATACCAGTGAAAACATAGACTGCAGAAATATCCGTTAATGGCGGGAAAGCATTGTGTCATAAATTATAGAAAATCTCTTCAATGGCAGGAAACGAGGAAAAGACAGGACTTTCTAAAGCGGGCCTTTTGACTGGTTCATGTCTGGTTAATTTGACTAGTGATCATACATTACCATTATCATGCCATACCCTTGGCCACATGTAGAGGTGGCACGTTTCACTTCTGCATGTGTAGTGTGATCGCCAACCCTGCTGGTGCATAGCTACTACTTTTGTGTGTTACTTTTATCATTCCGATCGCAAACATCTTCTATTACTACATTAATAGTAAAATTTTCAATTCATTGAATTAATTCTTTAGCTCCATCATTGTGATGGGCGAAACCAATTCATCGTTTAGATTTTGCAACCGATATGAACTGCCATACCGGTGCGTAGCTGAAATAGCCGCTGTATCTATTCTGTGGCCATGAAGAGCGATCTCGGTGTATAGACAGCAGTCCTCTATTAACTGCATATTTTCTTACACTAACGGTTATACATTTACCGGTATAACACAACAATAAATAACTCCTAAAACTAAATCTTTTAATACTGCAAATACCACTTATAGCCATATGATTTTTCAATGATGAATTACAGAATCTGGTCACAAATGAAGCTTACTCTATAAAGTGGAAGGTCATAGAATTGTTGGATGAATAGATCTAAATTGTGACCGTACAATAAATCAGATGTACAGAAAATCTGAATTCGGTTTGTTCTGCCGTGTCTGTGAATGAGCACCGCAGTTTCGTCTACTACTAAACATTCTGTTCAGTATCTGCTTTCTCACTATACAAGGGCACATGAAGTTCATCTGTAGTGTCACAGCCATTTAAGGAACATTTCACTGTTTCAATTGATAAAACTGTCAACATTTGGCGTTTCATATACACAAGAAATCAAAGGTCTCCACAACAACCCATCAAAATAAAGGTTTGGTATAACATGCACAAACATATATATTACTATTGTATGTTAGAGTGTGCTTCGATTAATAAGTAAATAAATACATAAAAATATACCGTTTGTTAAAAAAGTAAAAGCTCTGTCTACCTTGAAATTATTACATAAAATGCACAGTAATGCATATTATTAGTATTATTATTATTAACTACAATAAATATTATTATTATTTTTTCAATTTCTAAATACATAAAAACTGTGATATACCACGAAATTGCCAAAATCTTGCACAAAAAACAAACAAACATGATTGTTGGTCAAACTGCTCATCCTTGATTAAACACCTGCAAAATTCAACCCGATCCCGAAATTTAACCCCAAGTCTTCAGGACTGCTCGAAAAATTAAAGGCAGGCGTCTTTCATTAAAACTCTGCAAGACAGTGGCACTCCAGGACCAAAGCTGCCCACCATTGATCCCTAGGATAGGATAGGTTATATGTCCTACTAGCCTATACCCTGGTATTGATGTCTAAATTGTTTATGTATGTTTTTGCCCCTAGATCTGCTGGCATTGAAAGAGGCAAGTCATGAACTTAATGAAAGGGAAGAAGAGAGAGACTATTATGATAAACATCATGACTTCATGACTGGAGAAAGATCGACTCAGGCTAAAAAGACTTCCTCACAAAAAAGAGCTCAAAAGACAGGTCCTATAAGTTATTTCACCTGCCAACAGTGTGGAAAGAGTTTTAAAAGTAAAGGACACCTTAAATATCACGTGAAAATTCACACTGGAGAGAGGCCTTCCACCTGCCAACAGTGTGGAAAGAGTTTCGCTCCAGGTGTAAGTCTTAAAAGACACATGAGAATTCACACTGGAGAGAAGCCTTTCACCTGCCAACAGTGTGGAAAAAGTTTCACTGATAAAAGAAACCTTATAGTCCACATGAGAGTTCACACTGGAGAGCAGCCTTACATCTGCCAACAGTGTGGAACGAGTTTCACACGTAAAGGAAACCTGCACAGGCACATGACAACTCACACAGGAGAAAAGCCTTACACTTGCCAACTGTGTGGAAAGAGTTTCAGACGTAAAGGACACCTTAAAGACCACATGAGAATTCACAATGGAGAGAGCTCTTTTACTTGCCAACAGTGTGGAAAGAGTTTCGCTCCAGGTGTAAGCCTTAAAAAACACATGAGAATTCACACTGGAGAGAAGCCTTACACCTGCCAACAGTGTGGAAAGAGTTTCACTGATAAAGGAAACTTCATGACCCACAGGAGAGTTCATACTGGAGAGAAGCCTTACACATGCCAACAGTGTGGAAAAAGTTTCACTGAAAAAGGAAACCTTGAAGTCCACAGGCGAATTCACACCGGAGAGAAGCCTCACACCTGCCAACAGTGTGGAATGAGTTTCAGACACAAAGTAATGCTTGACAGTCACATGAGAATTCACACTGGAGAGAGCTCTTTCACCTGCCAACTATGTGGAAAAAGTTTAATTAATAAAGTAAGCCTTAGGGGACACATGAGAATTCATACTGGAGAAAAGCCATTTACATGTGCTCAGTGTGGAAAGAGTTTCAGACATAAATTGACTCTTAATAATCACATGAGAATTCACTCTGGAGAGAAGCCATTCATATGTGAACAGTGTGGAAAGGGTTTCAGATTTAAAGATAACCTTAAGCGCCACATGATAATTCACACGGGAGTGAGCCCATTCATATGTGATCAGTGTGGAAAAGGTTTCAGATTTAAAGATAACCTTAAGTGCCACATGAAGATTCACTGCAGAGAAAACATGTAGACTTGGAAATTAAACCATAAAAATGTTTTGCCCATTCTCTCTTTTTTTAAATTTGATTTCTTATTGTGTACATCCACACCTGACCATCGTCTTTGCTATTGTCACATTTTTCCTGTAGTTTTAATTTCTTAGGCCACATCCACATGAAGCCAGAGCTTTCCCTACACAAACTTTTTCCCCCTTGTCTCAAGAAATATTTACATACACATGAGAGCCCTGAAACCGACTCAAATGAGATGTTATCTGGGACTGTGGTTGTCATAGCTTCATTCATGCTGCGTTTTTACATAAGGTTCTTATGGAGCTGCTTCTGTGACGTTCACAGCAAAGGAAGAAAAGTTATGAATGTGAAAACCAGAATGAGTTTTGAAGGACCTCTTTACACCTGGTATTAATATCGTATCATCAGTAGTCAAGGGAGATGGATACCTCGCTCCCATTCAGTCAGTCACTCTCAACACCACGTTGGAGTGTTGATGAACAGTACTCTCGCTCGCAAGAGTCAGTCTACTTCGAGTGAAACTAAACAAGCCAATGCAAACTGCCATGCAATGAATGTTCCAGGTGCTCATGCCACGCACAGCAGGTAAAAATGAGACAGATGTTTGCATCAAATTAGCTTCAAATTAGCCCTTGTGCTCATGAGCGACTATTGAGCAATCGCATCCGCATCTTCTACTGTCTTTGATGACTGGCTCATTTTAGCACAGTCCAGGGATCAGTTGTGCAAACACAGGGACCTGGTTCTTAAACACCTCAGCCAGTTGGGCCTTTGTGTCTACTGGAAAAAGAGCAAACTCGCCCCCATGCAGAGGATCTCTTTTCTCCGTATGGAGTTGGATTCATTCAAATGTATTGCGTGCCTCACAGAGGAGCACATACAGTCAATGCTCAACTGCCTTAAAACATGGAACATTTTCAGAGGCTCCTGGGGCATATGACGGCTTCAACGGCAGTAACGCCACTCGGCTTGCTTTATATAAGACCGCTCCACCATTGGCTTCATGGCCGGGTCCCGAGATGGGCATGGCAACACGGCACTCACAGGGTAAGTATCACACCGGCCTGCTGTCAGACCTTTAGTCCATGGTCCGACCCCTTCAGGCCGGAGTACCCTTGGAACAGGTGTCTAGGCATTCTGTGATTTCCATGGATGCCTCTGCCATGGGCTGGGGTGCCACGTACAACAGGCATGCAGTGTCAGGGGTTTGGACAGGCCCGCACCTGTATTGGCACATCAACTGCCTCGAGTTGCTAGCAGTACATCTTGCACTGAGCTGCCTGAAAAGGCTGTACGGGGGAAAGATGCATTGGTCCACACAGACAATACTGTGGTCGTCGCGTACAACAACTGAGAAGGTGGTTTACGCTCCCATCGCATGTCGCAACTTGCCCGCCATTTTCTCCTCTGGACTCAGAAGTGTTTGAGGTTGTTTTGGGCCATTCATGTCCCTGGTGTGCGCAATTGTGTGGCTGACTAGCTGCGCTCCCGGGAGAGGTCCAGCTGATCTGGAGACAGTTCGGGTGGCACAGGTTGACCTGTTTGCTTCCCCAGAAATGTCCCACTGCCAGTGGTTTTATTCGCTGACAGAGGGCAAACTCGGCATGGATGCACTCATGCACAACTGGCCCCGGGACCTTCGCAAATATGCGTTTCCCCCTGTGAGCCTACTTGCACAGACTCTGTGCAAGGTCAGGGAGGAGGAGAAGCAGGTCCTGTTGGTGGCGCTACTGGCCTAACCGAACTTGAACTTATGCTCCTTGTGACAACCCCTCCTTGCCCTCTCCTCACTCAGAGACGGGGCACCCATGTCCAGACTTGTAGAAGCTTTATACCTGGCCCCTGGATGGGACGCGGAGGTTCTTACTGGTATATGACTATACCCCAAGAGGTAGTTAACATCACTTTGGCAGGAGCACAATCTACAAGTTGAATCTGTTCGTTGAGTGGTGTTCTTCTCACTTTCTCTCCTTTCCTTCCTGCAACAAGGGTTGAAGCGTAGGCTGTCGCCCTCCACCCTAAGGTTGCTGCGATTTCTGCCTATAACAATCTTGTAGAAGGCAGGTCGGTGGGTAAGCACGACCTGGTCATCAGGTTCCTCAGGGGGGCAAGATGTTTAAATCTTCCTCAACCTCCCTGCAATAGCCTCTTGGGATATTGCTCCGGTGCTCAGAGCACTTCAGAATGCCCGATTTAAGCCCTTCCGGTCAGTAGAGCTAAAGATTCTGTCTGTGAAGACTTTGCTGTTGGCTGCATTGGGCTCCATCAAGAGGGTAGGGGACCTGCAGGCATTTTGAGTCGACAAATCGTGCCTATAGTTCAGGCTGTGTGACACCCACGTTGTACTGAGACGCTGTCCTGACTGTGCCCACGTTTCCTAACACTCCCTTTGGGGACCAGGTGGTGAACCTGCAAGCGCTGCCCCTGGAGGAGGTAGATCCAACCTTGTGGATCTACGTGGATGGAACACAAAGCTTAAAGTCTTCAGATCAGCTTTTTGACTGTCACGGAGGCCAGCAGAAGGGAAAGTCTGTCTCCAAGCAGAGGATGGCCTACTGGATAGTGGATGCCATCATCTTGCACAAGGTGTGCCTTGTCCGCTCAGGGTGTGAGCACATTCTACTAGAAGTGTTGCATCCTCCTGGGCGTTGACACGTGAGGCCTCGTTGTCAGACGTCTGTAGAGCTGCGTGCAGGGAGCTCCAGAAGCAAACTCTGTCAAGTCCTCCATCACCCTCGGTGCCAGACTTGCCGGTGTGTCTGGCATCAGGCCATTTGCTGCTGAATCCTTTGCGGTACGATGTGGATTCCGCAGCATTCCCTTCCACAAGGGCACACTTTCCCAGTGTTATCCAAAAAGTCACTGAGTGGGTAATGTGGAACAGCAGCTCAGGAGGCACAAACTGCCTGGAAGGGGCAGATGCCATGGTGCTTTGATAGGGATTCCTACTCGTTGGTACTCTGATGTGGTGTCGAGAGTGACTGACTCAATGGGAACTTTCGAAGAAGGGAATGGAGGCGCCACGCTCTGTCGCCATGTCCACTGTACCCTGCTGGGGTGCCAGTCTACCTTCTCGGCTCCTCAGCAGAAAGCTAATTTAATTCAAACACTTGTCTCATTTATTCCCGCTCTGCGTGACATGAGCTCCTGGTGCAATCATTGTATGCCAATGTGCATTGGCTCGTTAAGTTTCACTCAAAGTAGACTGAGATTCCTATTTGTCGGTACTCTGAAGTGGCATTTCTATTCCCTCCTTCAGGGACAAGGGTTACATGCGTAACTGAGATGTTACACCCAGAGTATTTTTTTTCATTTTTTTTTCACTTTTGACTAATTCTGTCCTGATATCTTTAAAGGGAGGGTCGATGTGCAGGTAAATGTATAGGCCTTTTCAGATCTTTCAATCTAATGGATGGCATATGCTCACACAATTTGCATATGAATACAAAAGGAGATGGCAGAAAAACATACGGAGAGCATCAGCTATAGTTTCTGCTCTGACAGCTGCAAGATCACGTTGAACATGGTGTGTTAGAAATCAGGAATGGTGAGAACACTGCGCTTGGTGTATTTTTTCATCTTCAAGCTAAACTTTGAAGTTCAAATCCCATCTGACTAGCACATTTCCCCTGTTTGAATCTATTCAATCACACGTGGCTACACTATGAAAACAACTTGGTAAATTACATTTTTGACTACCTCTGGACATGTTTCGAAAGTGGACAAGCTGTTGTGACAAGCAATATTTAACACAGATATTTAGCATCATTCACATTTGATGGGATCGACCAAATTGCATCTTAATACCAGGTGTAAATATAGCCTAAAAGATACTGGGCCACTTAAAGGACCTCTTTAATTGTGTGTCCTTGTGGAAGACTGATATTCATGGCTGGTACCTATCGATCTGGATGACTTGTTTCCAGCTATTTGGAAAGTCCGCCAGCGTTTGTATCCTCGGAAAGGAGGAGTTAGACCTTTGTTGTAATCTTGAAATGCAGAAATGCTCCAGCTGGTGTTAATAAACGTGAGGTCTCTTTAATTTTAAGAGTATTGTTAATCAATTAATTTAGACTTTCTTTTTGTGACTGAAGCTGGGCTTTGTTTTGGACTTGAGTGTAGAAATGTACACACATAAACAGAAATATAAAGTTATGTTGCACGGATAAAAATAGAGCAGATATAGTTCTGTTAAGTTTAGAAAAGCAAAGATTTAGGTCCAACACATGACTTGAATGAAATGAACTAATCAACTGCACTTAAATTGGTTCCATAACGGTAAGATGAATATCATGTGATATTTCTTATTTAAACGAGGTTCAAATAGTCTAGATAATTGTTAATGTACGCTATTCTTAAGAAGCCCTAATGGTGGTGCATGGATTCCTCAATTTACCATTGCAACTAAAGGAAAAGAAAGGGCAGTGATGTTCACAGCGACTGAGCAGAGTTTCCTTTTCGAGAATTATCAAGTGAAGTCAACTGTTTTATACAAAACTTTTACAATGACGATTCTTTCAAAGCAGCTTCACAGTGTTAAACAGGAAAATATTACAACAAAATTTGATTCAGCTGTACAGTCACTCTGGTGAGAAAGTGATGTTATCAGTGATATAGTTGATACAGTTAATTTAGTAAATACATTTTTTAATATTTAGTTGAAAACTTAGATCGAAATTTTAGGCGCTGTCCACACGAAGCCAGAGCTTTCCCAATCCGATCCTTTTTTTTTTTCTCGTTTCAAGAAATATCTGCGTCCACACAAGATTACCGAAACAGACTAAAAACGATGTAGTTTGCATGCCAGGCCAGTGTGTGGTGCTGTAATTCTGCCACAGAAATGCACTAAAAACAGAGAGGAAGAGTTGTGGCTAGAAGGGGTATAGCAGTGGTAGGAGGTGAGGCAAAATCTCACAATAAAATAACAATAAATACATTTGCTACTTGATAAATACATTGTACTAAAACTATGTTTTATTAATGCATACACCTATCCCAACCCAAAACATACCTTTACAATAAAGCAGATATGTTAATAAAATGACGCAATATTGTGCGCATGCTTAGTGCCCATAGTTGTATCCCTTAACTCTTTCACCGTGATGGACGTAGTGTGATGACCTCACAGTTTCAGAAAATATACGTATTCGCTGTACACATGAAAACGGAAGATTGGCGTTTTCAGATTTATCCACTTTGGGACCCGGGATTTGTGTGGACGAAACACAATTACAAAATTATACATATACAGCTAAATGCGTTTCCTTGTGGACGGGGCCTTATTAGTGTCCCCAACTGAGCAAGCCAAGCCAAAGGCGACAGTGGCAAGGAACCAAAACTCCATCAGGGCATGATGGAGAAAAATAGACATTAGGAGAAACCAGGCTTAGTTGGGCAAGAGACAGGTTTATTAAGGATTATGCGTCAGTGAGGCGATTTCAGAGGAGACACTAATTGACACGGTCTCTGCAGACACTCCAGAAATGCCCTGGTCATGTCTGGGCGCAGGGCCACTATCTGATCTGGAGGTGGCTTCAATCTGGCTGACTGCGCTAAACCTTGGATAAACAGAGAGACTAACATTAGCGTAGATGTCACTATTTAGGATGATCATGTGTATAATATGATCATGATCATACTTCCTGGGCCCAGTTTTTCAAAAGGTTTAATCCAGATAAAATTTATCCGGATTTAGTAAATCTTGATCACGTAATCCATTTTACTTTTGGAGCCAGTTTTTTTTAAAGCAACATCGGATTGGATCAATCTGATCCGGATAGGAACTTTTCAGGATCGCCAAATCTGGATAACCAGTGCTCAAACAGGATAGGAAATCACAATGTAGAACTATAGATATGAAAAGAGCAACAAGTAGAATAGCCAGTGTGGGGTGAACATAAATTTATTTTTATTTAAAATTAAAACACATTTTTAAAAAAACTACAAACAAGGAAAAACCCCACCCCATCCTCTTCCAGCAGTCTGCTCATCTGAGACCTACATCACAAACACTGTACATTGAGGATATTTATAACAAGTATTAAGTATAGATATACTGTTATCATTGCATGCATCACTAATAAATATTCTAAGGATCAAAACCAAGATTGGATTACGTGATCTAATTCGATTATGTAATCCGTTTTTTCTTTTGAAAAACACATTTTCAAGATTTGATCCAATCCATTATCCAAAATCCCAGTGGATTACTTTTGAAAAACTGGGCCCTGGTTCTAGTAAGTACTCGAGCTGCAGTTTATTTATTAACCCCTTAAGTGTCACTGGCCCACCGGTGGGCCCATTTGCCACTGCATGTTTAAAACAATATATCCTATATTTGTCCTGATCTAATGTTGACAAACTATATATCATTCGAAAGCTTACGAACTCAAGATTCATCCTGTGCAAACTGATTTGAAATCGGACCTTGCGTTACCATGGAAACGGTGCTCTAAATTATTCTAGCGGGCTCCTCCCCAAGTGGCGTTGTCATGTTTCATATTTATTTAACATATTTATTTAATTTATAATAAAAACCTTTTCTAATCTTGACAAAACGCATATCGTCGGAAAGGTCTTAGTCTCACGGTTCTATATCTGAAAACTGTTTTGTGATATTTACACAAAAATATATACATTTGACAAAGGAAATTGCATTTAAAAAAATCAATGGAATTTCAATGACACCCGGTGGCTATTTGTGGTACAACGCCTAAACAAAATCTCATGGGAACTTCAATTTTTGTGATATCAACTTCAAATTTGGAACACAAATTCATTAGACATATGGCTTTGATTTGATAGTAATTTTAGAGTCCACATTATTTTGTAATATATATATTTTATATTAAATATTAAATATCTAGTACAGTATATTTGATTTACAGTACATTTAAACTTCCATAACTTTTTTAAACTTAAATTTTTTGAAGTGATTTCACTTGAGCAATACTCTGCTGACTGTCTTCTTTAAAATGAGACCAAACTTCTGTCTATATTCCAAAGCATTCTTGAATTGCAACCATTTAAGTTTGGATAGTGAATTTTCATGTATATTTTCAAAAAGGGGGGTGACACTTAAGGGGTTAAGTGAGCAGGGCAACCACCCAGTAGAGCATTACAATAATCTAGCCATCACACATTAAGCAAAATATCTTTAAACTCTTAAAACATTGATTGTCTTTTGGTTAACTTCTGTGGGGATGGAATATTTGTACTTATGACACCAAACATTTATAAAACTGTATAGAACTTGTTCACATTTAACAGTATAGATTTTGGGTGAAATTTTTTGAGTAGGAGTTGGGAGAGAGGTGGTTAATAGAGAAATATGTAGATTGGGATGAAACTGAGGTGAGACTTGAAGTGGTGCGTTAGAGAGACAGTTCAGATGTTAAATTCCAGAAAGTGTCTTTTTTTTCTTCTCAGTGAGTAATCTTTCCTCAGTCAGACAGCCCAGCATCTGCTAGTTAAATCCAATGACACATATTTACACGATGTATGCTTACAATATTGTTATTTATTTTTGTTTTATTTATAAGAAATGCCTTGTACTATAGTATAGTTGTATAATGTAGTATATGTAGTTATAATGTTAGTTATGTATGTGTGAGAACCCATGAGAAGGAGTGAAACTGGACTTCCTCTAGACAGAAGTGTGTTTGTTTATGTGTGTTCAAGGACATGAAGAACTGTGATTCTACTGTGGTTTTACTCATAAAACCTTAAAAGGAAATCTTGGTTGAGTTTGTTGGAGGTTAAGGACAGAAAAAAGGTAGACAGCTTCCACATGCAAGGCCTTGAGAAGGATCTTGGAAGTTACAACTTGTGTCCATAAAAAAAGAAAAGGAAAAAAAGATTAGAACAACTTCAACGGTAAACAACAGGGGTCTAGAAGGACAGGAGAGGCTGAGAAGATTACGGAGCAAGAGCTGGAAACAAACATCAGTGAATAATGAAGGGTTTACTGTGTTTTCTGCTGCTGTTTGTGTTTGTCGTTGTCTATGTTAGACTTCAGGCTGGCAGGAGGATATTTGATAACCAGAATAACCACAACACTTTCAGTGGTTACCTACCGTTTCCCTTAAGATAACAGGAGCTTTACAGAATGTGATTCCAGTAATTCTGAACCTTCAGCTAATGATTTAAGATGAAAGTCATGAAGAGTCATTAACATGAACCTGTATTAATGAGGACTAATATGTGTTTGAAATTTACAATAGATTACTGTATGAAAGAAGTCTGAGCTGTCTATACATGTTAGTTTGTATAAAGAGTTTCATCACTGAGACAGACAGGACCCATTAATATCAAATGTGACTTTACTATAGTAAATCTAGAATGTTAAATACCTTTGTATTATTGAAGTGTATCTTGTCACTGGCCATTGATCTGTATCTCTTGACTTTATCCTGCATAAATAAATAAGAGACTAAAGAGGCATTGACATTTTCTTTTCCTGACATTTTTGTGAATATTTCCCCAACAATGTCTGTTTGAAGCATGATATCATATTTATCAGTCAAATTTTACAATTATAATAACTTCTGTGGTTGCGATTTCCAAATATTTGGATATATGTTTTAATTATAATTAGGACACCACATTATGTATTACGTTAGATGACAAACAAAATACATAAATCTTGTTTATTTTGGTCTCAGCAAATTCTGATACATTTTAACTTTTAAAACCACCCATGTACAAAAATAAAATAGTAAAGTTATTAAATAAATAGACAGTAGTGGCTATATTAGATTGCTTTCACTGTCTGTCTGTCTGACTGACAGTAATGCTTGGATTAATGCTCCTAAACAGTTTTTCTTTGTTTACTTAGACATAACCCGCAATATGGACATTTTAACACCATTTTGTGTGTATTTGACTGTTTAAGCACATTAAGCCTTGAAAGATTCAGTACTGACATTGGTCAGTATGTCAGTACCAAATAAAGTTCTCTTTAGCAGTATACTAATCCTTGAGCCAATAGTGGTCGAGTATGAGTGTGATGGAGCATGTCATTTGTTGATTGAATATGCCCTTCAATGACTTAGTTGCTTTTGAAAACACATCAAAAACACATCAAGCCTTGACTGGAGAGGATGAGAGAGCCAACAGGATGTCCACGCTCCCAGCCTTTTGTCCCAACACACCATCTCTTTTCTTGTCAACTCTCAGGCCATGTCCACACTAATACGTTTTCATTTGAAAACGTATATTTTTCTCTCCGTTTTGGCCTTCCGTCCACACTGAGACAGCGTTTTAAGTCAATGAAAACATATCGTTTTGAAAACGCTCTCCAAAGCGTATACATTTGAAAACGCCGTCTTCGCGACGTAGTGTGGACTGTGAAAACGGAGGCTTTTTAATACGAATAAGACATTTTTAGCCATGTGATGCAGTCATTTGACCAATTCACGCCGTATTTATTTTGGCACGTCTCCCAGTCTACATTTTCACTTACTTTTAGCACTTTATATTCATGTGTTACTCGCAGCAACAACTCCACCTCACTGTCGACCCATTTAAAAAAAAAATCTCGACATTGCCGCAAAATTTCAAAGAGTAAATAAACGAGCTGCGGAAATGATGCAAGTCGAAGCGTCTTGGATTTGCTCATGCGCAGTACGGGGATGTAAGCGTTTTCAGACGTTTCAGTGCAGATTAAATTTTTTTGGAAAACGATTGAAAATGATAGTGTGGACGCGGAGCGTTTTTAGATGGAAACTCCGTTTTTAAATTTATCTAATTTGTGTAGACGTAGCCTCAAACTTCTTATAAGCAGCATTCGGTTCAGTTCTGATGGCTAGTCACATCAGTTTTTTGTTATTCCATTCTTTAGCGATAGCAAGCCTGCAGTCTCCCTCTCATTTACTGAAGCTTTCGCGCCTCGATCGCCCCCCGGTGACCGGTCCCAGTATAGCCGCCCCTCTGTGTTTTCTAATGGACGTGAGGCAAACTAAATAATAAAATTACACTTCAAATATTTTTTCCCCAAAGTTAGTTTATGTCACTGAAGGCAGTTATCATCACGATTTCATTTCAAGTGTTCGTTTTTAAAATAAGTTTAGTTTAAATTAGTTATTTGATGATATAAATACAGGGTGTGTGACGTCATGATTGACAGCTGAGACTGACGGCTTCTCTGAGTGAAGTTGTCACTGAGGCACTTACTGACTTTTTTTGAATTTTTGGGAGCAGATTGGTGCTTTAGCTTTAATTTCTACATTTCCATAACTGTTTATTTCACACCAACATTATTAATTGTTCTGCATCTGCGAGAGTGTGGGCGGGCTTTTGATATCGCGACTGTACTTCCTGCTCTACTTCCTGCGCAACTCCGGTCCCGAAATCGCTACTGCGCAGACTCGGTCCCAAGATGTCCGCGCCGTGCAGGCCGCCCTAAAAGCTTCAAATCTGCCAAGCGGAAACGGATGATGTCGAGTCATCCATATTTTTTTACGGTCTATGAGCGATAGGAACAGCAAGAATTTGTTTTGTTGTTGTATTAACGGAATTTTCACTCAAAAATGAAAACTCTCATCGAGAAATTAATACAGGTTTGGAATAGGGCTGGGACAACGCGTCGACGCAAAAAATATTGTCAGACCCAAAACAAAGATGACGGCGCCGGAGAGGAGTAGCAACTATAGATATACATAATAATGTACATTATGTAATTAATATATAGGTATATTATTTATTATGTATATCTATTGTAGCAACACGAGTGGCTCCACAGACTTTCAGAAGTGCAAGGCTTACGGGTTGGTGCGCGCACGGAGCAACTAGCGCTCTTAACACAGGCACGCATACACGCGTTTCGTTGTCACGGCTACATAAACAAATTTCTGCACACAGGAAGACAGATGTTTTGGTAATATTTTATGTATTTTAATCACAAAAACAAACGTTTGCATCAAGTGAAAGCATCGGGCAAATAAAAAAATGTCTTATCGCGCTGATGTGACCGAGGGTATCCATCCTCCAAGTGAGCACAGTTTCATCCCAGGACTATTCCGGTTTTAAACGGAATATTGGCCCCCGTAATGCACTCTACATGTAACTGTTTTCACTGTCATGTCGTGACTGCGTGTGGCGTTTCTCTTGCATGTCAGCCACGGGGCGGCTGAGTGGCGTTTTCTCTGCCTTTGCACACTAGAAGCGTGTCTGACGCGGCACTGCTGCTGCTATTGATGCGGAGGGAAGCCCTATACTTAATGTTAAACATAAATAGCCTACTGATACAGCAAAGACAACGTCGGCAGTAGCCTATTGACCACATATTTATGGTATTGACGCCAAAATATGCTACAGAATATTTCGTTCTGTATTGACAGTTCTATAGATCTATAATTGCCGTTTATTATTACAATTAGGCCTATATCTGCATTTATGCTAACCTAGAGACTGTCAAACATGAAAATGTCATTTATTAATATGTATTCGTGTCAAAATGATATATAAACATCTTTTCCTATTCTATTTTGCCTGGAGACGCTTTCGTCTATTTCTAGCATGCACGCGTTTTCCGCACATGTCCCGCAGGCAGTGTGCAAACTCCAACCTGTTAACATGGGAGCCGAAACAAAAACGGACACGCCACGCAGCAGAGACGCTCACTGCACGCTTGCAGTGTGTCCCCTGATTTGATTAGCCAACTTGTTGATATTTAATCGATGGGCATAGCCTGTAGGCTGAGTTGGATACATAGAAAAATTGTATATTGTGTTTCTTTGTTGTTGGTTTATACTTATTTGTGTGTGTGTACTTTATGTTTTCAAGGTTTTATTGAATGCATTGCTCTTGTATAGTCTTTTACTTTGGAAATTTAAGAGCAATAAACATATTGCAATGTTAAGGAATTTGTTTTTTCATTAAGATAATTAAATCAACATGTATAAATTGCTATTAGGCAATTAATGGGGAGATAATCTAATCGAAATCAAATCGGACAGGAAAAATTAATCGTTAGATTTGTTAGGTTAATCGCTTAACAAAAAATCATTTATCCCAGCCCTAGTTTGGAACAATATTAGAGAAAGTAAATCATTAACATAATTTTAGAGGTGACCTTTCCCTTTAAGCACAGCATGTTCAGGCTGTGCTACTGTCAATTTAACCCTTTAGGCGCCAGAGGTTTTTTCCTAAAACGTTTGATTTTGACATCTTAATTTCAAAAGGCTATTTTTTAAAAGTGATAAAAGATAGAAACTTTCTGTAAATTAGAGAAATATTAAGGAGGACCCTAAGTTTATGTAGAGATTACATTTTCCCATCTAATTTGCATATTATGATGTCATAACGTGGTGGCAATCTTGGATTATAGAATTTTCATGAAAAGCCACATGATTAAATGATAAAATGCAGCACTTCTTTCCCCCCAAAATGTCCCTCACCTTCTGTGTGCTATATTGCACAGTACTGAATGTTCAGGTAAATAGTAAATAGTAAAAAACTGTGTAAATCATACTAATAAATGGTAGAAACAAACCGAATGCATGTAGTGGTTTGCCTTTTGCTGTAGAGATTTCCCATTTACTACATTCAGTAAGCACTCTGATTGCATATATGGGGCACATATATATTATATATTATGCATAATAGCCCCTCTGCCCCGTGTCACAGCGCGTCTGCTCGCGTCCAGATCTGCCTCACGCGCCGCCGAGTGCACAGCCACGGCCAGTATTATCATTTTGACTCCCCACCCTGCCTTGACGTTGCCCTCAAACTTGTTTATGAATATTTTGACCTCTTCTAACATACCCAGTGGCGTTAGACAAAGTCTCCATCACAATACTGTCGGCGCGATTGCGGAGAGGCGCATGGTGAGAAGACGCGCGCTTCATAATGAGCGCGGTAAAAATCTCCCGCGGCCGCCTCATTCCCAACACTAACACACCTGATAACTTTGCGATGAACACTCGAACCCCGGGAAACATTATTCCCACCACACTGACATTGGGCAAAGGACCATCTACATTGGGCAAATGATTCACCATTTGTGCTTTAGTGTAACGTTAGGTTTAGTTTCAATTTCAGAATCACCGTCATCTCATATTTCCCTTCAGAATCAGGGTCCGCGAATAGCAGACCCAACACTTCATCGCGGGTAAGCTTTATTGATGCTATTAGAAAATAATAATAGTAATAATAATCTAATGCAAATACTCGCTGACGTTGACAATGCTCTGAAAAAACAGCTCACTCGCACGCTTTTGTTTACACTGATTCAATGCGCTCTTGCTCGTAGATTTTGTATAGAATCATGATGTTTGTATGAGTCAGGGATGAAGTACAATATGTCTACCATCTAGTGGAGGGGAGGTTGAATGAAATTTGACACCCTATTAGACAAAATCGGCCGTTTTATTCAGTGACGCATCTTGTCGAGTAAACTCGACCGTGGCGCCAAGAGGGTTAAGACCTGCGTGCATCTACTATGCCGATTTTTACTTTCACTTTAGACATAACCGACTGTGTTTATCTAAACCTTATGTGTATTTGACAGTATCAAAGCAGTAAGACTACTTAGTTCAGTAATCACGTGTGTTTGACTGTCACGGTTCATGGATTCCCTGTCTCACTCTTGGGTGCGTGTTGAATGTAGGTGAGGGCGGAGCCTGGGATTGGCTCATCACGCACCTGTGGCTGATCACCTGCACCAGCTGCAACTCATCACCTTCACCCTATTTAGTCTCTCTGTTTCTCTCTTGTCTTTGTCAGAGCGTTGTTGGATGTTTCCCCTTGTGTCTCCGTGTTGGTTATCGTTTCCCCCTTCCGTGAAACGCTGGATCCCTTCCCGGATTACCTCTACCGATCTCCCGAGTCACAGCTGCTCACAGCCTGCCCGTGTCACCAACAGAGCCTCTCTCACTGCTCCGTCTTACCCGGACTTCTTCAGTGTTCTGAGTTTTGACTTCTGTGACACTATCTGTCTTATTAAACTGAGTTACTTGCAATTGTATCCTGCCTCTGTGAATCCGTTACAGAACGCTCTGACCAACCATGGATTCAGCGAGTATCAACGCCCTACTGACCAGCAGCAACGAGAGACTGGACCAGCAGGAGGCGAACTTAACTGCCACAGGACAGGCAGTACACACTTTGGTGGCACGGGTGGCCGAGCTGACCCAACAGATGCAACAACTCGTCGGTCCCACTGTGCCCGACCCACCGCCGACCCCCCACACACCATCCGCATCGTGGCAACCGGAACCAACGTATTCGGTTAATCGCATTCTGGATTCTAGACGGAGGGGACGCGGTTTCCAGTACTTGGTGGACTGGGAAGGTTACGGTCCGGAGGAGAGAAGTTGGGTTCCTGCTAGGGACATTCTGGATCACTCCCTTATTGATGATTACAATCAACAGGTAAGGTCGGCTGGGAGCGTCAGGGGACGCTCCTAGGGGGAGGGGTACTGTCACGGTTCATGGATTCCCTGTCTCACTCTTGGGTGCGTGTTGAATGTAGGTGAGGGCGGAGCCTGGGATTGGCTCATCACGCACCTGTGGCTGATCACCTGCACCAGCTGCAACTCATCACCTTCACCCTATTTAGTCTCTCTGTTTCTCTCTTGTCTTTGTCAGAGCGTTGTTGGATGTTTCCCCTTGTGTCTCCGTGTTGGTTATCGTTTCCCCCTTCCGTGAAACGCTGGATCCCTTCCCGGATTACCTCTACCGATCTCCCGAGTCACAGCTGCTCACAGCCTGCCCGTGTCACCAACAGAGCCTCTCTCACTGCTCCGTCTTACCCGGACTTCTTCAGTGTTCTGAGTTTTGACTTCTGTGACACTATCTGTCTTATTAAACTGAGTTACTTGCAATTGTATCCTGCCTCTGTGAATCCGTTACATTGACAGGCGTTTAGTGCGCACGCTTGGAAAAGCGCAAGTTAAAACCGTTCATAAGCACTAGAATGAAATGTTTATCCGGCAAGGCTTTAAAACACATTTAAATAATGAACTTTCGTGATTGTGAATAACTATAGTGTTCTGTGAGTATTTGCTACCACTAACGTGGGATGTGAATGTATGTTGCGCTAATCAGTATATTAGGATGGAGGCAAATGATAGATTTGTAGAAAAATAATTAATTAAATGCAAAACCGAGATTAACAAGCGCGTATTGAACCACGACTGCCGTGCTGAACGGTTCAATGTTTTATTGAGAATTGTGGCCTCCCTAGTGGGTATATATCTTCTTCTTCTTTCGGCTTTTCCCTTCAGGGGTCGTCACAGTGAATCATCTGCCTCCATCGAGTCCTATCCACTTCTCTCACACCTACTAACTTCATGTCCTCCTTCACTACATCCATAAACCTCTGTTTCGGTCTTCCTCTTGACCTCCAGCCTGACCGCTCTAACCTCAGCATCCTTTTACCAATATATTCACTCTCCCTCCTCTGAACATGTCCAAACCATCTCAACCTGGCCTCTCTAACTTTGTCTCCAAAACATCTCACATGTGCTGTCCCTATGATGTACTCATTCCTGATCCTATCCATCCTCGTCCCTCCCAAAGAGAACCTCAAAATCTTCAGCTCTGCTACCTCTAGCTCTTCCTCCTGTCTTTTCCTCAGTGCAACTGTCTCCAAACCATACAACATCGCTGGTCTCACTACTGTCCTGTACACCTTTCCTTTCATTCTTGCTGGTACACTTTTATCACACCACAGACCTGACACTTTTCTCCACCCATTCCAACCTGCCTGCACACGCTTCTTCACCTCTTTTCCACACTCCCCATTGCTCTCCCCACACTCTTCTCTCCAGAGCAAACCTCCACATTCAGACATTCAGAGTGAAAGATGAAGAAACTGAGGAACAAACAGGTTGGTTTCATTCTCAAAGCTGAACTCAGTCAGTTGATACTTATTCAAATATCCAGTTCTACAGAAATGAAGGATATTTTTCAAGAATGTCATATGAATGTCCTGATTAAAGCGTTATTATTTGACATGGAGCGGGTCGCCTCATGTGGAGAGACATGTTGAGATTACATGACCAGACAAACACTAATCCATTTTTCAAGTGTATTTATCTGTTTCAAAGTGAAGTGAGAGTGCAACCCTCTAAAAGTCCTTTTGGTCATAAAAATCTTACTGATGTGTTTTTGCTGCTATGGTAACCAGTACCTGGTTCGGGGTTACAGTTTGGGGGTTACAGAGTTGAAAAACTCGAACACTTAAGCCTGCAACACACTCCGGAAGAACAGAGAAAAAAGTTCTCGCTCCCAGGGCAGCGAGAACAAAATGACGTCATTTTGTTCTCGCAGCCCTGGTTTTGGAGTTTTAGCAGCTTGTTCTCGACACATCGCCTGAGCAGAACTTTTTTCTTGCGGGTGTCCGAGAACTATTGTGTGATTGGTCAGAGATTTAAAGTGGGCGTGGTGAATGCGGAGAAACCCAGATGATCGGCATCTGCTTTTCTCGTGAAGTATGGAATGTACTGGCCTGAATGACCTTTGTTCTTGTTCTTGCCACCTCGAGAAATTAACAAATTTCTTTGTTCTTGCAAAGTATGTTCCAATCTTTAGGCTACTTTTAGACTGTCAGGTCAAAAAAAAAAAAAATTTGTGCATATCCGATGAACTTGTCAATCACGAATACCAAAAAAATAAAAAATCACATGAAATGCAATTTTTACAAATCCATCTAGAGCTACTTTCATATGTATTTTGAAATCCTGTTTCAGCCTGACTGCTCTAATTGGTGTATGGGACTTTCTCACGGCATGTAAATCGTTAATGTCCAGACTGATCTCATGAAATGGCGTATGTATGATACGCCAATTGGTATGCCATTTTGGCGTGCTATCAAGACGCATAATTGCTTTTTAGCGTGTTTTGATTTAACTGTACTGACCTACTTTAGATTTATTAATGCAAGACTAGACTAGACTAGATTCCATCTGTGTTTTCTCAATCACAGAAATCATTGGGCCCTATGCTCATACCAGCCTCCTACAGTTCTGCCATTGCCTCAGAAGACAGCTACACATCTTCATGTTGTAAATAGGAAAACATCTGTATTGCAAACATCTCCATGTTGTGATTGCTGCTGTTGTTTGTGGCAAATGCCTACAAATGAAACATCACTCCCATAGAAACCAATGCAGTTATTCTGGAAAATGAAAGAGCTGCATGGACATGGACACACAGATTGAATCAGATTAGGTCAATACATTTATATCAGATTCCAATTGGATACACAAATAATCAGATTTAGACTGAATGTAGCCATATTTTGCTTGTTGAATGAGGGGTATTTTGAATTATTTATTAAACATAGTAAATAATTGTGTCTAATCTGTCTCAAGTCATTACACATTCAACACCTGTTTTAGCTCAGTGGGTATAGGACCTAGCTGTATGCTGGTTTAAACGCTTTACATGTTTAAATGTTTTCATGTCTTTTTATTCCTTAGACCTGGTGCCCGTTCTTTGTACGTTGCTAACTCAGGTTAGCTGGATTAGACTTAAAAGCCACTGTCCCAGCCACTGCTACTTTATTACAAGAGCTCATTACTGAACCAGGGGCAATTATAATTTAAAATAATAATAAATAAAATAATTTTAAAAAAAACGTTTTTTTGGAAATAATATTTTAATGTTATGTAAAATCTGCATATAATACTATAGACAGTAATTAATTGAGAGATTTATTTGTGAATTGTGATGGAATAATTACTGTATAGTTGTATTGGAGGTTTACACACATTGTGCAGTTAATCTTCGTCGTGCATTAATTTAAGTGATGACGGATAATATGGGAGTGGCTTGATGCAGCGCAAGAGATGCAGATAATTTGATCTTGACTGTTAAGAAACTTTAATTAATACTGTCACATAAATCTGCTTCAAATTGAATTCAAAATTATGACATTGAAATAAAAATGTAAAGTGTGTACAAATAATATAAAATCGTAAATATCATTGGGAATCATGTTCATCAAAGCAGTGCATATTTAATTTATCTAACTTTTGTGTTGGTTTGGTCGTTTGTCTGTTTCCTTATAAAGGTTCAGAAATTTGTGTTGTTGTTTTTTTTCTTTGACAAGTTTGTTGCTGATCGTGGTTTTGAGTATCGATGAATCTGCCCTCTTCAGGGAACACAGGCATGAGCAGTGATCTCAGATAACTTAATACAGATATTTTAATCCAATCCGCAAATTCGTTTGAAGAATCAAATTAGCCAGAGATCAGTTATCACGATTAAAAGATCTGGGATCTGTCAAATCATCCCATATGTATTAAGCGAGGTACGAAGAATGGGCCCCTGATGTCTGAAAGAGGAGAGTGAATGACATGGAAGAGAGGTCAATATGAGAAGCACCATGATTTCATAACTGAAGAAACAGCTTTTAGTTTCTCACAGATTGAAAACACTTCCTCATAGAGTTTCAGTCAACAAGGAAACCAACAGTGCTCACATGAGCGTTTATACTGGAGAGAAACCCTACTGTCCTGAGTGTGGAAAGGGTTTCAGTAAAAAAGGACACTTTCAAGAGCACATAAGAGCTCACGATGGAGGGAAGCTTTAAACCTGCCAACAGTGTGGAAAAGGTTTCATTCTTAAAGGAAACTTTAACAGGCACATGAGAATTCACTCTGAAGAGAAACCTTTCTCCTGCAAACAGTGTGGAAAGATTTTCATTATTAAAGGAACCTATGACAGGCACATGAGAACTCACACTAGAGAGAAGCCTTCAACCTGCCAACAATATGGAATGAGTTTCACTCTTAAAGAAAACTTTAACAGGCATTTAAGAACTCACGCTGGAGAAAACGGTGTGGAATGAGTTTCACTCTTAAAGTAAACTATAAGCAGCACTTAAGAGCTCAAGCTGGAGAAATGTCTTATACCTGCTGGCAGTGTGGAAAGAGTTTTGAACAACGTGCAAACCTTAAAGTCCACATGTTAGTTCGTTCCTACACGTGCCCTCAGTGTGAAAAGATTTTCAATCAAAAAGGACAGTTTGAAGACCACATAAGGATTCACATTTAAGAGAAGCCTTTCACCTGCTAAGAATGTGAACAATTTTTTAACTGAAATGGAACTGTTTTATCACTAGTTTTTTGCCAAAATTGTATAGGGTCGCTAACGAGCCGAGGTGTGTAAGATTGTATGTTTTTTTTTTTTCTTCTGCACAATAATAAATGAATCAAAAATGATGAAATAAGTGCAGTTCACCTTTATTCCACAAGGTGGCAATGTCTGATGAATGATGAAGAGACGTTTCATTCATAGTTACCGCAGACAGAAAACGAAACAATAATAATTATAATCTGCAAAACTTGAAATGGCTTGTGATCAGAGGTGGACAAAGAACACAACTCCATTACTTGAGTAAAAGTGAAAGTACTACTGGTCAAATATTACTCCGTTACAAGTGAAAGTTGTAAAAACAGATATTTACTCAAGTAAAAGTACAGAAGTATTTGTTTTCAAAAGTACTTAAGTATAAAAGTAAATTTCCTTTTTTATGCCAATGCATTATTTTATTATTGTTGTATAAATGCACATTATGTCATCATGGTTTAAGCCAGTCAGTGATGATCCATCTGACATACTAGCATACGACTAACTTAAACTCATTTAAATACTTGTATATAAGTTACAAAGCTCTTTACAAAGCTGCTGTCACTTTAAGGCCAAATGCACGGATCCAATACACTGATACACATCTGATATTCTCCCAACTTTACCACTCTTTCTCCCAGACGTTTATATTTTTAATATTTTATAAGACATGCACCAAGTGTATGCCAACTAAACTAATCTTGATTAAAAAAAAAAAAAAACTGAAACATACTTTCAAAGTATGGCTATGGGTGCACACACTTGTGCCTAAGAACAGTCTTCTTCCATTTTGCTATGAACTGATCAGTGTTCAGAAAAAGTTGGAAAAAAGGATATGACTATAAGAATGATTCCTGATAGACTGTCTGAAAAAAACAACAACAAAAAACCTTTTAAAGAAGGAAAAAATCCTCCTCCGACTTTCAGAGCTGCTACAGAAACGACTTTCGACCTTGTTAGAAATGTAGTGGAGTAAAAAGTACGATATTTGTCTTCCAAATGTAGTGAAGTAAAAGTCATAAGTTTCCAGAAAAAATAATACTCCAGTAAAGTACAGATACTCAAAAAGTGAACTTAAGTACAGTACTCAAATAAATGTACTTAGTTACTGTCCACCTCTGCTTGTGATTTACTGCAGAGAGCAAGTACTAAACACATTCAAACACAAGTGTCACTGTCAGTGTCACTTGATGATGGATCTGTTCAAGAAGCTGTCAGTGATCAAAATATTTGACTTTGAAGACGTTGAAAATTAGTTTTGAGAATATGCTTGAGATCGCATGCTTGCTCTCCTCTCTGTTTCTAATAAATATCAGGGCACAGGCGCTGTCACTGGGTATTGTGCTACAGGTCCATGAGGAAAGCAGAGAAACCTCACAGTTTGAGAGTATGGTGAAGCTAGATTTGATAAGCCAGCAGTTGTAGGCTTGTTACTTTAATTAGCGTGATGTTCCCAGGGATTTTAGCAAAGGTAATCTTGTTTAGTATTACAACTCTTAAATGAGTATAATGAAAAGAGTGATTAAAATTGACAGGGGAGTTTACCTTGCTTGTCCCCATTCGGGTTACTGCATGCGCTCTTGTTCATGTTATAAGATTGTTACTTATAACCCGGTGTTCCTGGGGACTCAGCTAAGGGCATTCATGTTTAATCTAACTTTATTGTAGGCAGGTAAGTTTCCCTAGCCAGTCCCCTCCAGGTAAAATGTGTTCTTATTCAAGTTTTTCTCAACTTAGTCATTCGTTTAAGATACAATATTGTATTAAAGTTATTAAGCTATCATGTTTCAAATAAACAATTAGGGATTTTGTTGGCATATTATAAAACATAATCTAGAATATTAGACATAGAATAAAAAAATAAAAAGAACAAGATTATGTCCTAAACAAATGATTAAACAGTGCTCAAGCCATGACAAATAAGTATTTAATACTTCATTTTACTTACTCAGGTGGCATTGAACGATTCAAGTCCTGTGGAGCTCATTGAACTCAGCTGCACGTGTTGCTGGAGCAGCATTATGCAACCACTGTGTAGTTTTGCTGTTCCAGTCAGCACATTACTCTGGACTGAATGTGTCAGTGGTCCCTCCTGTGCTAAGCTGTACTGAAGGGGAACAGTGGCGCAAGCCGCTTTGTGTGCGCTATAATTATAGACCTGTTGGCTTGGCCTGGGCGATATGGCCTAAGAATAAAATCTCTCTTTTTTTTGTATGCAATTTACGATTTTTTTCCCAATTTTCCCCCCTCCTAATTAAGGAAAGCATTAAGTACAATCCGCATTGGTGAATGTTGGTAAAAGGATGCTGAGGTTAGAGTGGTCAGGCAGGAGGTCAAGAGGAAGACCAAAGAGGAAGTTTATGGATGTAGTGAAGGAGGACATGAAGGTAGTCGGTCTGAGAGAAGAGGATACAGGAGATAGGACTAGATGGAGGCAGATGATTCGCTGTTGCAGTCGCCAAAGGGAACAGCCAAAGGAAGAAGAATAAGTACAAATGGCAGACAACTTACAGCAAATTTTGCTTTTATTTAATCAAAAGCAAGACATTTAAATTTACGCATTTGACAGACGCTTTTATCCAAAGCGACTTACATTGCATTCAAGGTACACATTTTATATTATTGTCAGTTCTTGTTTTCCCTGGGAATCGAACCCATTACCTTGGCGTTGCCAGTACCACGCTCTTCTGATTGAGCTACAGGAAAGCCCAACAGGAAAGACAAATGTAACCCCCATTTCTGGAATGTATAATAAATAAATGGGTACCATGTCTTTGGCTATGTTCAAAGCTACCGCTTCGGTGATTGTTCTCCACCCATCCCCTTTCCAGTCATATACGGTGCCTTGTGCAAAGGATTCGGCTACAGTTAGCTGTTTTTTAGCTATGTTTTGTTGGTCACTGCGGTTTTGTTCGTCTCAGAGAGACTGGCATTTTTCATATTCGGCTGGATGTCTCAGTTTCAGGTGTTGGAATAGGTTTGTGGTGCTGCTGCCTTTGACTGTGATGGGCTTTAGGCAAATGTTGCAGTATGGGGTCTCTTGCTCCACATCTGTCTCAGCAAACCCATACCAGTTCCTAACAATGGATGATTTTATTCCTTTCTTGGGAACAAACTAATCACTTTCACCAGTTGCCATGTCGCTTTCTGTTGCTGTTTTGTGTGTGCTATGATGTTGTTGTTGTCGCTTGCCATACTGCTATGTGAAACTGACGCTACGGAAGCTCCAGGGAGCCAAAAATGCGCCATCACAGAAAAACTTGGTCTACTTATTTTTTAAATCAGCTGCAAAAGAAAATTCAAATGTATTAATTCAATCAATTTTTCGCCCAGGCCTACTGTTGGCTATATTTTAAATCTAACTCTAACTGTATCCTCAATAACTTGATAGGGTTTTAAGCCAGGCCCTGTGAAAAAGATGGTCATGCTGTCTGCTGAACCAAAGTGTAACGCAACAACCGAGGGTGTAAGGTAAATGTATTACATATTGCATGTTGAATTAAAATTCCTGTGTGGATAAGCCACTTTCCACTCATAAAAGTTTATGTTTTACACAGGAGCACACTCTACAAAGGCCTGACTGGAGATGTGCCTGATCTATCTGCCCTTCAGGTGAGTAAGGATATAACAATCAAATGTAACTGTACAGTTTATCATATCAACCAAAATCTGTATACCAATATTTCATAAGATATGATTTTTCCTCCCCTTTTAATTAAATGTAATATGGCCCATCAAACATGCAATCATATATTCCATGCATAACATACTGCGGATGGAAATTACGGGGAAAGATACTGGTATGATAATTGTGTGTTTTTAAAAAAAAATTATATTATATTTAGTGTATTGTTAATATTACTCTGCCCTGGGCAAGGTTCAAGCTGGTAGTCCCTTGTCCTACCAACAACCTGCAATAGCAAAGCACAATCTATCCTTCCATACTGTCCCACCACAACCATCTGTGCCTCTTCAGAATTACCGCCTACAGTCATCTAGCTGCATTTTTGTCTGTACTGAACCACAACAGCTACACTTTAAGAGTCTGGAGGTCACCTGGGACATGGCGCACAAATATCAATGTGCTTTGTTATGCCCCTACTGGTCGGTTTTTTGTCGTGCGTGTGTGTTCTGTTTATTGTTTGCAGGTGACGCGCTGATTGGGGCGTGATTGGAAGCACCTGCTTCTTGGTGTTCATTGCTCCTTATAAAAACGGATCATTCCTGCTTGGGGAGAGGCCTCTGCAGTTGGTGGCTGTCCTAAGCTCGCACAAATGTAGAATAAAGCTGCTACTTTGCAAAGGTACTCGTCCTCTACTTATTGGTAGTGATCCTTTGTGATCGCAACAGCTACCAGAAACCAAAGTTCATGTACTGAATGGCATCAGCTAAGGAGGCATAGACTGACTACCTCACGGTTTAGGGAGATCTGCCAGGTTTGAGAGAACAACGAAGAAGTTCGGGCTAACCAGATACTGCAAGGGACCGTCAGACGGCAGCTATGAAGAGGGGGTTCGAATTAGAGGCAGATGTAATTTGGGAAAATTGCCAAATGAAAAGGGTCAACCACTACCCCTGTAGATTGGTAATTCACCCTGATGTTCCTTGGCTGGGTGCGTCACTAGACGGGTTAGTTTTTGACCCTTCAGAGCCAGGTCAGTTTGGAGTGGTTGAGATTTAATACCCGAACATTAAAATCCATGTCGACTGCCCATATCTCAAATGAAGGCAGGCAAATTGGTGCTAAGACAAATGCGTTCTTATTACTGGCAAGTACAAGGGCAGGTGTTAATAACAGGAATGAATTGGTGCGATGTGTTTTTTTTGTTTTTTTTTGTGTAGTTTTGGCTGAGGAAGACATACTAATCCAAAGAATTTACAGAGACAGTGATGTCTTGGATGCGATCAGAGAGAAAGTAGAAAGGTTTTATTTCTATGGCTACATACAGAAATGTCTTATGCTTCAGGAGTAGGACTGCAAATAATGATTTTTGTTCAGTGCTTCCTTTTCCATGTTTTATGCTCTGTGTTACCATTAAAAGTGAAAATTAAAGATGTATGTTATGATTATCAAAAGTATTTTAACACTGAGCACCCCAAGAAAAAGACCATTCATTTATTACCTTTGTACTAAGGCAGATGTCTTTGGCACTACAAATGCCTCTTTAACAACTAAACGATTCCATGACCATGCCTGTGAATTTCAGGTGTTTATGCTGCAACTTCAAGTTCATACAAAAGTTTACAAAAAGATTTACAAATTATATCTGAAAATAATGTACAAAGTGATCTCTACAGAATAATAAGCATGTGTAGTTCAGTAGCCCTGCCCACCAACTCATAGAGCTGTTCGGCTCACGCTAGCCTGCAGATAAAACATACAGAGGATATTACGTTATTCCTGGTTGTGGAAGAACACAGTCGCTTCATAAGTGTCCTGTGGATCCTGATATTAGAAATATGTGGTTGAACTTTATTTTTAATGAAGGGGGAAGACAGTGTATGTGTGTTCGCTTCATTTCACTGCGGAATCGTTTGAAAACAAGGCGCAGGTTGACACTGGATTTGCAAACAGATTGAGATTGAAACACAATATTGTTTCATCTATATTGGACCCGACAGGAATGGCGCAACACACGCTTACTCATTGATTATCTGTAGGCCTACGTGTCTATCCAGTCAGAGAAGAGTCCAACTATGAAGGAAGTAGCTTGTCAAACAGACACACAGAACTTAAGATCACTGGAACCACAGCTTGGTTTTGGAACCTTTCGACTTAATTTCAGTGTAAATGAGACAGAGAGAGAGAGAGATTTTGTACAGTTATCACTCATGTGTGTCGTAGCGTACCTGTCAATTGGTTTGTTTGTATGTATTGTTACAAACAAGAGAATGATGAAAGATATCGAGAAACTCAGCCCTCACTTACAAAGTTCATCTTTGGAGTATTTTTCACAGTGTCATGTTATGCTTTGCGCCCAAAAATGTTGTTTATTCTTACATCGAAATGTTGTGCAGGTGTGTTTGAAAGTAATATAATGATTTCAACCTCTATTAAGATATCTTTAATACTTTTTGTTAATGTATTTAGTTTTTTTGTATTTCAGACTTTTTTTTGCAGGTATACATTTCAATGAGAACTCCAATCGTCCTCAGGCTATAATGTCTCTGGAAATCCAATGTACAGGCTTTTGTTTCCCAAAGCCAAAAAGGAAGGATACTCCATTAGGCAACTGAAGTCACAGGCAAAATATTGTAAGTTAAACAAATTTATTTCTGTTCACAATAAAGTAAAACATTCAAAAACAATAAATAACATGCATAATATATATTGTGCTATAACATTTTTACAGGCTGTTATCAGTCTGATGACATTGCTATTGGAAAAGTTAATCCAAAACCCTCTTTCCTACATGGAGGAGATTCACAAAATTAAGGTCCCGGAAATACCTTTTGCCTAGTATGAAAGACCCTCCATGGAAGAGGCTATTGCAAAGAATGTCTCGCGGTTCAGTCAAGGGAAGGTCTAAATCCTACATAGCTGCCTCCAGCATTAGGAAAATCTTGGCGTATGCGCATGACAACACATGACGGGATGACGACCCTGATCTTCCATCCCAGATAGCCCCAGTATCAGCTCACAAAGGTCCTGTACGCCAAGTGTCTGTAGTGCCTAATGTAAAAGACATTAAGTCCGACAGATTGATTGATCTTCTATTATTTACTTAAAAACTCTTGTAATGTATTAACTGTTTTAGTAATTATTGATTTTATTACAAACTGAATTATGTAGTATGACTTTACTGACATAACATAATTCTTGATATTCTATTCCTCTTAGTTTTAAGGGACCATAATCAGCTCTGTAAACATTGAGTGCATTCTGTAGAGAATACACATTAAAGGTCCCGTTCTTCGCGTGTTTTCGAAGCTTTGATTGTGTTTACAGTGTGCAATATGAGAGTTCATGTTTCGCGTGTAAAAAAAACAGTATTTTTCACACAATTTACTTATCTGTACAGCGCTGTTTTCTCTGTCCTAAAAACGGCCTGATGATTTCCTTGTTCTATGAAGTCCCTCCTTCAAAAACACGTAACGAGTTCTGATTGGGCCAGCGCTTCCCGTGTAGTGATTGGACAGCAGCTTGGCGCACTTTGCCTGGAAAGGTCCCGCCTCTTACCATAACGGGGAAATGCAAGCGCTTAATGCGCGCTCTTCTCCACGTGGGAGAGCAACAAGAACACGCCCCCTATTTTGCGTGTTCTTGTGGGCGGAGGGTTAGTCAACAAACGGTTCTAGTGATGTCATTCATGAAGGAAGTGCAGGGGTGTAGTCCAAACCGGCCGTTCGCTGTAGGCTTTGAAAGGGAACTTCTGTTAAATAAAATATCTCGCTTGGCTTTGAACTTTGAGCTTTATAATTTTACAGGTATTATTTATGCTCTAACAGCAACATTACACACTAACTAAAGTTTGAAATATGGAATCGCGAAGAACGGAACCTAAAAAAATCAGCATATCATGAAAAGGTTCTCTAAACGAGCTATTAACCTAATCATCTGAATCAACTAATAAACTCTAAACACCTGCAAAAGATTCCTGAGGCTTTTAAAAACTCCCAGCCTGGTTCATTACTCAAAACCGCAATCATTGGTAAGACTGCCGACCTGACTGCTGTCCAGAAGGCCGTTCTCAGATAGGCTGTTCTCAGAGTGCTGTATCAAGGCACCTCAGTGGGAAGTCTGTGGGAAGGAAAGTGTGGCAAAAAATGCTGCACAACCAGAAGAGGTGACCGGACCCTGAGGAAGATTGTGGAGAAGGACCGATTCCAGACCTTGGGGGACCTGCGGTGGACTGAGTCTGGTGTAGAAACATCCAGAGCCACTGTGCACAGGCGTGTGCAGGAAATGGGCTACAGGTGCCGCTTTCCCTAGGTCAAGCCACTTTTGGGCTACAGAGAAGCAGCACTGGACTGTTGCTCAGTGGTCCAAAGTACTTTTTTCGGATGAAAACAAATTTTGCCTGTCATTCGGAAATCAAGGTTCCAGAGTCTGGAGGAGGACTGGGGAGAAGGAAATGCCAAAATGCCTGAAGTCCAGTGTCAAGTACGCACAGTCAGTGATGGTCTGGGGTGCCATGTCAGCTGCTGGTGTCGGTCCACTGTGTTTTATCAAGGGCAGGGTTAATGCAGCTAGCTATCAGGAGATTTTGTAGCACTTCATGCTTCCATCTGCTGAAAAGATTTATGGAGATGAAGATTTGGTTTTTCAGCACGACCTGGCACCTGCTCACAGTGCCAAAACCACTGGTAAAGGGTTTACTGACCATGGTATTACTGTGCTCAATTGGCCTGCCAACTCTCCTGACCTGAACCCCATAGAGAATCTGTGGGATATTGTGAAGAGAAAGTTGAGAGACGCAAGACCCAACACTCTGGATGAGCTTAAGGCCGCTATCGAAGCATCCTGGGCCTCCATGACACCTCAGCAGTGCCACAGGCTGATTGTCTCCATGCCACGCCGCATTGAAGCAGTCATTTCTGCAAAAGGATTCTCGACCAAGTTTTGAGTGCATAACTGAACATAATTATTTGAAGGTTGACTTTTTTTGTATTAAAAACACTTTTCTTTTATTGGTCGGATTAACTTTATCACAATATGCTAATTTTTTGAGAAGGACCTGTAGATAAGGATGAAACTGAGGTAAGACTTGCAATGGTGGGTTAGAGAGAGTTCAGATGTTAAGTTCCAGAAAATGTCTTCTTTTTTCTCCCTCAGTCAGACAGCCCAGCATCTGCTAGTTAATTCCATTGACATATTTACGCAATGTGCTTTTATTGTTTATGTTGTTATTTATTTATTTTTTATTTATAAGAAATGCCTTGTACTATAGTATAGTTGTATAATGTAGTATATGTAGTTACAATGTTAATTAGGTATGTGTGAGAGCACCCATGAGAAGGAGTGAAACTGGACTTCCTCTAGACAGAAGTGTGTTTGTTTATGTGTGTTCAAGGACATGAAGAACTGTGATTCTACTCTGGTTTTTACTCAAAGAACCTTAAAAGGAAAGCTTGGTTGAGTTTGCTGGGGTTCAAGGACAGGAAAAGGTGGACAGCTTACACCTGTGAAGCCTTGAGAAGGATCTTGGAAACTTAGAATTGAAGTTAGGAATTAGAATGAAGAGTTTACTCTGTTTTCTGCTGCTGTTTGTGTTTGTCGTTGTCTATGTGAGACTTCAGCCTGACAGGAGGATATTTGATAACCAGAATAACCACAACACTTTCAGTGGTTACCTACCGTTTCCCTTAAGATAACAGGAGCTTTACAGAATGTGATTCCAGTAATTCTGAACCTTCAGCTTATGATTTAAGATGAAAATCACGAAGAATCATTAACATGAACCTGTATTAATGAGGACTAATATGTGTTTGAAATTTGTTTTTGGATTAGATTACTGTATAAAAGTCTGAGCTGTCTATACATGTTTGTATAAAGAGTTTCATCACTGAGACAGACTCATGAATATCACGTGACTTTCCTATAGTAAATCAATAATTGTATTATTGAAGTGTATCTTGATACTGACCCTTACATCTTGTATTGACATCTGTACAGGATTCCATTTAGAATATCTATCATATTTTGGAACCACTCCTACAGGATTCCATTAGATATAATCTTGTAAAATAATTTATGTCTTGTCCTATAAGATTCTTGTCTGATTGCTATTGGATTCTGTGGGAATTGTCATATAAGATCATCTCTATGGAGGGATTTTTCAGTCAGATTATAAACTAAAAGTCTAAAACTAAAAGTCTTAAACCAAAACTAAAAATCTAAATTTGAAACTTACAGTCCAAGTCGAAAATGAACTTGGTATTTAGGATTGGGCATTTGGTATTTAGGATAGGGCATTTTCTATTTAGGATTGGGCATTTTCTATTTAGGGTTGGGCATTTGGTCATTTAGCCATTTAGGATTGGGGATTTGGGGATTTAGGATTGGGAATTTGGTATTTAGGATTGGGCATTTAATCATTTAGCCATTTAGGATTGGGGATTTGGGGATTTAGGATTGGGAATTTGGTATTTAGGATTGGGCATTTAATCATTTAGCCATTTAGGATTGGGGATTTGGGGATTTAGGATTGGGGATTTGAGGATTGAGGATTGGGGAGTGTATGCAAATTAGGAGGCGTGGCCCAAATACTGGAGGCTGGGTTTGAAATGGCTGGTGCGCAGATGCACCTTATGGACAGCAGAGGGAGCTCCCAGTGCTAAGGAGCACACTTTAATGAAACCAAGCGGAGCGAGTGAGCGGCTTGAGCGAGGACTGTGCGATAACTTCAACTTAATGACAGCTTTGTAACATTTGTGGCCTCAAACACAAAGTCACCAGTGAAAGGAGTGCTATCGGTCTGACGACGAGAAAGCAGCAGACAGTGCAGCAGGTAAGATGCTAACATTAGCTACTAGTTATATAAGCTGATATTGCTAATATGCTTTAGTAGGGAATTATTATATTGGGACATGCTGCCTTGTTTTTTAAACTGCGGTTAACCCCTCTGACATTAGTAGATACACTCCTTTCCCATTGCCACTAGATGGTCTTGTTTATGTTTTTTTCTTTTTTGCTATATAGCCTATATACATTTTATTAAGATTGTGAGAGAAAAGAAATTAGGCTTGTTCGACTTGAACGCTGCACACTGCAAGACCTATCGGTGTATGACATCAAAGTACTGCGATGCAAAAGCATAAGGGCGTCTACTCTCTTTGATGTCATATGTTGTGTGTGTATGTATGTGTATATATATATATATATATATATATATATATATATATATATATATATATATATAATAAACAAGGTTAGGAAAGCAATCATGAAGGCCAGTGACGATTTAACAGCAGGGTTTTTGTGCAGTGTAAAAAGGACCGCAATATATTGCTATATTATGCTCTGACTGACATCGTCTTAACGTGTTTATGTGGTGACTTTGCTGCTTTCAGCAGTCTGCGCCATTGGGTCACTAACATATTGTCTTGTGTGGAAAGGTTTAACCATCACAGCTAACACTGTAGTTCAGTGTTGTGCTACTAACCTGAAGTCAAACAGGACCAAAGAACTAGAGGGGGCTGTTGAACCGTTAAGGCCATGTTTCAGTAACTTTTCTTATAACAATAAATAACCCACCCACTGACTTCTCATGATTCTTGCAGATGTTTCACCTGGACATGAAGGACCTCTTTGGGTCAGAGATTTGCTGCAGTGTTTCCAGAAGTGCTCACTAGGTCACAGCCAAGCTACGGCTCATTCTGTAAAAACTGGATCAATAGACACCACTAGACTCCAGACTTTTTCAGTCACTCAGACACATTGGTACTTTATTCTCAAGTATTGTAGTTTATTTTCTCCTCTTAGTTCTTTATATATATATGACCTATAATTACATTAATTTATTTTGTTTGTTATATCTTTAAAATACCTTCTGTACTTTTCTATTCTCCCTGTAATTGTTGTTGTGGTGCCTGATATCCCCCATAAAAATCTTATCTTGACTAGTAACTAACACTTTATTATCATTTTTTAGTTGTTACATAATACAAGTAGTGTAGTAAAGCAAAATACAGGCATGTTACAGTAAATTAATCTCAATCAAGGACTTCCCTTTTGTATCAATAATGTTCTGTGTCTTGTCCTCTGTGAGTATATATGCATTTCGTCAGGAGAGGACTACAAAGGGAAGGGTAGTTTGTCAAAGACAAAGTCTTCCGGTCTGTTAGGGGGGCTGAATTACTGTAGTTGTGCTGGTTCTCCTTGCAATAATCTAGACAATACTTCCACAGTTTCACAATAAAGTTGAACACCGTAGTCACGTTGCTCTGCACTGTAAAAAATTTATTGTCAAATTAACAGTAACTTACTGGCAACAATTATCCAGTAGTTGCTGTATTTTATTCAACAGTAAAATTACTGTAATACTAACTACAGTAGTATTAAGCATACCGTAAAATTAAAAACATTATTTTACTGTATTTTTACCATGTTGAAGTACAGTATTACACCGTTGATTTTTATTAATACTGTATAGTAGTATACAGTTATGAAATGTTATTTTTTTATTTTATAGTGCTGCTTTGTAACCGGTAGAATATGTAGAAAATCCGTAGAAAATTATTTGAACTTTTAAAGGCAAATAGAAAAATAACAATTGAAGCTTTAACTGCACAAGGTTTATTGTGTATTTTAAACATACTTTTAATACATTAGTAATAATGATGTAATGTAATACAGCAATTAAAAACAATATTTATGAAAAATGTATAATTTAACCAATGAACAATTGGTTACATTTCATCAAGTAAAAATGATCCTCAACAGGTAAAAAAAGAGAAAAAGACAGGTTAAGATGAAGGCCAGGTGAGGGAAAAAGTGGGATCAACAGCACTTCTGATAATCCTGCAACAAAAGAAAAGCACAAATCAATCAGTGGCAAGACATACAACTAATAATCAAAAAACCTTTTTAGGGGAAATAGTTTTTCCAATGGTATCCACCTTATTTTTCTCAGAAGAGTGTGCACTCCCATTTGTAAATTAAATGTGCCTGGCTTCTGGTGTCATTCTTAGCCTATTATTTTGATGTATTGAATTTGTCATAATTGTAAACACTAGAATGTAGCACAAATATTTTTATCATTTACAGCACTTTGTTTTTCATCTCGTTATTTCCTTTTATTGGATAATTAACCTAAAGTCTCGCACATTCACAGAAAATAGCTTACGTATAAAATAGAATGTCCTGTATCGGAAGCTAAAGTAATAAATATTGAGAAGGCAATGGTCCGTATTCTATAACTCTGACTCCAAACAATCGGCCACTGATCAGGGCTGCATTTCCCCAAAGCATTGTAACCTTAAATTATTTATAGAACAATTACAACCAATGGTCTCTATGATAAATCTAGGATTACAATTTGTTTGGTAAACACAACCCAGTTCCTGATGATAGTCAGTTAATTTCATAGATATGTGTGTCGACTTGATGCTCATTAAAACATTTATTAAATTAATGCAGATATGAGGTGTGTAATAAACATGCCATTAATGGGCTTATTCAACTCCTCTTTTATTTTTTTAGTTATTTTTCTCTATTCCACATCTCCCTCATGTGTGTTTTAGCAGGGCGGTCTGTGTTGCAAGTGTATGAATAAAGATACTTGCCAGATTACATGTCACTACTGCTTTATTAATGTATCTAATTTTTTAACAGAGTAACAGCTCACTACCAGTTACAAAAGACACTTAACAATATGTCACAGGCAATTCTAGTTGCATTTTTCATCAATTCATTTCTTAAAGGGGTCATATAATGGTACGTGCACTTTTACAAGCTGATTGTATGGAAATGTGTGTTGGCAGTGCCTGTACACAACCATCCTATAATGATAAAAATCCATCCAGTGTTTTGTTTTTTTAAATCTCCTTATATGTTTTCCCGTCTCAAATCGAGCCGTTTGACTGTGTGAGACGTCACACGGCCCGACACCCCTCCCACGACTGTTGATTGACAAGCAGTTTCATCTCAGACCCGCCCTGAGCGAGCTCTGTCAGTCTGCCATTGTGAATACGCTGAAGCAGAGTGGCGTTTAAGCGATTGTAGTGTTCTGTTCTTGGGTGTAATAATGAACACAGCAGTCATTCTGATGTCCCTAAATCCGAACTGCTCAAGACGCAGTGTCTTTTTTTTCCGTCAATGCTTTTATGTCTGCGCAAACCGTGAAGCATTTCTGACCAGTGAGTAGTTTGAAACGCGTTCCAGCTTTACGATGAATGCGGCTAAAGTTGGTAAGTTACATTGTGGCATAGGGCTGGGCGATATGGAGCAAAAAATATATCTCGATATATTTTGCTATATCTCGATATACGATATATATCTCGATATCTTTACAGGAAAAATAACCCCCTAAAAACTACAGCAAAAACAAATATGCCAAATACCACAAAAACTTTTTTTTTTAAATTGAAGTGCAAAGAGGTAGTCAAGTGCTTTTGCGACATTTAAAAAAAATAAAAAACTCCCTGATTACATAAATAATAATAATTTAACTGTAAAAGAAAATAAATAATATTGCCTTCTTTTTATTTCATGCTTTCAAAAGATGAATCAAAGACCCCCTTTTTTACAGTTAAAGTAAACAGTAAGCATTTTGCAGAAAGATGGGGGCATGACTGAGATATAAATAAACTGATTTTGTCATAACACCATTTCCTGTTAAATTTGTATCAAAATTCAAACAGTGATGTTTGTCATGAGTTTGACAAAATTCAAACTCATCATGCAGATCATGTAGGCTACACATGAGCTGAATTTCACTTCTTTTCCAGTTACAGAATGAAATGTGAATGTCAGAAGGTAGGCTATATGATAATATGATACAGTACTACTTACAGAAGAGCACCGCGTGTCTCAGGACACCCGGGATGTCGCGTTTTTCCCTCTTGGTTAAAACGTGATTAGACCTATTCATCATAATCCCGTGATAAAGCTGACAAAATAATAATAGTAATGATATTGCAATACTTTTTAAATGTTTTCAAATGATATGCGATCATTTTGACATTTTAACCGAAAACTATGCGATCAGTTAGACACAGATCATAAACTGGCATGATTGCGACCGCGTCTCGCACCAATAGTGTCAATCACCTGACTGTGGGTGAAACGTGCGATTTGAACTATGATGAACATTAATATTTCTTTATGAATTTTAGCAAGCAGTTGTGTTAGAAGGAAAACATGGTCTCTAAACTGAGTCCTGAACAACGTGCGCGCTTGTCAACATGATAACTAATCCTCACCTGGTTGTGGAAGCAGCCGTGATCAATGAGACAACACGCGAGGGGAGGGGGAACAAAGCAAGAGGCGGGAGGCGCGCGAGGCTCCGCGAGCACAACACAGAGAAGGCAAACAAGCAAAGTGGCGGAATCAGAATTTAATATAAACAATATATCGATATATACGATATGTCCAAATCCATATCGAGCTGAAAAAATATCTCGATATATTTTAAATATCGAGATATCGCCCACCCCTATTGTGGCATGCTTTCTATGTATGACGTTCTCAATATAATTCATAATCACACGTTTATAATGAACAACGCATTATGGTTTATATGACCCCTTTAAATTATCCCTTGACTATGTTCTGGCCCGCCATCTAGTGGCAAACTTTTTTTGGGGGGCCCGATGCCAAACTTACTTGCCGACCCCTCGTTTAAGTAATTTCCACCTTTTTTGTATTTTTCTAAAAACAGATTCACATTCCTAATATTAATCTTACCTTAATAATTTTGCCAATCGTATTCTGCAAAGTCTCTGATGAAAGATGCAATGTGTGGATTCAAGGCCATGGTCTTCCTCCTAACAACCTTCCCACTCTTTCTGCTCACCTGGAACTGTGATGTGCATTTTGAATTTTCAGGATTTATTCTGACAAGAAACCTGTAAATACAAAACAATAAAAATTATTTTCCAACTGAATCAAGAGTAGGGATGGTTATCGAAACCTGGTATTAAATGGGCCCCGGTGCTGAATTATGAAAGGCCGCTGTTTCGATAAGCGCAGACGTTATCGGTTTTGCTGTCAGTACTAGAAAAATTACATAGAAAATACATATTTATTATTGTTATAAAAACGTTTTCTTGCAAATTTGATCTCGCCGACCATTTCTACACTAATATTAAACCATTTGTATGTGTTGCATTTTTGGACTTCTATTCGCAGTCTAGAAGAGAGAAATCTCTCTCCAGGCACCCACAGCGTGCACAACACAATGAGTGACGATGGAGGACAGAACTAAACGTTCAAACATGTGGTTACACTTTAGTAAAGAAAAAGTTGCTAAGCTAAGCTACATAGAATGAGTAAGGAGTGTTTACCTCTGGATGAACTCCAGGGTTGAAGCTGCCTCCTCTTGGTACTCTATATTGAACACATAAAACGATCCAAAGAGGACAGCCAGGGCAGAAGTAAAGTCAAGCTGGTGGTCACTTGACTCCATGACCACCTTCCCCTCCAAAGCCAGCATCCATTTTTTTGGAACCAGAACGGATTCTCCTGAAACACATAGTTTCGTATGAAAAACTACACTTTTTTTTGAAACACTTGATTCACTTGCTCCTCCTCTGACTCTCTCTCTCCCGCCACAGACCTCACTAAACCACACCCCCTCGCCACAAGGCTCTATATCGAAACATGGACTGTCTACCAGCCATTACAACCTCCTATACTTTCATGTTGTCCATACAACTATTAGTATTTGCTAAACAGAATCATACCTACCTGATATCTTCACTTCAGTTGTAATCTATCAAATGCTGTTGGTTAAGCTTTTGTTAAATGTTTGCTGACCAATGTTTATATGTCAATAAAAGCCTAAATTAAATCTGTTCATCATATAAAGTTATCGTATCTGTTAAGGAGACTTTGTTCAAACTGCTCAATTAATATGGATGTATGCTTTGATGTCTTTATAAATCTTCCATTAGTAGTGAAAGAAGTCATTCGCTAGTCTAGTACATCTGCAAGATGTGTTCTGTAAACCTTAGTGATAGTGCAAGTCAAGTATAGGAATCTTACCAAGCAGAATTATCCTTGGTGTGCTGGGCAGGGAAAGCTGGGTCTCTGCATCTGCCTGAGTGGTAGTTACCTGTATGAAAAAGTCAACAAAAAGTGGGAAGAATCAGAGCTACGATCTGAGATATCACATACTGGAAAGGCAAATAAAATAACATTTATACTACTGGACATTCAAAGGGATAGCTCACCCAAATATCATAATTCCATCATCATTTATTCACTCTCAAGTTGTTCCAAACCTAAACGAATGCATTTCTTCTGCTAAACACAAAATATAATATTTTAAAGAATATGTTTGCTGGTCCCCATTGACCAGAAAACAATACTATGGAACTCAATGGGTACCAGCTATTCATATGCATATAGGTTTGGAACAACTGGAAGGAGTAAATGATAACAGAATTTTCATTTTTTTGATGACCTATCCCTATAAATACGTTTGTTTCATCAAGTTAGAATAATATTTGGTCCTCAAAAATAAGATTATTTAATTTTGTTTCAATTAATCTAAACACAGTAGATAAATCTAAACAGATTAGAGTGTTTCAATTTCCCAACAATGATTTACAAAGGAAAACCTAATCAAACATCTAAACAACATTTATGGTATGACAGTATCGTAAAACAATTACTGTACTTACATCAGCCAGAAGGAAGAGTGAATCTTCCTTTTCTTTGAAGAATGCCATCATCACTAATATGGCAGCAAGGCCAGGATCCACATCTTCAGCTACTCTTTCTGTGTCTGCGAGGACTGTCCTCACCTCCTTTCTCCAGCGCATTAGCTGAGACCTAAAGAAATGGAGCACCCTTCTTCCTTTTCCAGAGATGGATTCCCTAAGTCTTGAGTCTAAATCGATGCCAGTTAGAGAACAAAAATGCTGGACCAAAAACCTCTTAGTGAATAGAAAAGGCCAATCGGTTTTTAGTTGGTCAATGCTAGGAGCAGGTGATATATTGATGGCACGTCGCTGGGCCTCATATGTGATCATCATTAAATCATTAACTCTGGCCTTATCTGCTCCCTTTTGGCCTTCTTGATTAAAGGTCCTTTTCAGCTCCTCCTTCTTCTCACTAAGAGAGTGTCTGGTTTCTCCCTCTGGCAACTCACTAGGCTGCCAGTTTATACAGCCATAACTGTCGGTTTTCGCACATTTCGCTCTGGATTGTACTGGAAGGCTATTCTCCTCTGTCACAGCAGTCCTTTTGGGTTTTCTCAGGCGTGCAAGGGTGTTGTTCCTGTTTAGGTTATCTAATCTTGTCTTAAATTGTGAACACAAAGTAAAGTGCCCACTTCCCATTCGATCTCCCTCATCAGTTCTATCTTCAAAACAGTCTGGATATTGGGCAATGATACTCATTGCAACTGAAGCGCACTGATTCAGAGTAGGATTTAAACAAATTTCCCTCATGGCATCAACAGTCACTCTGACCATATGCCGCCTGTCTGTCTCATCTGGCCTCTTCTTCAGTTCAAGGCATGTTCTCAGACTTGATCTGGTCTTGTCCCAAGGTACTTGGAATGTTGAAGGCCAGGTACTGTGCTGAACAGGTGTAGAGTGCTGAGGTGGTAGTGTGAACAGTGTGCTTGACGAGGCTTCTAAAGAAGACACTGGTGTGAGATTGAGTGTTATCATGTCTGATGCCGCAGATTCCCTTAACAGATTGTTCTGTTGGCCTCTAATATCTAAAGAAAAACAAAAATTTAAGTGTAGCCCTGCCACAGAAAACTAAGGCAAAAAGATGGAGTAACTATATCTGTCAAAACTTAAATTAACCATGTTGTTTATAACATAAGAACACATCTTTGTCATGTTTTTCTTGTTCAAATGTTACAGAAAACATGCAGACAAATACAACAGGGTTCATTTAACTTATTCGGTTGCTATCTTTAACTGTTTACAGCTACTATCTTTATTTTTATGATTTGATAATTAATAACTTATTCACCAATATTATAACTCACAAAGTAAGCTATAGTCTATAAATGAAAAATATGAACAAAAAAATTAAAAATAGGCATGCATCAATAGTGCTATGGAATATCAGGTATATACCAGACTAAAGTATTTACCCTGTACTAAAATCTATTGTAATGTAGACTATTTATTTATTTACATTAACAATATAGTTACCTCTGTTGCTGAATTTTTGTAGTATTTTTCTGCAATCAACTATGGACATGAGATGTCTGATGTCTTCCTCTTTAATGTACATTAAGTCATCAATCTCCCTTACTCCCATTGAGGACAAATCTTCAACTATAGTCTCCAAAGTCTTACTATCCAGATGAGCAAGGATGCCTCTTATGAAGTCCTCCATCACTTTTCACTTAGACAGACAGAATGATGAAGCACAGCAAGATCAAGATCAAACTTTCTATACACAGGCAGTGGGTAATAGTCAGCAAGACCGTCGACACATACACAAACATATTGAGTCTCAAGGTCATACTGCAGGCAATGCACACCTAGGTCCAACACTGGCACTGATTGATGTTTCTCAGACACAAAAAAAACCTTTTCCTGTTTGACTAATATTTGAACAATCTTGCCTAGCACATAGCCACTACCATTGACATCAAGAACAACAGTCATGCCCTTTTTGTATATTGTGCCTTTGTATGTCACAGTAGATGTTTCTATTGTGTTGTCTTTAGTCAAGCCCTTGCACCTTACAGCTTGCTGAATTGCAGCATTATACATTTGGTCATCAAATTCATTTGCCTGACCAACTTGGAGAATATGGGGGAAAATATTTCCACTGTGAAGATAGGCCTGCAACAGTTGGTGCCTTTCTGCTAAAGTGACACCAAGATTTTTGAAATTATGGAGCTTCCGAGCACACTGTTTAAAATATGTGTGTTTACTCTCGAAGCGCAATGTCCAGAGGCGAATAAGAGGACCAAATTTCAGTATGAGGTCAGGATAGTGGAGTAAGAAGTGGTGTTTTGGCTTGTTACGTGCATCTGGAAAAAGAGCTACTCTAGACTGGAGATATTCCCTGATAATAATCTTGAGATATGCCACCTGGTTGACATGAATCTTAGGCGCACAAATCAGCTCTACTATTTCTCTGAGTTTAAGGCACAACTGCCAGGCTTTGTCTTCCAATGGGTTCTTGATCCTATTACCAATGAGAATAGGGAGAAGACGCAACAAGCACCAGTTCTGGGCAGCACTACCTCCCAACTTTAATCCATCTGACTTCACTTCACATGGCCGGCTACTAGCATCACTGCTGTGGAACTTCTGCTGAGATATGCTCCTATTCAACTGAACATATGAAAAATGTTTCCCAACAGAAACCATGTTTTTGATATACATTGCTAGATCAGCTGACACAATCCCTTCAAACAGATCATGCCCCAGGCAAGGTGGGAGTCCTGGTTGGCAGACATGAAAATGTTTCAGTCGGTTGAAAATTGAGTCAAACTTCAGGCCCGCTATGATGACTTCCTGGCCTTTGGACAACTCCTCAAGACAGTTTGCATAAGTTTCTTCTGTCCTTAATGGACCAAGCTTTGTGGGCTCTTTTTCAAAACTTTCTCGATCTATGAGACAGTATCGACAAAAGTGTTTGCTTCTGCTGAAGTTTTCAGTAAACCCCCCAAGAGAATGTGACCCTAGGTTATCGCCTGCAATAGCTATTACTGTCCCCTGCAACGTTTCACCATTGTCTAACACAAAGCCAGATTCCTCAATCTCCCTAAGATCATTTACTAGAGGAGAAAATATTTTGTCATTGCCAAAATGGTGGCTATCCACATCCCTGCAAAGCATTACCAACTGCATGGGGTCTATAGCAGATCTATTATATGGCAGTATCTCACCCAATGTCATGTATACAGCCAGAAGCTTGTGCTTCTTCTTGCCTGATCCAAGGGGGTTTGCAACCTCAAAGGCATCCTGATAAAGTATGATCGAGACAGAGGAAGGGACATTCTGCAAGAGGGTGTTCTCTCTACAGTTTCTACCATCATGCACATCCGTAAACACATGCGGATTTCTCAGAGGGTACATCTTTGTAGCGTTGTACTGTTCCCGAACTGATGGATGGCTCAGAAGGGCTTTAAGAGTGTCTTTAACTGGCACATACTGGCAGAAACGTTCTTTACCATTAGGATCAACACCAAGATAAACCTGAGTTGGCTCAACATAACAGAAATTGTTCTTGAAAAAGTTTTTTCTAGTTTGATCTGATCGAAACACACTCTCATTGTACATCTTTAGTAAATTTTCTTTTGATAGACCATCCACAATTTCATGTATTCTATCTCTCTGTATTTTAAGTTTTTCCAGTTCTTGGCTTACTATAGTCAGTACATGTGCCATCCCATTTGTGTGTAGTTCTTGGAACTCTCCAATTAAAGCTGAGATTGTGGTGGCTGGCAAAAGCATCTTAGCTTGCATTCTAAGATAGAAGAGAGCTAAGTTTGTCATGAATACATCTCCGTCTACTTTGTTTAAGGAACTCTCACCAACCTCAGCTATCTCTGCACTGTGTGTGCCACCATAATTCTCATCAACAGCATCAGGAGTACCGGTATCATCATTAGTCACACTACCTAAAACCGGTGCGACTGAATGTTTTCTGCTCACATGTGAGAGGAAAGAAGACCTCACTCTGAAATTCTTTTTGCAATTTTCAAAAGGACATTGAATTTTCTTGCCATCTCTAATGTGCCATTTTAAATGTTCACATAAATGTGAAAAGTTTGTGGAAGTGAAATCACATCCCTCAACATGGCACGTCAGATCAATACATCTGTGAGATCTGTTGACAACTGGTTTACGCTTGGAGTGGTTGCGATACATGTGAACCTGAAGGGCAGTGGCAGTCCTAAAGCTACAAGGGCATGTGACAAGCCCACATGAAAATCTAAAGTTGGCAAGATTCCTGTGTTCTTTGACATGTCTGATGAATACGGTAATAGTCTCTGCAGAGAAACAGCACCGTTTGCAAGAGAAACCCATTTCTAAAGATAGAGATATCTAAGTTCAATTGATCTATTACCTACATTTAAATACCATCTAAAATGCTATGTATATTCACAAGTCTTAACGACTTGCATGATGAATAATAATCTGTTAAAAATTGCAGAAGGATAATAATTTAAAAATAAAAATAATAAAAAGGAAAATAATCAGTTTAAAATGTGCACCAGTATTGGACCAAGGTAAGTAGTTAGATAAATAGATTAGATTTACATTAATTTTGCATCAATCGTCAAGATGGATAGTCTTCTTAAACAGCTCACTGTGGACAAAGAGAAGAGACAAGATGGTTAAAATACAGTCAAAAACACAGCCTTCTAACAAAAACAAAAAAACATCCAAATTCTAACTCTAAGCTCCAAATAAAAGGTAAATGTGTAAATATCACACTAAAACTGCAATTAGCATCAAATATGTCTTGTTGGGTGATTTATTAACTCATTCATTCAAGTTCAAAACTGCTGATTCTCTTAGAAACAAAGCAAGTGGCGGTTTTAATAATAAATTATTAAATCGTTCACTCAAATGATTCGTTCAAAAACAGATTTATTCAGGAACAAAACACTGCAGTGTTGCTTAATTTCTGCTCCTGCTTTGTTAAAACTTTTTGTAGAAAAAGAGCAAAAACATACACAATCATGTCTAAAGTGTAATTTATCATTTTATGTAATTTATTAATTTTTTTTTTTTGGACTGTTGTTTAAAATCAATTAATTTATCATCACATTATTGGGGAAAACGTCTCTCTCGCTTTTGTGATATCACGCAATTTGAGCTTTCAATGCGTCCCCCACCCCACCCACATGAGTAACCAAGTCAGAACAACAATTACGATATTATAGCAGACAATAATGTAAATGTCACACCTAGCTTTGTCTTTGGACAAAAAAAGTACACTTTTGAACGCTTCCCTCAGTCCAGATAGACCGAGATAGACTGAGGTAACCTTAACGTTAAATGAGCGCGCAACTGCACAAGGTCCTGGCAGATAGACAGTCCAGATAGACTGAGGTAACCTTAACGTTAAATGAGCGCGCAACTGCACAAGGTCCTGGCAGATAGACAGTCCAGATAGACTGAGGTAACCATAGACCGTAAAAAAATATGGACGACTCGACATCATCCGTTTCCGCTTGCCATATTTGAAGCTTTCAGGCAGCCTTGCACGGCGCGGACATCTTGGGACCGAGTCTGCGCAGTAGCGATTTCGGGACCGGAGTTGCGCAGTAGAGCGCAGGAAGTACAGTCGCGATATCAAAAGCCCGCCCACACGCTCGCAGATGCAGAACAATTAATTATGTTGGTGTGAAATAAACAGTTATGGAAATGTAGAAATTAAAGCTAAAGCTCTAATCTGCTCCCAAAAATTTCGAAAAAAGTCCGTTAGTGCCTCAGTGACAACTTCACTCAGAGAAGCCGTCAGTCTCAGCTGTCAATCATGACGTCACACCCCCGTTTTTATAGCATCAAATAACTAACTCAAACTAAACTTATTTTTAAAACGAACACCTGAAATGAAATCATCGTGATGATAACTGCCTTCAGTGACATATACTAACTTTGGGGAAACATTTTTGAAGTGTAATTTTATTATTTAGTTTGCCTCGTGTCCATTAGAAATCACAGAGGGGCGGCTATACTGGGACCGGTCACCGGGGGGCGATCGAGGCGCGAAAGCTTCAGTAAATGAGAGGGAGACTGCAGGCTTGGAGGTAACCTTAACGTTAAATGAGCGCGCAACTGCACAAGGTCCTGGCAGATAGACAGTCCAGATAGACTGAGGTAACCTTAACGTTAAATGAGCGCGCAACTGCACAAGGTCCTGGCAGATCGCCAGTTCAGGTCATCAAAGACGTACAGAATAAAGTTGTGATTTACACGATAATAAGCGCGAATAAATCGATAAGAGCAATCGAAATTTTATTTTTATAACAATAATCCGAGTCCAAACCTGTGGTATCAGATTTCAGGATTGATCGTTTCAATTCCAAACCCTAATGACCGCGCAGGCGCTGGTAAATGGCAAAATGATTCATGTTAAATTATTCTGACTTTATAAGAGTATGCAATAAATCACATTTAACCTTACTAATCATGTAACGTTAGGCTATAAGCTTTCAACATGAAGGAAATCCGCTCTTGCCTTACATACGTTAATATACAACATGCCGCGGGCAGTTCTTATTTAAACTAACGGTAACCTGTTACTGATCATTTGTTTGCATTAAAAAATATATAAAGATTCATCACTAACCAGATATTTATGGCGAACACTTTGCTGACAGAGACAACAACCCGATGCGGCCTGCGCTCTCAAAAGTGCACAGGGAACTGAAGAGAGTTCTTCATAAAATGGCAGCTTGATGTTATTTTTCGCGGTCATTTCGTACTACTGTATTTAAATGAACAGTATCATGTCCCGAACAACATTGTACACAACGTAGTAAATGTTGAGAAATAAATTCAATATCTAAATCGTGGTCAGCTATTCTAAATCATTTTAAATTATTAGAATCAATATGCATACAAATATGTAATGTTACTTACCAGACAAAGTTCCAGGTCGGCAGAAAAGACTGATGATGCACTGTCACGACAGAAAAACGTTCAAATGGCCTCTTGTGCACCTGTGCACCCCCCACTGACATAAATGAAGACTGTTAATAGTCATCCAGTCCTGAAAATGTTTTATTTGTAGGCGATTTTACCTGCAGAATTGTGTGTGGTATTTTTCGCGGTCAATTTGCACTGCTGTATTTAGATTTACAGTAGCTGATAATTTCCCAGAATGCACTGGAAAACTACAGTAAAATACTGTGAACTGTGTACACAGTATATAACTGTTGAAAATACAAAATAATACTGTGAAAGCAACAAAATCTACAGTAACATAATGTAAATGTGTTATACAGCAAGACACTGTTGAGAAAACAGTATAATACTGTGAAAACAACAGAAATCATTTACAGTGTGTGCTTGGTTGAGGTAAAAGGGCAAAGTCTGCTTCAGTAAGCTGCCTTGGAAGCTCAATCTCTGGAATGTCAAGATAAGTGTCCACCCCTGCTGCACTTGGTCCACTCCAGTCAGTCCCATATTCTTCACTGACCTGTTGAAGAGCAAAATGGCTATTTTAAAAAGTAAACAGTACAAAATCCAAATAAAAGCCAAAAATCAGAGCGTAAATACAAGCAACTTAAGAATCATTGAACTACTACAGGAAAAATTTTTAATGTAATTTTTTTTTAACAGGGACAACATTATTGTTGACATTGTTACAAAAAAAAAATCATCACATTAAACATCACTGCGTAAGAGACAGTCAAATTTATAAAACGAGAAGTATTCTTGCAAGAATAGGCCCAGCTGCCACACAGCAGTTACCCTGTGGAGTGAGTGAATGTGTAGCAGAGGCTTTTCCCCGTTAAAATCACTACCTGCATGAGATCTTCACTGTTCCTGAACACATGCCACCTTTTAAGGTTCTATATAGAACCTTTTCTTCTAAGAGTGTACGCTTAGGACTACTCATAAGTAGTTTAATAAAATAAGTTTTGACTTTTGTTTATTAGATAGGCTAACGTTACGTGTTTTGAATATATATGTCTATTATATGATTTTAAATTTGAATATTACATGGTTTGCCAACAGTGTGGGCTGATCAGTAATTTAATTGACATAGTTCATTTAGTTTAGTAATTCATTCCATTTGGACTTTTAGTTTATAATTGTGGTTGAAAATGTAGTGTCCCCAACTGAGCAAGCCAAGCCAGAGGCGACAGTGGCGAGGAACCAAAACTCCATCAGGGCATAATGGAGAAAAATAAACCTTGGGAGAAACCAGACTCAGTCGGGGTGCCAGTTCTCCTCTGGTCTATTAACACACAGTGTATGATAATTATTCTGGTTACCTTATAGGTCAGGAATCAAAGTAATGATTTATTTGGTAGCCATGTAATAAGCGGGATAATGTATAGCGAGGCGGTATAGCGAATACAGGGGTCCCGATGCAGCCTATCGGGGATGTATTCGCTATAACAACCACCTCGTTATGTCATGTATCCCTTACATACATAACATCGGATCCATTAGCGCTCGCCATTGTGTGACTCGCACGCGGATCCGCTCATCATATTTAACTTTAACGTTATCTTGACTTTGACAGGAAAAATACACATTGCACTTAATGTTTTTCTAGCATTAATGAAACTTACCTAGAACAGCATGGTGGGCGCGAGTCGGGGTTGCGTTTAGACCGAACACTTTCGGTGTTGGTAAAATGGACGAGGTGGTGGTACTGGAAGCCTTTTCTTTGTCCAAAACGTCCAGCGCCTGTCTCAACAAAGATGCTAGCTCTGGCTTTGCCATTGTTAATATGGCAGAGCACGCAGAGAACCACAACTTTAACTCTGAAGAGGACGCTCTGCCAGTGTGCTCCTTAGCACTGGGAGCTCCCTCTGCTGTCCATAAGGTGCATCTGCGCACCAGCCATTTCAAACCCAGCCTCCAGTATTTGGGCCACGCCTCCTAATTTGCATACACTCCCCAATCCTCAATCCTCAAATGCCCAATCCTAAATCCCCAAATCCCCAATCCCAAATGGCTAAATGATTAAATGCCCAATCCTAAATACCAAATTCCCAATCCTAAATCCCCAAATCCCCAATCCTAAATGGCTAAATGATTAAATGCCCAATCCTAAATACCAAATTCCCAATCCTAAATCCCCAAATCCCCAATCCTCAATGGCTAAATGACCAAATGCCCAACCCTAAATAGAAAATGCCCTATCCTAAATAGAAAATGCCCTATCCTAAATACCAAATGCCCAATCCTAAATACCAAATTCATTTTCGACTTGGACTTTAAGTTTCAAATTTAGATTTTTAGTTTTGGTTTAAGACTTTTAGTTTTAGACTTTTAGTTTATAATCTGACTGAAAAATCCCTCCATACATCTCTACAGGATTTTATTGGATCCAATCCACAACTTTCCGTGGGCGTCGCCATGACACTCGATACTTCCGGTTGACGGTATCTCAGTTACAGTTTAGCAAACATAACAGTTATGCTGCGTTCACACCAGACGCGATTGATGCGAATAAATAGTGCAATTTGCGCGAAGTTGGACGCGTAAACATTTTGAATCCATTCGCTTCATTCACTACACAACAGATGCACATTTGCGTCCTGGGCGGGGCTTCTGCCAGGCAGCGGCAGTCGTCAGATGGACTAGCCGAGTTAAGGCTGCTCTCGCCGGGGTTAATGAGCGCTGACTGCCGCTGAGCGCCTGGGTCTCACACCTCCGAAACCTTGCTTCCATAAACCATGTAACATAAACGGACCCGTTTGACATGTTGCCTAGCACCCTACGCACTCCATTCAATGCCCAACGAGCTTCAAATAAACTGATTGTAGAAGTAATATTTGTAATTGTTGAAATGTTGATCATGTCAGACATTGTCAGTAGACTTTTTTTTATCAGCATGAAAATAGATGGATGAACTTCAATGAATTTAAGTGCATTGTAATAAAAATTAACATTTAATTGCTGTAAATGCAAACTGTGGGGTCCAGGGGGTAAGCCATTTTCACTTGTTTTGGTCATGCCCACTGATAAAGAATTTCTGGACCACAATCCAGGCTGAGTTGTGCTCAATCTTCAAAATGCAATTGACACTTAATTGGGACGAACTGGTATTTGGCTTTCTGTACACATTAGACACGAATAAAGAGACCAAACGTCTATTTGGTATGTTGAGTTTAGCAGCACGGAAAGCTATCACAAAGAAATGGTTGATTCCGAATCCCCCAACACTAGATGACTGGCATCATATTGTATATGCAATGTTTAACATGGAGAGGATTACATTTCAGAAAAGGCTTCGAAAAGTCTATTTTGACAACATGTGGGAGAAATGGAGGGCTTATATTCTGCATAAAAGACCAGATTTTGTGATTCAATACTTTTCCTGTAACTGTATCAGTGTAACCCTGTAATATGTACACCCTATGTTTATTGTTCATTTTGTTTGTTATATACATATGTAAAATTCTTCTAAAAAAACAGAATAAAAAAAATAAATAATTAATAATTGCTGTAAATGTAATTATTGAGTTAAATATTAGTTTAACCCATTTAAAATACTGCAGTAAAACTATAATTATGAGTTATGTTTATTGTTTTCAATAATTTACAGATTTAATGTGTTGCAAGACCGTTCTAACCGCCTAACGTTACTATCCAAATAGAGACCTGCACTCCCGCGGGACCCAGCACAACCAAGTGTGGCGTGGGATAATATTTGATGGGTGAATCCGGATGCGGGTGAACAAAATAAATAACTAGAAACAAATATACCTTTATTTATAATAAAATAAAATCGATTTACAGGCAAATGGACAGAAGGTAACTCTCGCATGGTTCATAGGAACAATCAAGCTTACCAGTGGCAAAATGTCTGCGCCGCATAACTCAGGTTCTACAGATATTCTTGTAAGATAGTCAGATCCATGCGACCATCTGGGACATGTGATCATTTTGCCTGAAGCGTTGTTAAAAAAGTCTACCCCTGAATGCTGATAATACAACCAACGTTTAGCTGATAACAGTACAGACTAACGTAAACCGGAAGTTCGTTACCGGCTTGTTCTACGTTGCCATAGCGATGGGAAAGGTCAGAGTTGGGGAAAGTTGTGAACAGGCTTTCTCTCTCTCTCTCTCTCTCTCTCTCTCTCTCTCTCTCTCTCACACTCTCACTCACTCACTCACACACACACACACACACACACACGGTTTTGCCATCTAGACAATTGTTTTAATGAAATCCTATAGGAATGGTTCCAAAATATGATAGAAATTCTAAATGGAATCCTGTACAGATTCATTGGAATCCTACGGGATATTTACAAATTATCTTAAGACAATTCCCACAGAATCCCATATAAACAGATAAGAATTTAAAAGACAAGACATGCTATAAGATTATTTCAAACAGAATTCTATAGGAACGGTTCCAAAATATGATAGAAATTCTAAATGGAATCCTGTACAGATTTCCTGTAGAAATCCTTAAGGATTTTTTGACAAGGTAATTCTTACACATGGTATTCTTTTTTTCTCATGCATATATTACCACTATTTTAATTAATTTCTATGTAAAGCACTTTGAATTACCATTGGGTATGAAATGTGCTATACAAATAAACTCCATCTTATAAAATAAGATCCAACAGGACAAAGTGAAATTCAGTTAAAATAAATCAGAATGTCCAATAGGGTTCTAAGAATCCAATAAGAACCTACAGGACAAAGTGAAATTCCAATATTATTTTTTGACAAAGGGCATTAATAAATAAGAGAATAAAGGGACATTATGGGAATTTCTTTCACTCAATTTTCATGAATATTTCCCCAACAGTGCTTGCTTTGAAGCAGTCATGATATCATATTTATGCTTCAGCACAGCATTCCGGGAAGGCAGCGCTGCATTTGAACCGATTTGAACGCAGAAATGACGAGAAGCGTCACATCACGCTTCAGTCGCGTCGCAAAAGTGGATCTCCACGGTCACTGCTGTCAGGACTTCACGAAATCAACAGTTACCAAAGAAGTGTGTTTTTGACGGAGCGGCCCCAACGATAAAGGTTCACGGTCGTGTGCGGTGAGTAAAACTGCTTTAAATGTCTGTGTTGTTGGATATCGTCGCGTAAGTAAACATCAGTTAACAACACGATCGTGTATAACGTTAGTTAATTTATCAATGGAGCATGCGATCTATGGTGTGTGTTTAAATACATTTGTTTAGCTGACCAATATAGGTGTCTGTCCAAACATAAACCTAGGGGAGGTTCTCACAAAGCGTGCTTTGTCATTCAAATGCACTAACGGTTACACCATTGTTGTTCTATGTATAACGTTACACTAGTCTGACGTGCAAAACCGTTTTGCTTGCTACTTCTAATGTTTAGTCGCATACAATTGTCCATAAACCGAATCATGTCCTCATAAACTGCAAGTAAACACACACAAATGTTGACAGGCCACTAAATACAGTACATACCACAGAGACGGACGTCCTGCTGTTGTTGATTCTCCTGTTCACTTTATTTCATCCTCCGGATCTGATTCTGGATCATATCTGTATTAGTTGAATCTGGGTAGCGTTTTCTTCTCCACGCTTGAGGACGTCACCGCTTTGTGCGCGCTCGTCATTCTTTAGCTCCGCCCACACGATACGCCTCCAGGCGCTCGTTTTTCCCCCCGGAAAGACTCGGTACAGCCTATATTTCTTTTATAAATATAATAAAACTAAAGACTTTTTGGAGATATGAAGGATGCAATACTACTCTATAGGTACTCAAGATTGACATGAGAGTGTTTCACCCCCCTTTAATGTATCTCGCTGTTAGTAGGAAATCTCTTTTTTCACCTAATACATGTTGAAGTTGTGTTTTATTGTTTCATTTTATGAAGTCAGGGCCAAGTATTTTGAATTTACAATAGAATGTGTTTCTGATAGTTAGGGCAGCTGGTGAGGAAGTGTGTTTCTCTCTCCACTTCTCCAGCAGTGGAGTACAGGCAGAGGCGTCTCTGGGCAGACAGTTCTGTCTGTATCTGCCCGTCTCTACGGTCAGTGTGTGACTGCTCAGTCTGTACCTCTCTCTCTCTCTCTCTCTCTCTCTCTCTCTCTCTCTCTCTCTCTCTCTCTCTCTCTCTCTCTCTCTCTCTCTCTCTCGGAACAGAGCAATACATGCAGAAAAAACTGGGAAGGCTTGTATGAAAAGGTGGCTGGTCGCTTACAGAAATGGAGATGGATTCTCCCCCAATTGTTGAATAGAGGGAGGGTTCTTGTTAACAATCTAGCAGTATCAATGCTGTGGCATCGGTTGACAGTTATTGACCCCCTGAAAGAACTTTTACAAAAACTACAGAAGGACTTTGTTGATTTTTTTTCTTCTTTTTGGGATGGTTTCCACTGACTTCCATCTGGGATCTTATATTTGCCAGTAATTGAAGGAGGTCAAGGACTTATTGAACTGTCAGCTGAAGTCAGCCATGAGACTAAAATCTGTCCAGAGACTGCTTTTTTTCTAAAGAATGTATTCCTTCGGTGTCACTTGGACTAACTTTACTAAGATCCTTTTATATAATAATAATAATAATAATAATAATTAGGTCTGAATAGGTTAGAATAGGTCTGAATATGATCACTATGTGTTGGATGAACCACTGTTTTTTCATCCTTTTTTAGGAAATGTTTGTGAGTCTAGTTAAAGCTAGGGTAGGTAGGAATGATCTAAAACACTTCTGTCCAAATTTGTTTAAACTTTCTTTATATGTCAATACATAATTAAAATGTAAGTACTCTAAAAAAGAAAGTATAAAAATCAAGTGACTCTAGACTGTTTAATCTGCAATAAACACCGCTTATTATTTTAGTTCGGGACGAAACAAATGATTGGCTTGGGCGACTGTCACTCTCTCTCTCGCTACCATGGCGACCACCCTACAGGTTCTGCCCACACATGCGCGCACCCATAGGAAGAGCAAAAGCATTCAAAATCTACGGTGCCGGGTTTTGCAGTCAACGAAGGCAATCAATGCAAAAAAAAAGGAAGACAGTAGATCTACATGTAATAGGCAATACACAAGAAGTCTTTGGATAAAAAAAGAAATCAAACGTGAGTAAATATGGGCTTGGCTTTCCAAAGGGGCTGAAAAATGACTCATTGCTGGCTGTATTTCTGGTAATCTTTCATTTTGATTATATTGCCTTATAAATATAACTAGCTCGTTACCGAATTAAACAAAAATATATTTTAAACTTTACCAGTATCGGTATTCTAGCTTGATAGTGAGTACTAAAAGCATCTTATTTGTTTATAGTCATACTGATAAAGTTAGTTTTTTTATTACATGTGATTCTGACATGATGTGACTACATGCACACCGCTCGTCTCAGGTAAATAATGTGTCTTCCAGCTGAGCGGTTGGTGAAGCGCGTTCATGTATTTTGGGGGCGTGGCTTTGGAAAGAGCCCAGAAGGGAGAAGGTGGAGTGAATGTAAATAATGAGCTGTCTTTAAAGCGTTACTTCAGCGATTAGCATATGGCTTTGTATCAGTAGAAACCCTGAAGTATAATCAAATGATTTGTGCTTCCCCCCCTCATATCCCCCTGAGACAAGAGATTTATGCATTTTATTTTTGGAAAAATTCCTCCCGTGACGCAAATTGACGATATTTGTGTCATCTTCAGAATGTTTGTCCAGAGACTAAAGACTACAGCCAGCAGAGGGAGCCATTTCCGCATGTTTTCAACTCGCACATGGGGAATAGGAGATCACACTCACAGCTCAGCTAAGCAGCAGGCATTCATTTAAACGGATGCTGAGCAATGTAAGTGTTTTAACATCTCAAATTAATTTCTATGAAAGTTAAGCTTCCAAAGGCATGAACTGAAAACGCGCCAGACTGAACTTGCGTTGTGAATGTATGCCGCGAGTGTGATCGCGATTACCTCAGCTGTCATCACGAGAGCTCATCAGCTCATTTATGACGTTAAATGTAATCTGACTCCTAATCTGAGTTAGTGCTGCGAGACTCACGCGGCAACTCGATTGTTATATTGAACAGACACGCAAAGTATTTAATTGTAATGTCTGTTCTCTAACTCAAACTCAGTCACTGTAATCCAGTAGTGGTGGCTTTGGGAATGGCCTCACAGGGCAGCGAAGCATTCTGGCAATTGTAGTCTTTCATCCCCATGAGACAACAATACATGTTCGGTCTTTTCTCAGTCTAGAAGGCACCAAATTCAATCAATCATTTCTATTACAATAATGACCCAGTTTAAATACAGCTTCATCTTTCCAGTGCTGAAGTACCCCTTTAAAACAGTCGTGAGAGGTCTACAGACACTTAAATGTTATACATTCTTTTTTAGAGTACTTACATTTTAATTATGTATTGATATATAAAGAAAGTTTAAACAAATTTGGAAAAAAAGTTTTTTAACCAATTCTTACCTACCCTACCTTTAAGTCATGCATGAAGAAAGGTTTTACTAAAGTGGGACACTTGATTGATTTAGACTCAAAAGAGTGGAGATCTGCAGTATATATTGCCAGTCAGGTTGATTTGAGGTTTGTGAGGGTTGTGAAGCGGCTGATTTCAGGTTTGAAAGCTGCTCTTCCTCCTCCTCTTCTTCAGTTTGTGGAGCTTTCTCTAGAAGGTGGGCCTACACATCTCACTTTTCCGATTTTAGGGGTGTGCCCTGACGTTTGTCATGGAACTAGGCAGGTTGGGAAGTTGCTAAACTTTGAGAGACTGAAAGGGCTTTTTTTTCATACTGTTGGAAAAAAAGATGTGTAACAGGTTTGTGTTAAAACTGCTTATTTTAATGATCTTTGTGACAGATAAGATACAAAATGGAGAGAAAAATTTGCAGTTGCAGATGATATTTTTCCTTCTTGGTAGTTTTGTTTTTTTATAAAGGTCCTCTTCCAAAACGTTTGGGCGATCTACAGTGGAGAATATTACATTGTGTGCTAGCCACAAATGTCTTTGTGTCCAAATTCAACTTGAATGTCATGCCTGCAATAGTCAGGAAACGGTCTTTCATGTGTTCATTGAATGTCCAAGGTTGGTGCCACTTTTTTCCATTGTTAGGAAGAATCATTGATGGGTTGGGTTTTGTTTTTAACAAAGTTCTTTTTATTTATGGCTGTAGGTATTCTAAAGTGAACAAGGGTCGCTGTACTGTTGCTAATTTTACTTGGGCAAGCAAAGTTAGCTATGTGGAAGACTTGCAGACTTGCACTTGAAGGACTTGAAGTTCTAAGTCTGTTTACAGCTCTTGTTGAATCAAGAATCAGGGCAGAATATATATTCTTTGAACTACAGGAAATATGGTTGAATTTATGTACCAATGGTGTGTAAATAGGGGTTGTTTGTGTTTTGTGAAGATGAATTGTTAACATTTCCTTAGTGAATTCTTTATTGGTGAATAATTATTGTATTGTTGAGTGTGTAATATAATTGTTGATTAAGTAAAGAATTTTAAATCTCTCTCTCTCTCTCTCTCTCTCTCTCTCTCTCTCTCTCTCTCTCTCTCTCTCTCTCTCTCTCTCTCTCTCTCTCTCTCTCTCTCTCTCTCTCTCTCTCTCTCTCTCTCTCTCTCTCTCTCTCTCTCTCTCGCCAGTTCTTTTTATATCTGCCCGTCCCAACGGTCAGTGTGTGATTGCTCAGTCTGTACCTTGCCATTCTTCTTCTAAACTTTGCTGTGCTCAGGTATTCTGCTGTTGTGTAGGCTCTGTTTTAGGCCAGGTCATTTTCTTTTCGTGCATTAATCATTTGGTTGGGCCGGATTGTCTGGATGAGGGTGTCAGTGTCAGGTTGTTCTAAGAGTTTTGCTAATTCATTGATGTAAATATTGAAGAGGGTCGGTGATAGTGGGCAGCCCTGTCTCACACCACGCCCTTGAGTGAAGGACTCAAGGACTCGTTTGTTTATTGCAAATTTTGTTTGAGTACATTGTTTTAATTATATTGTATGTTTTGCCCCCAATACCTGATTCTAGAAGTTTAGACGGAAGACCTTCATGCCAAATTGAATCAAAGGCCTTCTGGAAATCTACAAATCAAGCAAAAATGTTGGTTTTGTTTTGATTAATGTGTTTGTCGATCAAGGTATGCAGGGTGAATATATGGTCTGATGTTCTGTAATTTGGTAAGAATCCAATCTGACTTTTGCTGAGGACATTGTGCTCTGTAAGAAGTGAATGAGTCTTGTGTTGATGATGCTGCAGAACTTCTTCCCCAGATTACTGCTCACACAGATGCCTCTGTAATTGTGCGGGTCTGATTTGTCTCCACTCTTAAATATGGGCGTTATGAGTCCTCTATTCCAGGTGTCATGACCAACACTCAGAACCAAGTTGAACAGTTTCATTATGGCCAATCTGAATTTGTGATTTGTGTTTTTAAGCATTTCATTTAGAATGCTGTCCGGTCCACTTGCCTTTTTTGTGAGCAGGGCCTATATTTTATCTGTCAGCTCTTTTTCTGTGATTGGGTAATCTAACGGATTTTGGTATTTGCCAATTATATTTTCTATATGATTTAATTTGTCAGATATCTGTGTTTGTTGTATATTCATGTTTAATTTGCTATACAGTTTTTCAAAGTTATTTTTTCCAGGTGTCTCCGTCTTGTATAGTTGTTTGTTCATGATTTTTTTTATTCAGGTGATTCCAATTGATCCAGAAACTGTTCGAATGGACAGATTCTTCAATAGAAGAATCTTCAATTCACTGAGCTGATTCTGGATGTACTGTTCTTTCTTCTTTCTGAGAGTATTTTTTATATTTTTTAAGCTCCTCACAATAATGAAGACGTAAATCTGAATGGTCTGGTTGCCTGTGCTTTTTGTTTGCCAGCTGTCTTAAATTTTGCTTTATTCTTTTATTACAATCCAAATCAAATTTTTCCATTCTCTTGTTTTTGTGTTTTCTTAGACCTTTTAAGATTAGATAATGTTGCCAATTAATCAAATATGTAATTTATGTTCTCTACAGCCAGGTTTACGCCATCTTCATTATGAGGATAAATATTTCTATAAAGTTATCCATAAATAAGTAAGCACACTTGGGGTGGTCGAATGCAGTCAGGTATTTTTCAATGCTGTTTTGGACCCATCTTTAGTTCTTTGTAATGTCATACAGCTTACTGGGTTGACAGACTGATCTCATGAAATGGCGTATGTATGACACGCCAATTCGTATGCCATTTTGGTGTGCTATCAAGACGCATAATCGCTTTTTAGCGCGTTTATCAACACCGTTTCATTCTATCTCCCTACCCTGCCCCTACCCATCACTCACACACACACACACACACACACACACACACACACACACACACACACACACACACACTGCCCCTAAACCTACCAATCACAAGAAACATTCTGTATTTTTACATTTTCAAAAAAACGTAATTTAGTATGTTTATAAATCCATTTACCTTTTGGACACACACATATATTCACATTTTGAACGCCTAAGTCAAACTCTTCCCTCAACCTACACATTTGTGTATTATAAAAAACAGGATATTACAGGCAGATATGACTGCAGGTAAAATGTATTCAGAAAGTACAAATATTCCAAGTGTTCTAAACGATTGATTTGTGTGAAGACAATCCCCAAAAGCGATCATTAACGTCGAGCCCATCCGCCAAAGATTAATAATACATTTCAAATATTGCCGCCGAAAGAAACGTCAGGTCAGGTTTGACAGCATTGGCTGTCGTGTGTCTTGTGACCGATTGCGTCATTACGTCAGCTTTGATTGTAAAATGCCATTGGCTCTTATGTGTTTCCTGACTGCTCGCGGGGGGACGTACCCACCAGATTTCGTCATGAGTCATTTTGTACCCACCACTTTTTTAGTTGTAAACCTTTTTTTTTTTTTTTGTAGAAAGAAAGAAAGAAAGAAAGAAAAATTATTCAATGCAAGACAGTTGCGTTGCCGCTGAATTTTTTTCATTAGGCTATCATGAGGTGCGGCGCTCCTCCAAACAAGTTCACGGAATGGAAACCCGTGACGGAAAGCAAATCGTGTTTTCTTTATTTTACAATTGCACAATGCAAGTAAACACTTTGCAATTTTGAACAATGTATTTCTCTTATTATCTGTATGGCCAAAATGACAGATTTTATTGGTTTCCTCTGCTCGTTCGCACGGCCGCCTCGCGCGCACACATATTCCAGCACTGCAAACATCGCAGTCAGTTCATTATCAAAATAAAATAGCCAACCTAATATATAAGAAGTTACACAGCTCAGTTTAAATAGTCAGTAATAGCCAACATTTAGTGCCATTCAGCGTGAGCACTGCACCATTGTGGTGTTATAAGTAAAGACCTCCGCGGGACGGATTTTATGTTATAGGCCTACCTTCTCTTAACCTTCTCCCGCTCCCGCCCGCAACATTCATGTTTTGTCCCGCTCCGGTCCGCATAAAAGTATAAATAGTTTTTCTCTGTAGTACGTCCATGACACTATTTCAAGTAATTTAATGTAAAAGCAAGCGTGTGCATGCGTGGGTTGGCGTGGCAGAATACGCGCAAAGGGTGCTCCCTTCATAATTCCAAAAAAGATATCTCAGTTTATTGCGATCTCACAAAGCTCTGTTATCAATAGAAATGACTGCACAATGAATCTTCCAAAATGTCAACACTTTCTTTGCTATAATCAGACGATTTGTCAGCATATAGAATTCAGCACTGCGCAAAAAACTCCTTTGAGTGGATTCTATCTTAAATACATCTGTTTGGCCATAACGTTCCAGAAATATTGGTTACATTGCACAATGCAGCAAAAACGTGTTATAGGCCAACTCTGTGTGCGCCTGTAAATCTTTTTTTATTTCGTTTTAGTTGTTCTTTTTGGTTTTGTGCAATAGATGAATAACAATTTATTTGTTTCTAGATGTTTTATTTTTAGATATTTCTATTTTGCGGGAGTCCCGCAAATAGTTTTATTCACCCGCAATCCGCACACACGCGAGTAGCACACACACCTTACCGCCCGCACTCAGCCAAATCTAGTCCCGCGCCGTTGTTTATACGCGTTGGGTTCCGCGAGTCCCGCGGGAGTGCAGGTGTCTATTGGGCCTATTGAATGTGAGTGAAGTACAAAGCCTATAATAATAAATAATGGTTCAGCATCCAAATACATCGCGAACGCTTTTTCGAAAGGTCCGTTGTTATTTGTGGACACCAGACTTTGTAGATAGTAGCTACCTGGAAAAGCAGGGAATCATGTACAGTGAATGTATTATTCCTGCTTTTAACATTTATTTCACACTGGTTTTAGTTTTCTTTTTTATAAATCATTACTATGAATTGTATAATTAAATGAAAAGATATATGGATTTTTGTATAGGCTACATTTTTATTAATTTACATTAGTAAGCTACAGGACATCGTCTTTCAAAACATGACCCGAAAAAAATTAATCCATCATTGTACCCAGCACTTCTGAAAATGCACTTCTGAATTCGTCTCTGTCCCCAGCACATTTCAAACCAAACTGACGCCCATGTATCAAGTCACTAGCTGCGTTTCCATTACAGAGTTGCGAAAAACTTTTGCGATATTTCTTAAATGTCTATACAAAACTGTTGCGAAATGACAGCGTTTCCATAGCTGCAGTTATGCGACTAAAACATAATACTTTCCTCTCGCGATAGGTCAGTCCAAAATGATGGCACTTGGTAGGTTTGTATATCCCATCCATCACACTAGCCATTATTTTTATTGGAAGGAGACGTCCCAGATAGCACAAATACGTCGCGGAGACGTCTGTTTGATGTTTATGTTTTCATCTGGGAGACGTATTTTAAAGGGCGTTTGCTCATCTGGAAGACGTCACATAGACGTCCTTTTCAGACGTTCAAATGACATCTAGCTGACGTAATAAAGACGTTAACAATTTGAATGTTACATCTTTGTGACATCTGATTTATGTAGCATAGACGTCGCATTTACTGCCTGCCATTGATAACGACAACTACAATAATTATACAGCTACGTATACATGTGATAGCTAAACTCTATTTTCCACTCAAAAATGAAAGACACAAGCGATGTAGAATGATTTTAATTATTTTATTAACAGTGTATAAAATAACCTTTCATTTGTTTATATTATTTAAATCCTGAAACAAAACAAACAAGCAAACAAACAAACAAACAAACAGGGTTAAAGAAAAGAACAAAAGCAGTTTAAGACGACATTCTCCCTGGGGCCAAACGGAGATAATCTTTGATGTGCTTTTCAGCCTCTGCTTCGGTTGGCGACGGAAGCACAGGATTCTTCATAGCTGCTCCTGAATATTAAAAAGGTAAAACTAGATTAAGTTAAACTTAGTCAATTAAAGATGGAAACAGATTTTATTTCGCTGGATTTTTATAGATTTGTGTAAGCATTTGGGGTAACATACATCCCGGACTACACTATTGTGCAAGTATCAATTCATTCCTGATGACGTGCTTAGCTATAGCTAAAGAGCACGTCGAGCCAAACCTGACCTTTCAAAAATGACGCATTTACTTGGAAAAATAACAATAAGACATTAGTCTATGGGAATGCATTATGTTAATAAAAATAACGGCGAATGTGGATCTGTCTGACTGTGAGGTAATGAATGCTTTGGATTAATTGGCCGCTGTTTCTATCTAAGTGGAGCTGAAATGCTGCATTATCTTTTTCAGTCATAGAAACTTTAAAGCTATTGTCATATATAACTATTTTGTGTGACTGCTCAAATTAGTCATTAGATGATATGAGTTGAATATTCATTATTTTATTAGCAAAATAAAAATGAAAGAGATGTGCTAAAATTCACAAACGCTCGTCAGATTCAGGGAATCGACTCTTTTGGAATCAACTCCAAGCATCACATCACACGTGGAAGGTAACGGCCCATCCAGCGGGAAAGCTAGGTACGTGGCTGATCTCACTAATTGTCATTAAAGTGTGTGATCAGTCAAATAAATTTACCGGATATGATAATAACTTAATTAGGTTGCGTAATGAATGTTTGTTTCTGTGGTAAGATGGTAAGTAACGTAGCAGTAACGGTTGATTTTGTGGTTTGTAGAAGTGATGGCGTACTACTTTAAGTGCTAACAATGTTCTTTAAGAGTAATAATTCACAATAGACTTGCTGTTAAATATTAGGTATAAACTATTGTAAACGTGCACAGATGCTATAATTTAACAGATCTTCATCACTTAGCATAGTTACCTCATGAACGCTTAACGTTAGCATTTTTAAAACAAACGTCTCCTAAAACGCTCTTGTGTCTATAAAACAACATTTTACACTGTTTACACAGCATGTGGCACATGGATTTATATGTATACTTATGTATGAAAAGCTCATGAGTAGTATTGACGCTTTGGATCTGTATCAACAGTAAATGTATATATATTGCATGCCATGTACTGTAAATTGTAAGACATTAACGTATTCTGGACGTACCTATTAGGAGTGCGCCTACATTTGTTTTCCTGATCCCTTTCTTTTCTCCCCTTCCACACCAGTTCAGTTGTTTGGCTACAGGACCAAAGACCTTGGAACAGATTCTCCATATAGTTTTTTTCATTGTGTGTCCTCCACTGATGGACAATCTGTTCACCTTAAAAATAAAAGGTAATAACAAAACATTACAAACAAAACGTTACAAAACAAAAATATTAAACCTTCACCTGTCAATGATTCTTACCATCTTTTGCATCATCCCTCTTTCAAATAATTGCCTTTCCAGATTGTCAAGTTCTTCCATGGATGTGAGAGGAAAGACATCATCCTCATTGTCCACCACCAGGATTGGAGCATTGAGATGGGTGTTACCTGCAAGGGACTGGACCACTGAAGTTAGGTGATTGATCTTCATGTCCAGTTCATTTAGTGTCTCCAGAATTTTCCTCTCAACAGCTGCAATACAGTAAGTTTATCTGGTAGAGTATCTTTATTAAACTTTAAAATGTAGAATGTTTCAAGTTTAGCACTTCAATTTAACATACGTGTACACTGTTCAGTGATGCAACTCCAGCGTCTCACACCAGAAGCACCTGCAAGCACAAAAAGCTCATAAATGTCTTAAAAACAACACTTACACCATGACAATAAAACCAATTATAATCAGTGATAATGTGTAGACTGAATTAGTGTTGTCACGATACCAAAATTATGACTTCGATACGATACCAGACTAAAATACCTCGATACTAAATATAGATTTTTAATTGTATCTGTTTTTAAAAATATGCAAAAAAATTGCTTTCTTTGTCATGCGCTGCGTGCATATATTTAACTCTTCTACTTTCAATGTTTAGTGACCGGTGGAAGCAGAGCTTTGCACACACGTCCTGACACCTGGGGCCCATTCTTCGTACCTCGCTTAATACATCCAAGATGATTTTTACAGATCCCAGATCTTTTAATCCTGATAACTAATCTCTAGTACTTTTCGGTATATCATGAATGCACCGTGACAAATTCCCATAAGCACATTCCCTGTTCCATTTCAGTGTAGGCAGCTTTTAGCTGTTGCTGTCGCAGCGCGAGGCAACATGATAAGAGTCGCATGGTGTAGACACGGTGTTATACAATTTTTGTTGTAGCAAAAGATATGGTTAATGAATAAAGCAGTGGTCGGTAGGGCTGGGCGATATGGCCAAAATTTCATATCCCGATATAGCTCATTTGATATCCCGATAACGATATACATAACGATATAGCAATTTTTCTGTTAATTCAGTTTATGAATAGTCTATGCAAAATTGCAATGTGGAAATGCAGTTTGAAATGATATACAAAACAAATAAAGGTAGTATGGACTACATTTTTATTTTATTTAGAACCTTTTTTTAAAGCAAGACTGTTGGTAAAGTTAACACCTGCCTAGGGATGTTAACCGATGACCGTTTGACCGATGGCTGACCGTATCAACGTTAACCGATCAAAGTTGTCGGTTAAAATAAATAAAAAAGTGATCTCTAAATTAGGCTATTATAGACAGTGGACTAAACGCTACTACAGTTGGCCGTCCCATTCCAAAATCTTTTTGTGTGATTGAACATATCCCTCGCACTCAATTTTTCATAACTCGCCTGTTTGTACTTAATAAACCAATAAAAACATTTGGCGCGAGGTTACAGCGTTTGGGTTTGCGTGCTCACAAGGTTTGCAAAAAGTAAACACTCGAGGTTAGAGTCAGGGCAGACGACAGTATGAAGCGTGCAATTCGCTTAAGATGGGCTTACATTTGGAAATATATTACATCTTCATTTCAGTGGTAACACATAAGGTGTTGATCGTCTTTCTTTATTATTGTTAGCACTACCTCGAACTAAAGGGGCGTCTCTTCGGAGCTGTCATTTTCTTAAATGAGCCGCGGCAATGATTCAAATGAGCTTCTAACGCTGGACAAATGCCTTTATTTTCAACGCGATCACCTTGTACCCAAACCATTTCGAAACTAAGGAGCCATTTGTCCTCTGATTACAAACAAGCTCCTCAGCGGCGCGTTTGCGGGACTCGTGTTTCGCGCTGTGGGGGATTTTAAAAAAGTGACGTGAGTGGAAGGGAGGCGGCAGCGCTAGGACAGTGCGCGCGCGCGTGTGTGTGTGTGTGTGGTGAGAGAGCGAGAGAGAGACAGAGGGAGAGCGGCTCGCGGCTGTTATTTCAAATAGCGCAGCATATTTTAAACTAATCGGTTAACCGGTTTCAACCGGCTAATGAGGCTCGGTGGTCGGTCAAGAAAATGTTTAGTTTTCGCCATCCCTACACCTGCCATTAAAATATTTCAATATATGGCTATATGGTGTGCCACGCGTAAAAGCCCGTTGCAGCGTCTGTGTCTAAAGTTTGTTTTGAGCGCTTAGGCCACTATTCTGGCATAATTACTCTGAGTATTACCCTGGTCTGAACCGCGTCTACTACCGTCTTCCTCCATGTTTGTTTATGTATTGCAGCGTGCATGGGCATGCCGTGGCGTGAGGTGCATCTTGACGTAAAATTCTGCCATAAACGCCTTATCGTGGCGTAAGCGATAGAGCCTTATGTAAAACGATAGACATTTTCTATCGTCCAGACGATATATTTCGTCATATCGCCCAGCCCTAGTGGTCGGCAACTGGCCAAAAGGTGGCCCGCCAGCGATAAGATCTGGCAAAATTCTGATTTTGTTATTATTAGTTTGTTTGTTTTTCCAAAAATTATAACTGCCATTTCACTTTATAGAAGTTCACTCTGCTATACTTACATTAAGCAGAAAATCATCACCCTCTTTTATTATTAGAATATAATAATAGAATGGGTGTATGTATAATATTATAATGTGTATGATGACATATGTAGATAATACACATTCTAAAAAAATCAATAACAAATAAATGCCTAAATGTATTAGGACATTGTGGTTGCTAAGGTGTTCTGGGCAGAGTCCTGCAACACGGTATCTGCGGGTACTAGGGGTGTAAGAAAATATCGATACACGTGAATATCGCGATATTATGTTTGGCGATATTGTATCGATTCTCAAAAACGGCGTATCGATATTTATATATTTATTTATTTACATCCAAGTTTCGTGGCTTTGTGTTCGGTTTAAACCACAGACTGTATAACACCCAACCGCTAGATGGCAGTGTTATCTCAGAACGCATAACTGACGCGGAGCCAGAGAAGCGCAAGGTGAAAGTGCTAGTGTTTACATTAGCAAACCCAGCTCTCAAGACGATAGAATTATTCCGCTCTTGCAGTATACAGAGCTGAAGTGTGGACTCTTGTTGGCTTCAGCTATAAAGAAGCCACTAAGGAAATCGACAAGAATCATTTTGTTTGCAAAATAGGCCAAGTTATAATCTAATACTCGGGAAACACATTGAAACAGAGAGCTCGCTTAACATCCTGACGTCCCCCGCGCTGCTGAGAAGCCTTTCGATAGAATGTCCTGCACGCTTTCCTCTCAGTAACAAAATAAACACACACCAAAACTGACAGCGGTGGCAGAAGAACGAAAGATAATAGCGATGTGGATATGGATGCACCAGCTCTGCAGCTCAGTAACGTTACTTGAAATAGCACTTTATACAATAGACTGCTTTATAGAAAACAGCTTTAGGGTCCGATTACACAGAACGTGTTTATCAGGTTCGAAAACGCGAGGCGCACTGCACTCCCTTTTTTGGTCAGCGTTTTTTCATTCAAAAATGAGCAGTGCGCTTTAATGTTTCTAGGCAACCCCCGAATCACCTGTACTGTCAGTCAAATCAATGTAACGGTCAACACAACGGAAGGCCCGCCTCTTCATTCATTCGATTGGACAACAGAACATAAGCGCGATGATGTTGCACGCTTTTCCGCTCAGAGTTGACTTTTTTTCAACTTCATGCGCTCGGAGCGCTCCTTCAGAAACGCGAGGCGCCCAGGGCACATAAGCAGCGCGCATAACGCTCTCTGCCAACCGAAATCCATTCAAAAAAGGCTTCTCGCTGCAAAAACGTGTTCTGTGTGATCGGGGCTACTGTGTTAAATATAAAACAAACAGTCATTCAGTCATGAAATGGACTGCACTTTCTGTTGTTAAATAGCCACTGCTATACTGTGAACCTTTAAAACATTTACACATAAAGAATCCTGCAGTCACTTTACATTTCCCTTAATTTAGATTGCAGATTGCATATGATTAGTGATATAAATGATACTGTATTAATTAAATAAAATACTTTGTCTCGTGTTTTAGGCTTATGGTTGTGTTCTTTATTCTTTTAAATTATAAAAAACAAAAACACACAAAAAAGAAATATTGCAATATATTGCCTCTCTTACAATATCGCAATATATTGCAATATATCGTACCGTAACCCCTGTATCGTGATACGTATTGTATCGCCAGATTCTTGGCAATACACAGCCCTAGCGGGTACCCGCATAAAAGTGGCTAAAACGGGTGGATTGTGACATTTATAGAATTCACGGGCGGGGATGCGGGCGGATAATTAACTCTGTGCGGGCGGGTAGTAGGATGGGCGGATGAAAAATATGTGCAATATTTCTGTGGCGAAAGTGAACGAGAGACAGAGCGAGACCGGGGCGTGATTGTGATTGAGCGTCACCTGCAAGCCACATTGCGACGCAACAACATGCCATTTGACCATCACGTCACCACCACTGCGACATTAAAACTTTTGTTGATGCCTCTCGTAGCGCAGATGGAGTGAGCGTTGCAGGAGTAGCAATTTCATATAGCTACATAAAAGTAAAGTTGGTGAGTGGAGTAGCTATATGAAATTGTTGACAACGAGTCTTTAAAGGCACTTTTGCCTGTTTCATTAGCCCATTCATGACGCTGTTGATGTAGAGAGAGGTGCAGGATAAAAAATAAAGCATTTTAATTTGAATGTTTTAGCGTGTGTGATTTATCGCGGGCACGGGTCGGGTAACGGGCCAAATATTAACGGGTCTGGGCGGGTACGGATTTAATTTTGATATTTTCATGGGTCACGGGTCGGATCTGGTGCCAAACCTTGCGGGTACGGGCGGGGGCGGGTCTCAAAAAATGGACCCGTGCAGGACTAGGTGGTTGCTAGGCGATTGCTAGGGTGGTCATCATGAGTTTGAAAAAGCTTGCATGATGAAATTTTCCTTTTCAACATTCATTTTAGTGGCTGTTTTAGATCATGTTTGACTTTCTCCACAACGTTTTTCTGCATTTTCAATAGAGTTCAATGGGTCACATCATCAGTGTTGCGATAGGAACGGCTCATGCAATTCTTATCACACTGTTGGAATGCATTGTTGAAAGCATCTACAGTGATTTACGTGCCACTACAGCTTTTAAAATCTCAGGGTGATATATTTAATTAATCAATTAAAGGGTTACTTCAGCGATTAGCATATGGCTTTGTATCAGTATAAACCCTGGAGCATATTCAAATGATTGTGCTCCAGCTTTTCTTCCCCAGAAAGATCAGTCTTATTTCTATAAAAAATAAATGACTTACTCTGCGTTCTTGCCTGGTGGGTACTTGAGGGTCTCAGTTCAGAGATTGTGTCCTCTAAAATATTATACAGAAAATGTAACATTTCCTACTGTTAGACTGTTATTAATTTTCAGGTTGTGTCTTGTGCATGTGATTAATGAGTGTCTTTTTTTACCTTGAACGTTAGATGGGTTATCTCCCCAAGCATCCTCTTGCTCATTTACATGAGACAAGCTTACTGGAACAACTGGAGCTGATAAAGGTACAAGTTGTTAAGGGCAAAGTTAGTTGTATTTGCTACCATGCATTACCTGGTAAACGAGGGCTCTTAAGCCATACCTGAATGACTGAATTTTTGTTGTTGTTGTTGCTGTTGTACTTACTCTGCATTCTTCCTTGGTGTGTAGATGGTCTTGGGTCTTGATAGGGTGGCGGGTCTTGATAGGGTGTCAGGTGAGAGAATGTGCTTTCTAATTTATTATACAGAAAAAAATGCCATTTTACTTTGTATTAGGCTGACACATTTGCAGTTTTTGTGAGATTTGTGATTTCGTCAATTTACTAATGCTCTTTTACCTTGAATGTTAGGTGGGTGTTCACACCAAGGATCCCGTTGTTGGCCTGCGTGAGAGAAGCTCTCTCTTAGATGAGTTCACTTATGGAACTTGTTGAACTGCTGCAACTGTATTGTACTCTCTTGCTTTGTATATTAGCTTTAGTTTTGTAGTCTTGCTTTAAACTATCAAACATATTTTATATTGTAAAGATACAACTAGATGAAATGCTACAGTATTTACCAAAAGTGAGACTCATAACTTACGTGGTGTTCTTCCTTGCTTGGAACCTGAAGGTCTCAGGACAGAAAATGCATTATCTAATGGATTGTACAGAAAATGTTGAATTAGCTAATGTGAGGCTGTTTTTTGTTTGCAGTGATTGTCCTTTTGATTTCTTTTTCCAAGTGCTAATTAATATTTTTTTTTTTACCTTGAATGTTAGGTGTGTGTTCACGCCAAGCATCTTGGGACTCATCTGCCTGCGAGAAACTCACTGGTCCAATTAGTGCTGAGAAAGGTAAAGTTGGTCAGTTGCATTTGCTATGACAATGGTACACAAAGGCTCTTAAGTTATACCTCGGCAACAGGGTGGGAAATTAACACCCGTCACCAGCCAAGGGTGGGTACATAAAAATCGTGTCAGATGGTCATACAAGGAGCAAAAAAGTTAATTTCCCACCCTGCTTGGTAATGTCTGAAATGTATTAATTTTTTCATATTTTTTTTTACTTTGCATTCTTCCTTGGCATGTAGATGGTCTCGGGTCTTGATAGGGTCTCGGGACAGATAATGTGTTCTCTAATTAATTATACAGAACAAAATGTATTACTTTGTGTTCGATTTTACTCGTGTACAATGAATGTGTCCTCCATACACTAATTAATGCTCTTTTACCTTGAATGTTAGGTTGGTGTTCATCTTGGTGCTCATCTGCCTGGGAGAAGCTTACTGGTACGTCTGGAGCTGAAAATGGTGACTTGCTTAATGATTACATACAACTTTTACATGCTGTTACAGTATTCATGTACAGCCAATTACCTTGACAGTTGGGAAGAGTCTCAAAGCAGCTTTGCTGTGGTTCTTCTATGGCCCTTTGGTGGTGATTAACAAATGCTATTGAAAGAATTGATATGTAAATGTGTAATGTCTGCCTCCATTAAAACAAATGACCTTTCAAATGGGAACTCGCACTGCACCAAATACACTTTGGCATTCCCCAAGTGTCTTCGGACACAGTGCAAGTTCCCCTTCTCATGGAACCATGATATGTGTAACCTGATGCCATTTCTGTGTATTACACAAAGCTAAAGGTTGAGAGTGCATTTGCCTCTAATTAGCAATCAAATGTTTGATATGCTTTGTTTAGCATGCAAAATCTGAGTTATGAATGTAATGATGGTAGTTTTGTCCAAACTGTTAAAATAACAATAGAATTGGGTAAATTTGAAGAAGCAAAACATTTTTGTAAAGCAACAAGTTACAAGAGCCTGTGCATTACATTCATTTTACCCTGGGTAAGGAGCATTCTTAGACATGAGACAAAATGCTTAAAACTATCAGAAATATCAGTTTATAAATTTAAACTCACAGTTGCTGAAAGATTTCCCTGCTCTACTTGGTGTAAGAAAAGGCCGTACAGAAGGACCTGGAAAAAAATAACTCAGCAGTTAAACACACTTACATGTAGCAATCATTAATTTATTTACTAGACTCATTTATTGAACTAGATCCAATGTATTTTAACCTTTTGTCTTGAAGTGTTTTAGGGGTGCAGGTGGAGCTTTTGGTGCAGGTGGAGCTTTTGGTGCAGGTGGAGCTTTTGGTGCAGGTGGAACTTTTTCTCTATTAATTTTCTTCTTTTTGTGGGGGGTATCATGAGGCTCATCATCTGATGAGTATATTTTCCTTCTGAGAGGAAAATTAGGGAATTATTATTTTTTTTTTACAAAGCTGGATTAGATTGTTTGTGCCTTCTGACACGGGCTGAATTCATGATAAAAAAAAGTATCTTTGTTACTCACACAAATATATTGTATGGCTTCAAAAGACTTTGAATATGGTTGTTTTTAAATTACTTTTCAATGTATCTATTTTCAAAGTAAAATATGCATTTTGACAACTTACTTGTGAATTCTTTTCCCAGGAACTTCAGATTCGGAAATGTCAGAAGTGTAGCATGCCTTTTTCCATTTTTTTGAAATGTTGTCAAAAGATACTGTAAGAAACAAAGTATCTTTTCTCAGTTCATGAAAGCATTAGGCCATGGGATGTCTAGTAATTCAGTTTTAAGTGATGTTTTAATCTTTATTTACAGTGTAGTTTAACTTACCTGACTCATGCAGAATTCTGGCCTGATGTTTGGTCCAGCCTTTATCTGGCTGTGGTGCCTCCATCAACCTGACAGTCTTCAGTAACCGGTCCAAGTCTTTGAATGGAGGCCACCATGAATGGCCATCTGCGTACCAGGACTTTGCTACAGGCCCAGTTGTCCCTTCACCCACAAACTCCACTATCAGGTACATGTTTTTTTTGGTGGTTTTATTTGTTTTTAAGCTCCAACAACCTAGAGCCCCATAATGTTGAACGACATTCATTAAATTCCAGCTTTTCGTATCCATGATTCATATACATAAAATATTTGTAACAAAACAAAAAACACATGCATTCAAAAGGAACAATAATAATTATTGTGCATGTAAAAGAGGGAATGAAACAAAATAATGGTCATAAGGAACTAAAAAAGCTTTCCCCTCAATGTTCTCCAGCTTGCAGAAATTAATTGTTCTTGAGAGGTCATCAACTCGATGGATATCAAGTGCCGAGGATGGAAGGGGATAGTCAAAAAAAAGTTCATGATTTTTGAAGGTACTGTACGCCACATAATTTTCACCCCTCATTGAAATTATATTTTGCAGCTTGGAAACTTTACCGGCAATGTAAACAAAACTGTTCGCCTGATCCAGTTTGAGAGTGTAAGAGCATGTTTTTATTTCTCTGTACTGTGAGGCTCCGTGAAACGATTCGGGGAGAGGGCCAGCTGTATGAGGTTTTTTGAGCAGCTGTGGTTTGTTTTTTACTTTTTCTTTTCTGCACTTTTGCATTTCAGAGAACCTTCTTACAATCTGACTCACTGGACATGTAGGTTTTCGCAGGAGTCTCTTCAGCTTGTGCAGGTGGTTCTCATATTTGAAAGCGCTAAAGTTGTCAAGGACGCCATGGTGTTTTGAATCTTCTGCAAGATGTACAAGACAGTGAACATTGTAGGACAGGAATTTGGGTCCGTATAGCTCTCCAAAATGTGTGACAAAAAGTTGCAGAATATCATTGGCATAGTCAATGTGATCTCCAATTAGGCTGTTACTACTCAAGATGAAAATTCCGACAAAAAACAGCAGAAAATTTTTGTACACCTCTGTGTTGAGTAGATCTTTTAACATAACTGGGCCTGTGTACAACAAAAATTGTCTAAATTCAGTCGCCTTCCATCTATCTATTTCTCTCAGTGCCCTTGGTTTGCGTGCAAATTCCATTGGCACATTTTTCTGGGCCCCAACCAACCTTTCTGTCAACACAGAGACTTGGAATCCTGACAGCCTGCACGTGAGAGGACCCAGCCGAAGCCACAAGAGGAGAAGCCGCCTCATGACTCCAAGGCACACAAGGTGCATGTAATCAAGGGGAAATCCAGAGACCATGTCCATTGATGTTTCTTCCAGAGGTGAGGTGCCATGGTGGTGATCCGCATCAGTTTTATTTCGGAAACTCTCATCATTTCTAAGAGGCATGTCATTTCTGGGGAAGGTCATTCTGTTCTCCATGTAAACCCCATCCTGAATGCACTTTTCACATCCATGGTAGCCTGTGTGTCCTTTCACTTTTTTGAGAAATGCACGTGCAGGGGCATCACAAACCATCGAGGTGATATTTAATGTTAACTTGACTCCCTCAAAATCAAAACCCTTACCCAATTCTTTTATTTCATTGATGAAGTCTTGTAGATACTCTTCCAGGGAGCTAGGTTTACCTGCACCACAAAATAAACCTATTGTCACCGGTTCCTCCTGCACCAAGTTTTGAACAGTTCCGAGAATAGGCCAGAATTGAGTTGCTGAACTCTTATGGAGAGGCAGACCATCAATGTTCACTTGGAGCTCCAAATTGCTCTTGTTTCTCAAAATGTCCAAGTTCTTGTGGAGTACTCCTGAAATAGATTGAAGTAGGCCAAAATGATAGTACTGGCCACCAGCCTTGTTCTGTATTTCAGATCTGTTGGAACGGACTGTTCCTAAAAGTGTCCTGGCATCTTTTGGCAGATTCAAATCATGTTCACGGAGGATATTAAGTAAAGAATTTAGTGCCACATGTGTTATTTTATGCTCTGTTGCCCAGGCTGCCAAGTCGTCATCCAGGGAACTTGAATGCAGTTCAGACTCTGTGTCTGAGTCTGTGTTAGACTCACTGCTATATAAAGCATGTGCCATGGTGACGCATTCAGCCTCATCGATTTGGGACAGACAATCCATAAATTCAACATCGTCACCATCAACGATGCTGCTTGTGTCACTTTGCATGCTACCATCCTCCTCCCTCCATGATGGTGATGATACTGCATGTATTGACTGCAGTTGTTTGTCCACCTTCTCTTTGGCTTTTCTTCGCAATGTCCAGTATGATTGTTGTTTGCATGCCATGGTGTCTGGACATTAACAAAACAAAGTACATTGTAATCATCTGATAAATGCAATGGTTCTCAACTCCAGTCCTGTAAGCCCATTGCATTGCACATTTTGGATGTCTCCATTAGTACATGATTCAACTCATATAATAGAAGATCTAAACAGCACATTAGATGGAGACATCTATAATGTGTCATTTTGTGGGTCCCCAAGCCAAGATCAGAATGGAGAACCAATGGCTTAATGGGTTCGTCAGTGAGTACATACAAGCACATACCTTGTTTTTGACAGTGTCAACTGGGGCTACTGTTGTTGAGTGTGTGTTGTTCACTATAGACAACTTTCTGTAGTTAGGGAAACAATATAACATTAACTGTCAGTTTTGTTGTTTGAGAGTTAAGAGAACTAAACTGAAGAATGGTTAGCCGAAATGTCATTATTGTAGTACTCCTTTGAATGTACAAATATATTTTGATCTGCCAAATTTTAATTGCACAAGACAATGTTTTTTTTTTTTTGGAGCAACAAACTTTGAAGATGATTTATTTATTTATTTGCATGTTCATTTAAGTAAGCTTTTATAGTTTTGTATACAAAATCATTTAGTCTTAGTCTTTTTAGGGCCCAATTACAAAATGTGCAGGGCCCAGTAGTTTTCCTGTAATTTATCATATCGCCAGAGCAAATAAACAATCACATTTGATACATTAAATATTTGAAGAGTTTTATTAATTTACTAAATCATGGCCACAGGACATTTTTGACCAACGGGTAAAACGAAGTGAATTGTGTGCCCTTATAAAAGTCTGCTGGTGTTTTTTGCATGAAAGTTATGATGTTATTAAAGTCATTAAAATGACAATTTATTTAAATGACACGCACAAAAAAAAGTGTATTTTATTTTCCACAGTTACCTAAATTTTTTAGGATTTTTTCATGGAGCTAAAATAGCTGTAAATACGTCATGGAGTGGGGTGTGGTTTAATTTCTGGGAAGCACGTGTTTCTCTCCTTGATTAGAGACGAGGTGACACGCTTGGACATGCACACTTCATTACAGGTAGGTAAAATAAGTTCGTTCTGTTTCATGGCATTGTTTTCCGTATAGTAAATGTTTTCATGGTGATGGTCGGAAGAACGTGGTCACATCTGCTAAAGCCGGAGTTTCACATCAAGGGACCATTTTAACTGCATGGCAAGAACTAACGTTAATGTTAGTGCAAGGGTGACCCCCTTTCCTCTCAATGAAGCTTGCAAAGGCCACTGTTCTGCAAACTTAGTTTCAGACCCAATTCAATCTGAAAAAGCTAACGTTAACTTAATGTATTCGTAGGCAAAATAGAATAGCAGGTGTTGAGACCAGTTGAAGCTAAACTCAGTAGTTACAGTGGCCCTGCAGAACGAGTTTGAGTTTGGACACCCCTGAACTTGTGTACATAATGATAATCACATTTTTCTATTGTTGGTTTAGTGTTACTTAATCTTCATCAGTGCAAGCCTACGTCATCAAGGCCGCTGCTAAAACGTATTTTAACCTATGATTTTAACATTACTTTTCTTAGGCGCTGGTGGGCTAAACCAATCATAGTTATCGAAGTAGAGCAACGATTAAAATCTTCCCGATCTGTGGTTGGATAATGTCGGGTTAAATGTCGATTATGTAAACCGGACGTTATTAAGTCGCGCTGTTTTCTCGGGGAGATTCAGAACTGCTAACGTTTTTTCGGTGCGGTGGTAACGTTAAGATTATTGTATCTAAGTTATAATTATTATGGTAGTTATCTGTTATATTGTTATTCATTTCAACACATGTTATGATGTCAAAAGGCTAACGTTAATTAATACTTACCAACAAATTGCCTGAAAAGCCGACTTAACGTTAAACAAATAAAACTTTAAATATATATATAAAAAAACCGAACACGTAATAATTAACAAACAGGAACGCTATAACTTACAAATGTTAGTATTTACAGATTACTGAGGTAAATTGCGAAATAAATGTTGAGGGGACATAGGTCGAGTGTAGGTTACTGTAGTAAATAACGGTCATCTGATATGAATGAATAACGGTATTCTGCTACAAATGGCTTGTGGTGACGTCACAGCTGACAGTATCACAGGAACCCCAATGACGTAATGAGCGTTTAGTCATGTTACTGTATTTATAATGGTTAATAAATGTTTCTTCGCCACACATCCGTTGGAGTACCATACTGTTGTGCTTATTGTATGTGTGCGTTTTTTTTTTTTTTTAAACCTTGAAAGTTAGTTGGGTGTTGATAGATCAGTGGTGTTCACCCCAAGGATTTTCTTGCTCGTCTGTTTTGTATTTTGTACGTAATGTAAGAAGTCATTATTTATGAGATTTTCATAAGACTAGCTTAAAGTAGATCATTTTAAGGAGGTTTAACTTTTTAATAATAAATGTCATAATTTTTTGGGGGGGAAATGTTGTTAAAATAGGCTTTTAGACTTTGCCATCTGTTTTAGTAATGTGTGTTCTGCTTACCTGATTCAGAAATCTGTTCTGATGTTTGGCTGTGGTGTCGTCTTCATCCTGACACTCTTCGGCAACCGGTCTTTCAATGGAGGCCACCACGATTGGCCATCTGAGTACCATCAGTTTGGCTACAGGTCTAGTTGTCTCTTCTCCCACAAACTCCACTATCAGGTACCTTTTTTTTGTTCGTTTTTAACTGCATCAACTTTCTTTTTGCTAATTTGACTATAGTTTGTTATATAACAACTACAAATGAGACAAACCTGCAACTCATATGGCAGCCAATAAGATTTTGTTATTGGCGTGAGGATCTTTCTGCTTGTACCACAGACACATAAAACGGATTTTATCTTAAGCTAACAGTTCTCAAGTGATCATGAAAGTGAAGGCTAATCTCACCTGCCATCTCGCATAATGTCCAAATTAAAGTATGATATACCTGAAAGCACTCAAACTCAATAAAAGTGATCGTAAACCACAAACTCAAGTCGACCCATACTCGAAAAAAACTCTCCGAAACTTGTGAGAAACCGGAAGGAGTATTTTTAACACAGAAATACTCCATCAAACGCCCAACATTAGTTTTTGAAACTTTGTCTATGTTTAGGATGGGAATCCATATCTTTAACAGTGTAAAAAGCTCAGTATGCATGAAAGAGCATTTCACCCCCCCCCTTTAATTTATGGTGAAAACATGAATGTGCATAGTTTAGTGGGAGATTGCTGCCATCTACTGGAAAACAAACACCAGCAATTTGTTAATGAATAGTGTTTTTGTGCACTAATATTAGATGCAATACACTTGCTATTTGTGTTTAGGCTGTAATGTGGCGTAGGTGCTGTTTTTGTATGGTTTAACTTTCATCAGCCTTAAAAAAAATATATTTTTCCCTAATCTTATTAAATATATGCTATGTTTTAGGTTTCATTTTATATTGTTAAATTTTAACAATACATACAAAGTGTTGTTGCAAAGTATGTGAAACTAAGCCTCCAGTAGGTGGCAGCAGGTGACCGTCTTAATGATTGAGTCATTGAGTCGTTCATTCAAACGCTATATCGTTCAGTAACAAACTTGTTGCTGTGAGATGCACATTTGTGACGATGCCCAGTGCTATAGTGTAAATGTTTTTTATTTGAAGAAAATGTTACTTTTTACTTTTATTTTCTCAGAGTGGCAAATTGCTTTGTTTACGTGTTAAAAACAGAAACTGCTGGGAGGCAATGCCCCATATCTCGCTAAAAGTATTTAATTCGGAAACATTTCACCTTTTCCACCACTTGTCAGTTTGCATTTTTATTTATATATATATATATATATAATATATATATATATATATATATATATATATATATATATATATATATATATATATATATATATATATATATATATATATATATAGACACACATAGTACAGGCCAAAAGTTTTGGACACATTACTATTTTTTTGAAACAATGTTTTTGAAAGAAGTTTCTTCTGCTCATCAAGCCTGCATGTATTTGATCAAAAATACATTTAAAAAAATAATATTGTGAAATATAACAATTTTAAATATTTAGTTTTCAATTTATTATACTTCAAATTATCATTTATCATTTTTTTAAATGTATTTTTGATCAAATACATGCAGGCTTCATGAGCAGAAGAAACTTCTTTCAAAAACATTACAAATAGTAATGCGTCCAAACTTTTGGCCTATACTGTGTGTGTGTGTATATATATAAATATATATATATACACACACACACACATATCATGAACACAATGACGGGGTAGAATGAACTGGATTCAGGGTACAATTTTTAAAACACAACCAACATATAAAACAACGACGTGCATTACAAAAATAAAACAGTATCAGTCTTTCCACAACTTAGACTGATAACATGTAATGTTAGTGCTAAACTTTGATACAACGGGTACCAAGTAAAATCTTGCCTGACGCCCGTTTTACACATACTCCGTCTGCAGTGTGTGTTGCGTTGCGTGTGCGTTGCAGGAGCCCCACACCCTGTTGTGTTTTTACTTATGCTGCGTTTGCAGTCCGCAACTGATCCGCTATTGCACACCACAAACACAGCATTTATTCATGAGGTATACGCTCGTTTTGAAACAATTTCTAACACCACAAAACGCACTGACAAAGATAAGCTACATTATGAGTGCACTGTACAAGGTTATTTTCGTAAACGAAAACTGAAACTAAGACTAAAACTATTGGTCAAAAAACATTTTCGTAAACTGAAATAAAATTTAAAAATCTGAATAAATAAAAAACTAAAACTAAACGAAACTAACTACTCTGACTAAAAAACTAACTGAAATAAAATAATAATTAGCAAAAATAAATATTCGTTTTCGTTATTAATAAGCTCTCTTTAATGTGGTGGAAAATCTGACTGTGGCGGTTGAGGGAGTGTATATTGCGCTACTGCGCGTGAAGTGAGCTGAGGAAAACATTCTACATTTTTACATTTTCAATAGAACTCATTATGTATGATTTATAAGCTTTTGTACCCATGGGGACCTCAATTTAGGTCCCCACGGTGACACGAGTCCCCATGAGTCTGTGTGCATTCAGTTTGAAGTCCTCACCAGGCTAGAAAAACATGTACACACACACACACACTCACACACACACAGAGCAAAACTGCTAGCCTACATTGTACTACTGAAGAAATTAAAAGAAGCTTTTAATTGTTTAACAATATTTCATCTGTTATGAGTGAGTTTGTCTGGAATTTATAATTTTTACTTTTATATTTTACGTTGCATCTATTTTGTTCTTTAAGATAGATCCTCTGAGTATTAGCCTATGTCAAAAATATCAAATATAATTTTTTAATATCAAAATATAATTTCTTTCATTTTTAATCTCCAGATCGTTGTTTGTATAGGTCATAGTTTGACTCAAGCTTTTTTGCTCAAAGGTGAAGACCCAACTTTATGCATGTTTTGTCCTGGGTTTAAACAATAATGCTCGTTTATCAAGTGATTTCACTTAAGGATGTTTAGTAAGATTAAACTCTAATCTGTTAATTAAACTTTGCTGAAATGAAAAACTTTGATTTGGTCTTTACACTTCATTATGGTAACTCTGCTAAACTATAATTACTAAAACTAAAACTGAAACTAAATAAATAAAAACTAAATAGAAATGTATTTGCAAAATAAAAACTAAACTAAAACTAGCAAAACCATTTAAAACTAACTAAAACTAAACTGAAATTTGTAGCAAAATTGAAAACGATAATAAAATAAAAACTAATTTAAAAAAGCGAAACTATAATAACCTTGGCACTGTAAAACAACAACAACATAGTAATTATAAACTTCAGTGTTTATTTTTGTGCAACGTGGACTTAAATGTTTAATTTGTGTGATACCAAGCATTTGATTTGTAGGCATATGTATTCCTCCAGTTGTGAGCCTGTGCGCTTTACTTGACGTTTCAGGGTTAGGCCCGGCAGCTGCGCACGGACTGGGACTGAAAATAATTCAGACTGACAAAAAAGTTATTTCTCAAAAAATTTGCATATTGTGATAGTTTATTATTTTCCATAATGTAATGATAAAAATTAAACTTTCATATATTTTAGATTCATTGCACACCAACTGAAATATTTCAGGTCTTTTATTGTTTTAATACTGATTATTTTGGCATACAGCTCATGAAAACCCCAAATTCTCAAAAAATTAGCATATCATGAAAAGGTTCTCTAAACGAGCTATTAACCTAATCATCTGAATCAACTAATTAACTCTAAACACCTGCAAAAGATTCCTGAGGCTTTTAAAAACTCCCAGCCTGGTTCATTACTCATAATCTTACGCCAACATATACGCCCGTTTCTACGCAAGATTGATAAATGAGGGCCAGTATGTCCACCATCTCTTGTGGGTGTTGTGCATTAAGTCATTTGTGATGCCCTTACCACATTGTGCCTCATATACTGTAAATGATAGCCCCAGTGACAGGCTGGCATGAAATGGCTTGCATAGTTCTTAGTAAGGAGGCCATTATAATTTTTGACTCATGGCTGAAAACTAAGTTTCTCCAGCTCTCCCCAGGTTTGCAAAGAAACATTTCAAAATGCATCAGATTGATGCTTTAAAATATGGAATATTTAAATATGACAAATAAAACGTGCAAACTTTTCTTTTACATTATTTTAGACTGTCTAAACTAGGGCTGCACGATTAATCGAAATCGAACCGCAATCGCGATTTGGCTTGTGTGCGATTTATGAAAGCTCAAAGGCTGAGATTTTAATTAAATAAATAAATGCCCAGTGTGTTAGCGAAGAGCTGCTCTGCGATCAGGAGTAAACGCTGCTCCATCTGAAAGACAGCGAGTTTGAGTCGCTTATAACGTGCGTTTGAAAAAGCAACACGAGTCAGACATCTTCACAAACTAGTGAAGCGTTCATAAACCTGTTCAACAAAAGACGTTTAATAACATGTTTACCTCACTTCATATCATCAGTCGAGTGTGTGTGAGCTGATGTGGCTTCTCATCAGAGTGAGGCAGACGACGCGTTATGTTATAGTATTCTATACAACGAAGTTTGTCAATCAGCACTGCATTATAATACACTTTATTACTATGAAAATACCCTTGACGGCTTGAAGAACTCAAATACTCCATATTTTGCTGCAGTCGTGTTTATTGTCGTCATGTTTAATCAAAGCGTCTCTATCTTCTGTTTACACAGCGTTAGCTTCACATCATGGATTTCCTGAAAACTAACGTCAATTACTTCTCTGAGGCAAATGTGGCGTTTTCCTCTCGAGGGCGCCCTGGCTTTCAGTATCAGGGATGTGATTTTTCCGGATTAATCCGGAATTCCGGATTTTCCGACCTGAAAATGTGACCTACGTAAATCATGCAGATCTGTAAAACAAAAAATAATGGCGGGGGCGGGGGGGATTGGTGGGTTGACCGTCATCTCACAGCCGTCACCATGGTAACCCGGGTCGAAACCACGATCGCGGGATGGGCAACAAGGACTGTATCATGACAAGAACATCACCGGATCGGATGATCTGGGTATACTATTGCTTGTGTCTATATATAACCATAAGTTACTAATTTGACTTTGTTGTCGATTGATTAGATGATCGATTTTGATTGATTTTCCACTATGGCAGGATGTTTAAGCTGCATTTAACATTAACTTGACAGCTAACATTACTTGTATTTGCTAGCACTAGCTATATATGCAAACAGCGCGCTTTTCGGCGCCCCCCGCTTTTTTCACGTCAGTTTGGGTGACAAAGTCATCTGAAGCCATTCCATAGCTTAACCCTTAAATGCATGACTGTTTTGCCAAACATTCTTACATATTGGGGACCCGGTTCTATATTTAACATGGATAACGTTTAGGGATGCACCGATCATGATTTTACATGGCCGATTCCGATACCGATTTTTTTCAAGCAAAGTGGCCGATTCTGATACCGATTTCCGATTTTATTTTATTTTAAGCAACAAACAATAAAGAAAGAAAGTATACATATTATAAAATATGGTATATTTACCTGCTTTTTTGTCCTTAGCCAATCACATGCCTGAGTATGAATAAAAAACTTTTGGGTAATCAATAATAAGAATAATACATTTTAAAACTTAATAAACTTAAAAAATTATAGATGTGTTAGACAATCCATGTTTTTCTTCGATGTACAGGAGTTTTTCCCCCACAGTGGATGCACAAGAGGTTCATATTTCATATTAAAGACAGACTTTAAGAATAACTCCATAGGCTTAGACCTTTCTAATGTTTTTAGTCATAGGCTGTCTGCATATTAATAGGTAACCAAGCAGTTTTTTTTTGTGTGTGTAAAATGTTTTCTGTAAAATATTACAAAAAAAAAAAATAATAATTAGTATTATATAGTTATATTTGTTCTGACCTACTCTCTTTTTTTTTTTTTTTTTTTTTTTTTTTTGTAATTATGAAAATGTTATTGTAATGGTAATATTTCTTATTTTTAAAAATATTTTTTGCAGTAATAATAATCATAATTATTATTAGTCACATTAATATAAAAACACAAAATATTATAAACACACACTTTTCATTTTGTAAAAAAATTATAATAACAATAATCACAATAATCACATTTTAAATCGCAATCACAATTTTACCCAGAATAATCGCAATTATATATTTTCCCCAAATCGTGCAGCCCTAGTCTAAACATAAAAAACACTTCCATAAAAAAATATATATATATTTTCTTACTATTTACAGTATTTTTTTGTATTTCATACAAATAAATTACTAATAACTGTACAAAACGTTGACGCTTATAGATCTTTTTGACTATAAAAATTATTATAATTTTGACTTTACAGTAAACTGCCAAGTGTCTGCTTTCAAATGAGACCATACTTACCGTATTTCCTCAAATAACTTATTTGCTGTTAATTCTGGGGGCTGATGGTGAACCAGCCTTTAATATTCTGATCGAGTTACTAGCTGGAATTTGTTGAATATATTTTGCCAAAATGTTGCCTACTTGTTTTCAAGAGATTTTGTAAGTGCACTTTATTGTTGATCTTATTTATTTGTAGGTATTATTTTTACTTGAATACTTTTATACTTTGATTTAAATGTTATATTATTTATTTTAATAGTTCATAAAGTACAACAAATGTTACAATTTCAATTTAAGAACTTTTGAAAGGTGTCTTTTTAATAAATACAACACATTCCCAAAGTCATGTGAAATAATCGTGTTACATAATCGTGATTTCAATATTGACCAAAATAATCGTGATAATGATTTTTTCCCCCCCATAATCGAGCAGCCCTAGCATTAGTCACTTTTATGTTGCAGACAGTTGACAAACTGAACCGTGTGTATGTGTAACCTTCTGATAATGTCCAGGGCTCAGAGCCTCAGACTAACTCACCCATGCCCTGCCCAAATATGCAGTCTTTGCACTTGAGCACTTGTCTAGTTGCATGATGGTTCATGTAATAAAACTTGTTGAATTATTTTCAATCCTTTGAATTTTAAAAGTACACTTCTAAATGTTAGTTATTTCTGTTCTGTGGTTGCTATTTTACTAACAAGACACAATTTTAGAATTATGGTGGTGCTTTAAGTGATAAAAAGCAGTTACAAATGATGTACAAAATACACAGCCTACTCATCTTTGCAATAATATAATATTGTACTTCCAAAAATTATATATAATATAAACTTTTATTGTATTTAACTATTTTTCAAAAATATTATTAAATTCAATACGTTTATTAATGATGATAATCACGTAAACATTTAAAGGCTGTTGTTTAAAACTAAACATTTTTTAAAGATCAAGTGAATAGAGATGTAGCTAAATCTGCTCTACAACAGTAGCCTTATATATTCTGTCAGTTTCTTCACGTTACACCAAACTTTTTTGACAGGTTGCCACGAAGGCCTTTGAGTGTCTGTGTTCATATGACGCTTTCTCGAATGAAACGGTTGATTCTCATGAAGTGATCCTCATATGGTGACACAGAAGTTGGCAGAGCCTACAAAGACAACGAGTGCATGCGCGCCCGTGCATCGGCGCCCGTCATTAACACAGAACAGCACAACATGCAGGAGTACTATTTAAATAGTATTTTGCAGTTTAATATTCACACACACTAGTATATAATTGGCTTCAGTCTAGAGCCCTGCGTTTAGATTAACACAGAAGCGACTGAACGCAGCTGCAGATATACACGGGAGTCTGTACTACAGAAATGCTGGTATCGTCACATTTTTTTAATTTCAGTACCAACTTGGTACTGATGTACTGGTACTTGTGAGATCCCTAATGTGTGATGCATTAAAGGCACTGCACTTGGGCATTTTTATGGCATGGAAAAAAGTCTTGCGCCCTTACTTTCGGTCACATGCACGTACTCTCAAGTGGCCAACATCGCAAGTGTGGGTATTTGGACAGGGCATAGGTTAAAATCTAGACTGAAGCCGCATATCTTTAGCCAAGCAATTACATAATACATCTCATATACTTGTAGTCAAGTTATATCAGATCAATTGCTCGTGACCACGTTTTTGTGAAATGTTATGAATGGCAGCCATGCTTAATCTCCATTTTGCTTTTGTTTTATCTCTTAATGCCTGTCCCAGTGTGACTAGAAAGTACATTAGCGTCAGTTTGGATGCAGCCTCTTATGAAGACTTAAGGATGACCGACACCTGTGAAAAGATGACTCAACTCCTGCACGAACTTCAGATGACACAGTTCTGCATCTACATACACCAATGCTACATTTTTCTATAGATCCTAATAATTTAACATGTATTCATTACCTCAATGAACACATTATTTTCTGCCTTAATTTAATATATCAATTAATTATTGTTAGCTATATGCATGATTTGTAAACATAATATATGTACATGTCATTTTTAAAATGCATAGCTTAGACAGTCACCTCTGATAAAAGATCACTCTAAATTGCAATGTTGACATTGTTTCAAAGCAGCTTTACAGAAAATGTTTTGTGAAAAGTGCTATACAAATGTGAATTAAATTGTGTGCTATATTTTGGCTATCCATTGAACATTTTAATCAATTGAATCAAATGCATATTTTTATAGTAGTTTCTCCAAAAGGCTTCTGTCACTGTTAAATATCTACAATTGTTGTCAAGAAATGTGAACCACACCTATAATAAAGTGGGTAGAGTTGCAGTTAGCATGTAAGGAGAATGTATGTAAATATTGTCATCATTTAGAGCATTATTATAAAGTCCATATACATAAATGTATAAATACAAATGTATCCTTTTTTGTGTGTGTGTGTGTGTGTGAATATATATATAGAAAGCAATATATGGATTTATACATGGATTCGTTTCACTGTGTGTGCGTACGTATATATAAACACACAGTGATACTAATCCATGCAACATTTCGAAGTAAGGGCATGATACAGCTTTTTTCTTTTTTTTTTCTTTCATTTTAATAATGGATACTTGGAAATTTTGGACTCTACAGAATGTTTTTTTTTTTCATTCAATGCTTGTCAAAAAGCTTCGAACGTGAACAAATTAATTATTAATGATTTTTAATTACATTGAAAACCCGAGTTCGCTGCTGATTGATCTGCTTGCTTGCTCGAGCCACCGGTGCGTGCAGCAGCACGTTCAAACATCGGATTTGGAATGTTAAAGATGCATCGTACAGACGTCATTTAGAGGTAACGAAGAAGGCACGTTTAAAAAATAAAAACGTTCGATCTTAAAACAAGGAATGCGATGTTTAACAGATGCTACGATCTTTCACAGACATCTCCGCGACGTACGTGTGCTATCTGGGGTGTGTTATCCAACAATTAATGGCAAGGAAAGCCCCTTAATTTACTTAAGCGGCACGGATATGAGGTGTGTGTGTGTGTGTGTGTGTGTGTGTGTGTCAGATCTGCTTCAAGGTCTTCATGATAATGTAGCATTTCTGTGTTTAGAATCCAGTATTACTGTAATCCTTTATTGTCTTTTATGAGTTTAATAAAGAACTCCTTGTCTTCTCTTCAAACCGAACCGTCATCTGTAAAGAATGATCGACTTTTACGGGGCAGGTTGATGCATTTGCATGTTAACTCAAATGTTTTTTTTTTTTTTTTTTTTTTTTTACCACTTTCGTTATTTTGGCTAGATATTTCTTTTGATGGCCATTTGAATTGAATTTAGAAATGCTTTGGAAAAGAAAAAATTGGCATTTAATAAACGAAATATTTTCGCAAAAACTCCCATAGAAAACTCCCATAGAAACAATTCAAAATTCATAGACATAATAAGTTCAAATAAGTTCAAGACATAATTATAAACTATAAACTGTCTATTTTTTTTTGTGGACTCAGGGAACTAATTATTTTGCATGCACTCACCAAACGATGTCTTCATTTAAAAAAAAAAAAAAAAATGTTTTTTAAATGCCATTTTTTTCTTTTCCAAAGCATTTCTAAATGCTGTTCTTATGCCAAACAAACGAAATGTCTAGCCAAAATAACGAAAGTGGTATAAAAAAACATACAAAAAACATGAGTTACCATGCAAATTCAAATATTTCGCTCTTCTCTATATGCGTCAACCTGCCGCGTAAAAGTCGATCATTGGAGAGAAGACATGGAGTTCTTTATTAAACTCATACAAGACAATATAGAATTACAGTAATACTGGATTCTAAACACAGAAATGCTACATTATCATGAAGACCTTGAAGCAGATCTGACACACACACACACACACCTCATATATGTGCCGCTTAAGTAACCTAAGGGGGTTTCCTTGCCATTAATGCTTGAACATTGGACATGTCTCCTTCCAATAAAAATAATGGCTAGTGGGGTGGATGGGATATACCTGTACAAACCTAACAAGTGCCATCATTTTGGAATGACTTATCGCGAGAGGAAAGTAATATGTTTTAGTCGCATAACTGCAGCTATGGAAACGCTGTCATTTCGCAATAGTTTTTTATCGACATTTAAGAAATATCGCAAAAGTTTTTCGCAAATCTGTAATGGAAATGCAGCTACTGAGGGACATAAGGCGAGACATAGGCTAAGCATGGTGCTTCTATTTGGTGTTAATTCAGTTGACACTGGTAAAGACGGGTCCAACTGTACATGAAGTGATTGGCAATGTTATCAGGCAGTGTTGTGTCCTGCTGCCCTCCTTTAGCTCTTGTTTGCAGCGATGACTTCGATAGGCCTACTGTTCGCGCACGTTTAAGGTACTTAAACAACGACTTCTGCAACATCCTTTACTGGAAATTATTTTCACGTTCACAAATAGCCGATCTCGAACCACACTGTCTGCTGAACTTGCGCAGAAACATCAAAATAGACTCAAAAAACTTTTTAAAAATGGTTAAAAACAAAACATTTAGACTAGCCTATTACCACAAATTATGAGCTTATTTGCCATTCTCAACCATTTTTTGACTAAATTAAAATATATTAAAAGTTTGTATTTTTTTTAAAGAAAAGTTTTGGGTGGGCCTGTTGAAAAGTGGGTGGGCCTAGGCCCGTCAGGCCCACCCATAACGCCGTGCCTGGTAGACATACACGCAGAGATGATGGTTCGTTTCAGCGTAGAAATACGCGCGGATATGATGATTCGTTTAGGGGTAGACATACACGCGGAATCGCACGGCGTAGGCATACACACAGAATCACATGGTGCAGACATACACGTGGATAGCTCGAAATGCGTACAGATAACACGCCACTTGGCATTAGAAGTGACGTGTATGTTTACGCAAAGTCATGATGTCATGTTGGGGTTGAGGATTTATGTTAGTAATTTAGCTGTGACATGGCAGGGGTGTTAGTAGGTGTTAGGGGTCTCTCTTTCTCTCGCTCTCTCTTATGCGTGCAGATGATCTGAAAAATCCCATATTTTATATTTTCTGCTTAAATTAAACTGTCCTTAGGTCGGCCTGTGTTCTGTTAAGACTCATGACTAAAGTTTGTTCGACTAAATCTGCCATCAAACCTTCTCAGCGATGAACAGTAAAACTGTATTGTTACACAGTGGTTGCAAAAGTGCAACACAACTGCAAAGTCATTTTTTTGTTGTTTTAATAGAAAAACACTAGTTACATTTTTAGTGAAGTTTCTTATTATTCCATTCCTATATGATAAACAACATATAATAAATTATTAAAAACTTGATGGGAAAACAAACCATGTGTATGGGTCGACATTCTCTTGATTTGTACTTATGTACTTGTGAAAGTGCAACAATGCTAATGAAATGTAAAAATACATTTCTAAAACAGCAAAATAATCGGGATGATCAAAAGGGAACAGTGTTGTTTAATATCAAGGAAATGTTCTTACCCTGCCTCCTTGTTTATTTTAGATGCCTCTTTGCTACACATATTTACGCAATGTATGCTTACAATGTTATTTATTTTTGTTTTATTTCTATTTACTGTAGTATAGTATAATGTAGTATATGAAGTATACAGAGATGTACAGTAATTGTTAGTTATGTATGTGTTAGAGCACCCATGAGAAGGAGTGAAACTGGACTTCCTGTAAACAGAAGTGTGTTTGTTTATGTGTGTTCAAGGACATGAAGAACTGTGATTCTACTCTGGTTTTACTCATAGAACCTTAAAAGGAAATCTTGGTCAAGTTTGCTAGATTTCAAGGACAGGAAAAGGTGGACAGCTTACACATGCAAGGCCTTGAGAAGGATCTTGGAAACTTTGGGAAAGTTAAAACTTGTGTCCATACATTTTTTTTTTTAATAAAGATTACAACATAACTTCAGCGGTAAACATCAGGGGTATAAAAGGACACGAGAGACTGTGGGATGACAGAGCAAGCGCTGGAGACAAACATCAGAGAAGAATGAAGGGTTTAGTGTGTTTTCTGCTGCTGTTTGTGTTTGTCGTCCTGCAGAAGGTTAATGGAGGACTACATGAGCATGAGATCAATCTACAGCTCAGCTCTGAGGACAGAAGACAGAATCCACCTCAAACAGACACTCTGAGAGATGAAGCTTCAGCTGACAGCAAACAACACAGCGATCTGGGCTTCCCTAACATCCATGAGGCAGTGAGAGATCTGACCGCCACTGTCACGGAGCAGAAAGATAACATCAGAGCTTTAGAAACGCGACTGAGAGAACAACAGACGTTTATCCTGGAAGAGCTGAAGAAGAAAACTGATGGTACCTCAAAACATTCACTCTTTTATCAATGATCCTCAGAGTAAAACACCAATGCAGTATATTGTGTAGTAAATGTCAGCGTAAAGTTGAGTGTTTACTGTGTAAATTGTTATCTATTACAATAAGCAGTGTAAATGTCATTTAACAGACTCTTTATTCCTTCACAGAAACTCTGAGTCAAGTGGAGGAGTTGAGAAAGGAGAATAGAGGTGAAAGTGTGCTTGAATGACGTTAAATTCAGTGAATACATTCTCAGTGTAATACAGTAATATATCACAATATTGCTTATGTTTTTAAACAACAGACAGAGAGATTGCTTTTTCAGCTTCACTGATGGAATCTGGCAGTGGATACATCGGTCCTTTTCCCACTGAGATCACACTAACTTACAAGAACGTCATCACTAACATAGGGAACGCCTACAACCCAACTACAGGTAACTATCAATGAAATGAGTCATAAACTCAGTTTATAGTAATGAAATCCCCTCTGCTCAGTCAGATCTCTCTGCAATTGTGTAATGTGTGTAAGAGAATTAAATGATCTGCCATCTGTCAAAACTATTACAGTGTTTGGCAATGAATCAATCCTACAAGAAACAGCTGATTCTGTCTCTTTTCTTGTTTGATTCAGGTTTTTTCACAGCCCCACTGAAAGGAGCCTACATTTTCAGAATCTCTGTTTATGGTCATAGTGGAACTCCAGCAACGACGGAAATTGTTAAGAATAAACAGCTGGTGGTTCTTGCCCATGCCGATCAGCCTGCGGTTGCGATAAACTCCTCGAATGGAGTTGTGTTGCTCCTGGAGGTTGGAGATGTTGTCTATGTGAGACTTCAGCCTGACAGGAGGATATATGATAACCAGAATAACCACAACACTTTCAGTGGTTACCTACTGTTTCCCTTAAAATAACTAGAGCTTTACAAAATGTGATTGCAGAAATGTTGAACCTTCAGCATATGATTTAAGATGAAAATCACAAAGAATCATTAACATTAGGGGTGTAACGATTCGTTTTAACAACGATTCGATTCGTATCACGATTTAAGGTTGTTGATACAATTTAAAGGGATAGTTCACTTTAAAATGAAAATTATGTCATCCTTTACTCACCCTCAAGTTGTTTCAAGCCTGTATGAATTTCTTTCTTCAGCTGAACACAAGGGAAGATATTTTGAAGAATGTCAGTAACCAAACAGTTCACTGGAGCCATTGACTTCCATAGTAGGAAAAAAAAAAAAATACTATGGAAGTCAATGGCTCCAGTTAACTTTTTGGTTACTGACATTCTTCAAAATATCTTCCCTTGTGTTCAGCTGAAGAAAGAAATTCATAAAGGTTTGAAAGAACTTGATGGTGAGTAAAGGATGACAGAATTTTCATTTTAAAGTGAACTATCCCTTTAAGGACGATATTGGTTCATTTAGAACGATATGATCCGAAACGATTCAGTGACTTGAAATCGATTCAGTAACTTTTTAGCCAAAAATTTAAATCAGTGTGACTGTTTTATTTCAGTCGAATCGAATCAAATCGTTGTTAAAACGAATCGTTACACCCCTAATTAACATGAACCTGTATTAATGAGGACTAATATGTGTTTGAAATTTGCAATAGATTACCGTATAAAAGTCTGAGCTGTTTATACATGTAAGTTTGTATAAAGAGTTTCATTACTGAGACATACAGGACTCATGAATATAACATGTGACTTTACTATAGTAAATCTAGAATGTTAAATACCTTTGTATTATTGAAGTGTATCTTGTTAGTGACCCTTGATCTGAATCTCTTTATCCTGCATAAATAAATAAAAAGAATAGAGAGACATGGCATTTTCTTTTCCTCACATTTTCATGAATATTTCCCCAACAATGCATGCTTTGAAGCACTCATGATATCATATTTATCAGTCAAATTTAGCAATTAAAATAACTGATTATGTGGTTGCGATTTGCAAAAAATGGTGGCGTTTTATTTATAATTAGGACATCACATGTACCACATTATGTATTATGTTAGATAACAAACAAAATACATAAATCTTTTTTATTTTGGTCTCTTAGCAAATTCTGATACATTTTAACTTTTAAAACAACATATGGGAAAAAGTTATTTAATAAATAGACAGTAGTGGCTATATTAGGTTGCTTTCACTGTCTGTCTGTCTGTCTGTCTGTCTGTCTGACTGACAGTAATGCATGGATCAATTGGATCAATGGGGGGGGGGGGGATAACACAAAAACTGAATAACAAGTAAAAATATAGAATACTACAAACAATCAACCAACACAGAAAACAGAACAGAAACAGAGCTGATGGTGAACAGAAAACAGCTGATGGTGGAAGTCTCTGTTAGCTCCGCAGCACACTGTGGTCCACTCCATGTGGAACTACCAGTCACACTATTGAAAAAGCACACACCTCCAGCCCAATAGGCCGCATTTAAAGGGTTACTTCAGCGATTAACATATGGCTTTGTATCAATAGAAACCCTGGAGTATATTCAAATGATCGTGCTCCCCCCTCTTATCCCCCTGAGACGAGAGATTTATGCATTTTATTTCTGGAAAAATTCCTGACGCAAATTGACGATATTTGCATCACGAGAGGAATGATTGCCCAGAGGCTAAAGACTACAGCCAGCAGAGGGAGCCATTTCCACATGTTTTCAACTCGTGCATGGGGAATAGGAGATCACACTTACAGCACAGCTCAGCTACAGGCATTCATTTAAACGGATGCTAAGCAATGTAAGTGTTTTAACTTCTCAAATTAATTTCTATGAAAGTTAAGCTTCCAAAGGCATGAACTGAACTCGCGTTGTGAATGTATGCCGCGAATGTGGTCGCGATTACCTCAGCTCTCATCACGAGAGCTCATCAACTCATTTATGACGTTAAATGTAGTCAGCTGTGAAACTCACGCGGCAACTCCATCGTTATATTGAACAGACACGTTCAGTATTCAATTGTAGGAACTCATGCTGCGTCCCAATTCGCCTACTTATACTACGTCCTAAAAGTATGTACTCTTTTTGTGAAGAAAAAGTATATACTTTTGAGTGTGTAGCAGAAAAGTATGCAAGCTTCGGGACATACTACTTCGCCATCTTTAACGGACTCTGTCGCTTAGTTACGTGCATCCCGTCACCGTTTATCTGCCCTGTCAATCATCGTCAGATTCGTCACAGATCAAATCCTCCACATTCAGTTTAATCTCCTACCGTATCGGAGAGAAATGTAGCCGCTCGTTGATCTGCCATGTGTGTGTCTTTGTGGTCAGAGACTCTCCTCATGTGTTTGCAGTTTAAATATAATGATGCATTTAAAAGTTAATGGCCAAACGTGTCATTACCAAAGTTCTCAATGCTGCTGCATGTGAAATATAATGTGGACAACACTGAATACATATATTTTTGTCAGGTTAAATATTGACAGTTGGTCACTCAAACCCCTTTATCTAAACTTCTCCACTTATCCGTCGAACTCGCACATCCGTCATGTTTGTAGTTTATTAACGCTTTTTATCCGCGTTTGTAGTTCTAATCGAATCCTCGTCCAACTCGCAATGGGTTGTGGGCAATATCAGCCGTTAGAGTGCCCATCGATCCATACTGTGAATTCGGACTGGAAATAGTAAACCATCCGGGAATCTTTGGAATACTCTTTTCAACATACTACGATTTGGGACATACTAATTCTATTTTCGAATACTATTTAGGATGGATAGTATGCGAATTGGGACGCAGGGATAGTCTCTGTAATCCAGTAACGGTGGCTTTGTGAATGGCCTCACAGGGCAGCGAAGCATTCTGGGAATTGTAGTCTTTCATCCCCATGAGACAAAAATACATTTTCTGTCTCTTCTCAGTCTAGAAAGCACCAAATTAAAAAATAATTTCACATTTCTACTACATTAATGACCCAGTTTAAATACAGATTCATCTTCCCAGCGCTGAAGTACCCCTTTAAGGCTGCAACATACTCCGCAAGAACAGAGAAAAAAGTTCTCGCTCCCAGGGCTGCGAGAACAAAATTACGTCATTTTGTTCTCGCAGCCCTGGTTTGGGAGTTCTTGCAGCTTGCTCTCGACACATCACCTAAAGGATAAAAAAAGAGATTTAAAGTGGGCGTGGTTAATGTGGAGAAACGCAGATGATCGGGACCTGCTTTTCTCTGGAAGTATGAATGTACTGGCCAAAACGAACTTTGTTCTTGTTCCTGACACCTCAAGAAAACAAACAAATTTCTTTGTTCTTACAGAGTATTGTCCAAGCTTAAGCAGAACTTTTTTCTTGCGGGTGTCCGAGAACTATTGTGTGATTGGTCAGACATTGAATGTGGGCGTGGTTAATGCGGAGAAACGCAGATGATCAACACCTGCTTTTCTTGTGAAGTATGGAATGTACTGCCAGAACAAACTTTGTTCTTGTTTTTGCCGCCTCGAGAAAACGAACAATTTTCTTTGTTCTTGCAGCGTATGTTCAAAGCTGGAGGTCTTGATGCACAATTCTGATTTGGTGACTATATCCGATTTTTTTTTTTTAACAACCCTTTTACATCATCTTTTAAAAGCGACCTGTGTCGAATATTTGCATTTACACTATACACTGGACTAACAGCACAAGATGCTCTGAAGTAAAACGGCGCGATATGCAATGGATGCAGACGAAATTATCTCTAAAGGTCAGGAAAAATATTGCTTTCGTAAGGTAAAAAAAAGAAAGAAAAAGGAAAGCCCTTGATCGCAGTTCAAGTCCATCTGACTTGAGGTCCCTTTTTCAATGACGTACCACTCGCATTTAGCTACTGGGGAATGTCCGATTTGACCAATTGCAAGGCAAATGCAAATGCACTTATCTGAGTCTTATTGCATTGTAACACAGTTCGTTGGGAAGAAGAGACTTTAAATACTTTGCCCCTCATGGATGCGACATTATGAGAGAAACCGTTAAATATATAACAGTGATTGCACTATGTCAATGTATGAGGAACGGTTAAATGTGTTTCCGCTGATGACGTTTTATTTTTGTAATGTATGTAATTAATGTTCTCTCTTTAACTTGAGGAAAATTATCTAAATATGCTCCAGTGATCATTATGTCTATGTATAGTTTCATTAATCGTTTTTGTGTTGTAAAATGTTAGATTGTTTGAGTTGATGTGTTAAAATAGAATGTTAAATGTCTCTGGGAAGCTCATTCTGTTATCGCGTTTGGCGTGCTTGGTGGTCACGTGACTAGTGGCTGAGGGACGATTGGAAAGCCACCCAGTCTATGTTCTTCCATTGTCAATACTCTCCTATGTGAGGAAAGAAATAGTAACTTGTGCTATACAGTATCTTTAAAAAGGAAGTGGTTTAAAATATACACTTTTATACTAGAGAGAGAGAGAGAGAGAGAGAGAGAGAGACCTAATCTAAGTCATATTGTCTTTATAAAAATGATTATTGTTGTGTATAAAATTTCTTTGGAGTATTCAGGTGTAAAGGAAAGGTAAATTGAAGACATGAGACAAGGAAAATGGTAAAAATAAATTTATTTTGATAACAGTGATACTAAAGTGATGGAAAGTGAGAAAAGAATGCTCTTTGACAGTATAGTGTCCCCATCACTATACTGGGGTGTTAGGACCCACACAGACCACAGGGTGAACACCCCCTGGTGGCCTCACTAACACCTCTACCAGCAGCAACCTAGTTTTCCCAGTTGGTCTCCCATCCAGGTACTGACCAGGCTCAGCCCTGCTTAGCTTCAGTGGGTCTTGGGCTGCAGGGTGATATGGTTGCTGGTGACTACTGTGACTGTAGATGCGAGTCTACATGGAAAATTATGTAAGAAGTAATTTATTCAGAGACACACACAAATTAAGTGACTGCATTGTGTAATTGCTTTTATTTTTATTTTTAAGTCTCAATGTGAAGTGAACTGTATTATTAACTTATCATTGTGTTATTAAATGTTACACCACAATACATCCAACTCTGATTTTTGTCATCTTTTTAATATTTTTTCCAGCTAAATTTCAATGCACTTTAGTGATTTTAGATAACATTATGTTAACGGGACTTTTATTTTGGTACGAAGTGTGACATCATACGGCCGCGCCGTGCTCCAGCAACTGATGTGATTCGGCTGAAGAAAGGTTTGTGTTTTTAAGCGTTTAAAGTTTTTAAAGCAATAAAACAGTTTATAGTGAAGCAGAAATAATTATGTAACATTGCTTTATCTAACGTTTATCAGCGTTGTGTGAGCAAAGTAACATGTCATGAGTAACAGAAGGAGCGTCATTGCACTCTATCGTGAATGAGTTCAAACATGAATTCATTTCAGGCCATTTCTCAAAATCAAGGACGCGGACTTCAGACTTGCGTCCTTGGTAGACGGGAGGACACTAATCCGGTAAAGCTCGGCATACACTGTGCAATTTTCGTTTTTATTTTATTTTATTATTATTCATGAACGCAAGTCAGTGAATATCACGCAATGTGCAAACGCAGTGTGAGCTAACGTTAAGTCTCAAACCCAGTCACCCAGGGAACGTTCTCAGAACGTTGGCTAACGTTCTCTCAGTTATCAAAAAACATTCTTGCAGTAAGGTTATTAGAACGTTGTGCCAACGTTATTTGCTATTGAGAAACGTTCTAAAAACGTTAGCTATAAAACGTTATTCTTACATTGTTATGGAACGTTTTAAAAACGTTAGTACATTAAAAAAAAGTATTAGTCATTACAAATTAGTCATACAGCTTTTTTCTCAAACTTCAGATACATAATTTGTATATCCAGAGACAACTTAATGACACTTAAATGCTATTTTCGTTAATATATGGGTGTTTCTGCAACTACGGGCACTTTTGACTATCCCAATTTTTAAAAAATCAACCTTTTTGAATTTACATTTTAACCATCATGGTCTGTAATACATATAACAATGTACACAAAATATAATGTAGTCGTTAAGATTTTTATCTGGAACATGTTTATTTTTTATGTTTTTTGGGTCATCTTCTTAAAAAGTGTCCTTACCGCAACGTTACAATAACGTTCATTTCATACATTTTCCTTTATTTGTTTCAAAAAAAAAAATCATATTTAAATAGCTTTTTCAAATTTTACGCAGTTTTGTAAATACTGATATAAAATAATAATATACAAAATAGGGAATTTCATGTTTTTTTCTATGCCATGTAAAAAAATTACAGAAACCTTAGATGTCAATTGTCTCCATACGCACAAAATTTAACATTTTTTTTTTTTTGTAACAGATTTTGCAATTTCAATGTGTAAATCATGTCAGCTTAAGTGTTAAAATATTTTTTTTGCAAATTAAAATGTGAAAAAAATAGAAATAGAGCAGTGCTGCGGTAATGACATCTTGTGTCGGTAAGGACACAATGTTAAAGTGCCACGAAATCAAAAACAGGCTAAAGAACAACAGTAAAAGAAACAGGTATTGCATGCAAGATACTGCAAAACTGCTACTAAATAACTCTTTTAATTAACTCTTTTAACTGCTTTAAAAACATTTACATTTACATTTAATCATTTAGCAGACGCTTTTATCCAAAGCTACTTATAGGGGAGAGCAATAGAAGCAACGAAACAAACAAGGGCAACAGCTTGTAAGAGCTGTAAGAAGTCTCAGTTAATAAGTACAGTACACAAATTTTTTTTTTTTTTTTTTTTTTTTTTTTGGGACAAACAAACAAAAATTAATGGAAAGTCAAGTGCTAAAAACATTGTCTCCTAAAGTTGATGCTGCACAAACCTTAGTAATAAAATAACACAAACCCATAGCACTAACAACATCTCACCACAACATTTTTTCTCATTAATGTACACACAGCACCCCATAATGTCAGAAAAACACAGAATTGTTGAAATTTTTGCAGATTTATTAAAAAAGAAAAACTGAAATATCACATGGTCCTCAGTATTCAGACCCTTTCCTCAGTATTTAGTAGAAGCACCCTTTTGATCTAATACAGCCATGAGTCTTTTTGGGAAAGTTGTTCACACCTGGATTTGGGGATCCTCTGCCATTCCTCCTGCAGATCCTCTCCAGTTCTGTCAGGTTGGATGGTAAATGTTGGTGGACAGCCATTTTCAGGTCTCTCCAGAGATGCTCAATTGGGTTTAAGTCAGGGCTCTGGCTGGGCCATTCAAGAACATTTTAAGGGTCATTGTCTTGTTGGAAGGTGAACCTTCAGCTCAGTCTGAGGTCTTGAGCACCCTGGAGAAGGTTTTCGTCCAGGATATCCCTGTATTTGGGCGCATTCATCTTTCCCTCGAATGCGACCAGTCGTCCTGTCCCTGCAGCTGAAAAACACCCCACAGCATGATGCTGCCACCACCATGCTGGTGATATTTTTTCTCCACACATACCACTTAGAATTAAATTAAGGCCAAAAGTTCTATCTTGGTCTCATCAGACCAGAGAATCCTTATTTCTCACCATCTTGGAGTCCTTTAGGTGTTTTTTAAGCAAACTCCATGCAAACTGTCATGTGTCTTGCACTGAGGAGAGTCTTCCGTCGGGCCACTCTGCCATAAAGCCCCGACTGGTGGAGGGCTGCAGTGATGGTTGACTTTTACAACTTTCTCCCACCTCTGCATTTCTGGAGCTCAGCCACAGTGATCTTTGGGTTCTTCTTTACCTCTCTCACCAAGGCTCTTCTCCCCGATAGCTCAGTTTGGCCAGACGGCCATATCTAGGAAGGATTCTGGTCATCCCAAACGTCTTGCATTTAAGGATTCTGGAGGCCACAGTGCCAAGTGGAGCAGAAATGTTTTTGTACCCTTGGCCAGATCTGTGCTTTGCCACAATTCTGTCTCTGAGCTCTTCAGGCAGTTCCTTTGACCTCTGATTCTCATTTGCTCTGACCTGCACTGTGAGCTGTAAGGTCTTGTACAGACAGGTGTGTGGCTTTCCTAATCAAGTCCAATCAGTATAATCAAACACAGCTGGGCTCAAATGAGGGTGTAGAACCATCTCAAGGATGATCAGAAGAAATGGACAGCACCTGAGTTAAATATATGAGTGTCACAGCAAAGGCTCTGAATACTTAGGACCATGTGATATTTCAGTTTTGATTTTTATAAAAATCTGCAAAAATGTCAACAATTCTGTGTTTTTCTGTCAATATGGGGTGCTGTGTGTACATTAATGAGAAAAAAATAACCTTAAATGATTTTAGCAAATGGCTGCAATATAACAAATACTTTCCGTACCTACTATAATATATATATATATATATACTTCAGTACTTATACTGTCATTTAATTTAAAAAGAATGTAAAGTAAACCTTGAATTTGTCTCTCCCGCGACACAAGGTCTTTACCGCAACACCTACATTTGCTGCGGTAAAGACATGTTGCGGTAATGACATTTTTGCTAATATTTTAGCTAATTGCAGCTAGCAAGGCCTACTACATTAGTTTTGACTCTTAGCATCTTAATATACAATAATTTAACAGTAATTTACATTTATTTTTTAAATGTAATCCAAAATACACAGTTATTAAGCTGAATGGTAAGGACGCACAATAAATACTAGAGCAGAAAAGATCATGTTTACCTTATTTTTTTGGCATCTTCTGAGTGAGGTAGTGTGGTGGCCCAGTCTGTCAGCAATGTGCTCAAGTGATAATTTCTGTTTCCATAAAAACTAGACTTGTTTGTGTTTAATGACATTTCATAATAAAAGTTTTTTTTCATTGTTGCGGTAAGGACTCAAAAGTGTGGGACAGGCACATTTAGGTTAAAAAATCATAAAAATGATCAGTAAATAATACAAAGAATTTTAAGATGATTTAAATGAATCTGTATATTAAACAAGTCCATTTGAAATAATATCAAATTTTAATTAAATTAGCTTATGTTATGTATCTCAACATTGAGACCACAGGTGTGGGACACTAACAAAAATGGTGTTTTGAGCTATAAACGCTTCATAATATTATATTAAATCATATTACTCAGTAATTATATTTTTTGTCAAGGTGTGTAATGGCACTGTGAATATATTTATAAAGCATCATATGACAAATTTTAACATAAATCTAAAATTTCACTGCTGGGACTTAAAAGTGCCCGTAGTTGCAGAAACACCCATATATATTTTTTACAGTCAGAAGAAAAATCTAGTAAACTAATTATGTATTAAATATAAATGTAATATAAATATAAAAGTCAATTATTAAAGTGATTTTACCTTTTTTCAAGAAAGAATCAGATGTCAAAAAACAAAAGCAAGTACTTTAAAGGAGAAAACCGGAATATTTAATTTGCTCAAACTCCACACCCACACGTTATTTAATGTTCTTATAACCTAATGAGAATGTCAATACAACGCTCCACAAACTGGACATTTCAACATTCCTAGAACATTCAGAAAACATTTTTATAACTTAATGGGAATGTTAGAGAAACGTTCTTATAACCTAAAATTGTTAGCTGGGCAATTATTCACAGAAATTGACAGTTAAATCTTTCGGCACATATTCTCAATGAGAGATACATGTACTTCAACATGATAACGTAGTCTATAACTGTCTTCATTTTCTTAATATTTCTCTTTTGGTCCATATTGTGAGAAAAAAATTGAAGAGAAGTAGGCCCATTTCATGTTAAACCAGTTGTTTTTAGATAAAGGTGGTCTTTTCATTGAGACTGATATTATTACAGTGTTCTGATTGTAATCATTTAATTATAGACCTATAAATCCTTCTTTAATTGGGCTAAATATTTTTAAATAGTGAGGCGTAATCGACAGTCTATTCTTTTATTAATTGTTGGCAGTGGTGGAGGAAGTACTGAATCTCAGTACATAAGTAAAAGTACAAGTGACCAGAGATATATTTAGTATAAAAGTAGAAGAACTACAGCGTAACTATTTATTCTCTTAATGTCTAATTCTAATAATTTAAAGGAAGAAAACAGTTTGGGCTGTGGCATATTAATTAAGTTTGGGTTAACTTGGGTTAATGTAATTGCTCTTACAATCTGTTGCTTTGATTACATTCTGACTTACAATTCAGGTTATCTGCAAAGTTAAATGTCATTTTTCTGAAGCAACTTTCTCATCAGCTTTGATGTATTTAAATCTTCATATTTTTGATATGTTTAAATCTTTTATAAAGTACATTTCCCCCTAATCTTATTAAATATAGGCTATGTGATCAACTTTCCCTTTCTGTTCTTAAATTTGATCAATAAATGAAATAAGTATAAAACACTATAGGGTTGTTAACCAATCAAATTAAATAATTAACACAAAAAATTACAACTGCATTAAATAATGTTATGAGATTGTTTTTAACTAAAAAAAAGTTTTTTTTCTACTAAACCACCAGTAGATGGAGGCAGGTGAGTCCTAATGAGAGAGTCATTGAGTCGATTTGTTCAAACGGCTGATTCGTTCAAGAATGAGGCAGTTGTTTATGAATAGGGTATTGAATCTTTGATTCAACCGATTCATTCAAAAGCTGAATCATTCAGTAACGCACTGCTGCTGTGTTATACGTTATGGTTCGAATGTGGAAATATGATCTGATCTTGGAAATATTTTCACTGCTGAAATAAAACAAAAGCCATAAAGCAGTCAATAAAATGTAAGTGACCTGATGTTAATTCATTGTTTATAGAACTGTCATATGAAATCAGTGTCACATTTTCTGTCGTGATGGTATTCAGGAAAACAACACTCTTGGTCATGTTGTGATGTTTTTTTTAAACTGTTATAAAATATAAAAACTTCACATTTAGAATTTTTACTGCAGGATGTTACTGAGTTTCTTTGTGTAAGCGAGGCCGATTTGTTTCCAAATTAATGTAATATCAATTTAATAATGAATGTAGGCATACTATTTTTTTCCCATAAATTCTAAATGCTAAATCCTCTTGATATCGATAGCTGATGCATTCAATAGAATTAAATGAAATCTGAAATCACACAATGTATGCCCAGCTTAAAGGTATTAATCGCGACTGCGGCATAAATTCACATCGTGTTTTCAGTTCATACCTTTGGAAGCATAACTTTTATAGAATTCATTTGAGAAGCTGAAACACTCACTTTGCTCTGCCGGCCGCTTCGTTTAAATGAATGCCTGCAGCTGCGAGCTGAGCTATGAGTGAGATCCCCCTCCCCATGTGTGGGTTTAAAACATGTAGAAATAGCCCCCTCTGCTGGCTGTAGTCTTTAGCCTCTGGCCAAAAATTCCCCTGATGACGCGGATATTGTCGATTTGCGTCATCGGAGGAATTTTTCCAGAAATAAAATGCATAAATCTGGGATATGAGGGGGGAAGCACTATCATTTGAATATGCTCCAGGGTTTGTACTGATACAAAGCCATATGCTAATCACGTTACTCTGCTAATAGTACAGAACAGAGTCCTGCACGGGTCCATTTTTGGAGACCCGTACCCGCAAGGTTTAGCACCAGATCCGACCCGAGAAAATATCTAAATTAAATCCACCTTCTGGGTTACGAGAGGCATCAACAAAAGTTTCAATGTCGCAGTGGTGGTGACGTGATGGGTCAAATGCCATATCGTTGTTGTGTGTATGTGTACTGGTAATTTGGACATAGAAATTGTAATAGCCTACAATATGTTAGATGGGGGAAGAAGGAGGCGGGAACCGGCGAACATTTAAAAGACTTTAACCAAACAAAACGAAAATAATGTGGGCAGCCCCTCATGGACATCTGCCAAGCTCACACATAATAAAACGTAAACACAACTCAACGTCAAATCCAGGACTGGTGAACTCGTCCTTGTATGCCTCCGAGCTCCCTCAGAGGACTCGACCGGTGCGGTTCGCAGGTGACACTCATTCACAATCACGCCCCGGTCTCTCTCTCTCTCTCGTTTACTTGGCCACAGAAATATTGCACATTTTTCATCCGCCGATCCGCGCTACTACCCGCCCGCACAGAGTTAATTATCTGCCTGCATCCCCGCCCATGAATTTTATGTCACAATCCACCCGTTTTAGCCACCGTTGCAGGACTCTGGTACAGAAGCGTTAATGATGCCGTTGCTCAGCTCGCGCTCACTCCTGTATGCATATTTTAGGCTGCAATAAAATGAAATATTATAAAACATATTATGGCCACACAACTGTGGATCAGGCAATGCATACCTCTATTATCTTCAATGTATATTTATAACAAAATGAAATATAAAACACAACCCTGCCTTTTTTCATTTACATTTAAAACTTTTAAATATTAATATGTGGTCCAGGCAATAAATGTGCATAAGATTGTCATGGTAATACATTTAAATATGCCATAAAACACAGCCTAGTCTCTTTGTTTAAATGTCAGTTTATGTGTGTTAATAGCCATTATAAAATGTAAACTAAGCTATACAATGAATAAAGCAAACAGTTCAGTTAAACAAAGTAGAGCTGTACCAGAATATTGAAATATTCGTTTAATGGGTTGGTATTTTGCAAATTTGGGAGTTTAAATATTATTTTTTCTCCCTTCCGCACACCTGGAATCCCCCTAAAAATGGTTCTTATTCGTGCTTGATTATGTTTATACTATAAAATCTGGTGAAATATAATACTCAATACCTTATTTTTTTAATTAAATTTTTATGATTATCTTATAGACTATCAACAGTTGAATAAGAATCCAACCTAGTTATACTTAATAAATATATTTGCTTCTTGTTAGCCTAAGTGTTGCCTGCAATGTACAACGACAAACTCCCTTAAATAGGCGCTTTTACATTTCACTTTGAAACCAAATTTTCCGAGATCATTCATTTCAGATTACATTCAGCTTCTACGGAAGCCCTCAACCGCAAAGTAAAAAAAATAAAATCTATAATTTCGAAATTACAAACGCATCCTCATCGACGTGTAACGCGCCGCCAGCCCTGCGGCAGCCGTGTATTTGAGTTTATCGTACGAATCAACATGCCACATAAAGTTTGAGCCAGGATTGTGGTACCTCCTCCGGCGGAGTCTTTGTGCTCGTCGACAGGCAACGCCATCTGGGTCGAGAACTTAACACTTAAAAGTAACCTTACTGTTTCCCTCGTCACCGTCAATCCGTTCTGGATGCACTTTCATTTGGCCGGATCCCGCGATTTCCTCGGACATAAAGCTGGCTACCTCCATCCAGTCTGAAAAGTGTTTTCGCCTGTAAAGTCTATTTTGGCGCAGTATATTTTGTAATGTCCTAAGGCATATGGTAATGCCATGTTGGTAGATTAGAACCTGTAAAATTTCATTTCGTTGAAACCCCAAATAAAAGTAAAAAGCCACTATTACATTTAGATCCATGCCAGAAGCATTTGACTTTACCAGCGCAGTTCTTATTAGCCTACGACTTTAATCTCGAAAAATTTTGACCTTAATCTCTAAATTATAGAGTTTTTTTTTTTTTTTTTACTTTGCGGTTCAGGGCGTCCGTAGCTTCTCACTTCTCACTCACAAAACAGACCTGTGTGTTTTGTACCACTAGTGCAGTGTCCGTTCTTATAGCATGTAAGCCCTGCCCATGTGAGATGTCGCTTCTCCAGATTCCTGCCTTTATTAAAACTCGCTCTTCAGACGTTTTACAACAAGTGTTGCTTTGCGACATCAGGAGAAAATATGACAAAGATGTTTGAGAAGTTGAAAAGTCTATTCAGCTTGTGTCCCACATTCATCTCAAAGCACGGGCCGGCATGACACATTTTGTGGGAAAAAGGCTATGAAACATCTTTTTTTAAACAAATATTTAATTTTCTTATATTCTTAAGATTACTGTTATTTTCTTATAATCATTTAAATGTTTTACATTCTGTAGTGTGTTGTTTCACTGAAGGAAAATAAACATGCATGCTTATGAAATGTATATTTGAGCGTTTATTATTTTAAAATGTAGGCTATATATATCTAGCTTAGACTAGAGTATTTGAAATAGCAAATATGCATTAGTTATCTCAATTTAAATTACAGAGCAAACTATAGAAGAAGATTAGTGTCACACAGGGGGCGTGGCACCACGGGTTTAAAAACGGTTTACCGCTGAACCGCGGGAATTTCTTGCTTTTCAACCACGGTAAGAAAAAATTCCATACTGTCCCAGCCCTACTCTCAAAAGTGCTATTCCCCCATACATTATATAGTTATCCTTTTTAAACTGCTTAGAAAAGCGCCACGTTTTATTTTGAGCGCTGAGTGCCCGCTGATCGACTGGATCTCACAACTCCGAAAACGTCAGATCAAAAGTTCAAATAGGCGCTCTCTGCCTTTTTTCAAGAATGTTGTGACACATTAACAGTAGTATTTTTAAATTACGCGTTTCTCAACCACTATTGATGCTTGCTGGTCGGTGCGTGATGCATTCTAGGACACCGGTCTGCATCCTGGATAAAAGGGGTGGATCAAGGACACATCCAGGGATTTGAACTGTACTTGTCTAAATGTGAACTTTGAATTGGAACAGTACTTGGGCAGCGACTGATGACGATTCACAAGAACACAAGTGCAAACTAGAACGCATATTGAGAAAAGGCCTCGGTCTCTAGCGAGTGACGAGAGAACCGAAGCTTTCGACTCTCCGATTTAAGTGAACCGATCGATTCACAACAAATGACTCAGGGATTCTAAGCGCTGCGTTTTTATAGATAAACTGCTTAATATATTAAGGTCTGTGAAATTTGCATTCTTTTATTAGTTGTATTAGAACTACTGAACTAGAGCTAATTAAAACACTTGGAGATTTAGATTGGATTTATATTTCTGTCTGTTAATTCTTCTAATTTTAAACAGGACAAACAGAAAAACTCCTGGAGAAGCGACTGAGATCTACGAGACACTATTATGAAGATGGAGTTTATTAAAGAGGAGAGTGAAGACATAAAAATGGTGTTCATTAAAGAGGAGAGTGAAGACATAAAAATGGTGTTCATTAAAGAGGAGAGTGAAGACGTGAAGATTGAAGAAACATTCAGAGTGAAAGATGAAAAAACTGAGGAACAAACAGGTTGGTTTCATTCTCTAAGCTGAACTCAGTCATTTGATCCTTTTTATTATCCAGCTCTACAGAAATGAAGGATATTTATCAAGAATGTCAAATGAATGTCCTGATTAAAGCGTTATTATTTGACATGGAGTGGGTTGCCTCATGTGAAGAGACATGTTGAGATTACATGACCAGACAAACACTAATGTGCTTCAAGTGATCTGTGAAGATCTGTCGTCCATTTGTTACCACCATATTAAAATAGGAAAAATAATTCTGTAATAGCCTTTTATAATTACTTGTGTGACATTAAACCCAAAATCTACTTATAATTTGAAAACCATTAATTTGTCAACAGTATCTAACAAAATCTGTATCCCCGAACCCCATAGAGGGACAGATGTCTACCCAACATAGCTTTACAAAATCCTGTGAGAAAAACTGATGACTTTATGAACTTTACTCCAACTAGTACAACACCATTCCTTTTAAAAGGGGGATGAATTGAGAAATCAACTTTCCCTTGAGCTTTTGATATGTAAAGGTCATGGTGATATAAGAATATCCTGTAACTTTCAGAGCTGGAAACGTCCTTGTTTGTCAAAGAAAAGCTTTTATAGTAAATTAGAAGCACTCACTTCCTGATGGCATTCCCTGTGCAGGCTCAGACTGAGCTTGACGACGTAGATGTGACTCAAGCAACCTGTCTGACCGTTGTAAGTCTTCTAGTAGTTGTGGAAAGTAAAATCTGAGTCACGTTGTTTAAATGTTTTGTCCCGTTGCCTTTGGCTCACTATGAGCTTCTCCCCTTTCTTCTCCCTTGAGTTTATCAGACTTTGTCTCCACGTCCCCCCGACTGTCTGATAGACAGTAAAAGATTGCCTGCAAGTGTCTCCTCCTGTCTGTACGGTAATTTCTCTACTGTGCGACAGAGTCGCGTTGGTTATGATGCAATCGTTAGACTATTTTTACAAAAACAGCTTCTACGGGGCGATAGTGTAAGATAAAAGGTAATGGAGCTTTTTATACATTGCCGTGTTTCTTTAGAAATAAACAATGGACAAATGGAGTCTTTAAACGTCTCAGATGTAAAGTTATTCACTGTCAAAGTGACTCAAAAATGAATGGGAGTCAATGGGATGCTAACAGCAGGTGATGGCTTGGTTAGCAATGGCCGCCCCTATGGGTGGTACGCTTTCTGAGTGTTAAGCCCCGTTTCCACCAAAATTACCCGGAACAATTTGTACCAGGAACTTTTTTACAGGAACTTTTCTCCCCCCCAGACCTGCAGCTGTCTGCGTTTCGACCGCGATAAAGTTCCGAGAAGATTAGGCAAATTAGCCCGGTGATGTAGGACTGCACGCGACTGCTCCTCCAAGCCAGTGACGGACAAGGGCTGTCACTTTTCGATATGCATTCGAAGATGACGTGAAATATCCGTAATCGAACTATAATTAAACTATCCGGTTTTTAAAGTGCCATGTAGCGCAATTTTTTTTTTACTGTCTGTGCGTTTACATGGAGCACTGTAATCAGTTTAAAAGTCCAATCTGAAGGAAAATGCTCCATATAAACACCTCAATCGTAATAAAAATGCCCAAACTGAATGAAATTGTAATCGTTTTGAGATGGGTGGATAAATCTTTTCATGAATCGATCAAACGAAACATTTCACCATGTAAATGACCTGACCGGATTACTTTTGAGTGTGCGTCCTTATGTGACAACAGCGCGTGCCTTCACCACTGAAGAGCACACGTCGTGCTCATGCACCAAGCATGTTGACAAGAGAGGAAAATAAATTTTTCTGAGGGATAATCTTTTTATTTCATAAGAAGTTATGAAGATAATGTTGGCATAATGACACTGTCCCTAAGCCTATGTAAGCAAACAATCAACTTCTTCAACTGCGCCTGACATTAGAATTAATTTTTTCTGAGATGATTATTACACTTTACAATAAATGAATAGCTTTTATAAAACCGTAAGTCCTGGTGGCCGTTGAGAGTTGCTATGGCATCCGTAAACACACTCCAGCTGCTGGAGATGACGGCGTTGTAGATCATTGAATATATTCGAATGCATTGCTTGATATTTGATATCCGTTCGAATTAGATTTTTTTCAAAAATGACAGCCCTAACGGACAGTAATCATTTTTGTGTGTACCGATTGAAAGATTTAGTGGATTTAGTTATTATAAGCTATTTATTTGTTTAAATAATCATCTCAGAAAAAATAATAATTCTTCTGTCAGGCGCAGTTAAAGTAAAAAACTGCCTGGGGCAATATACGCTGTGTCATTACTCCAACATTATCTTCATTATCTTATAACTTACGAAATAAAAAGTTAACCCCTCAGAAAAATTAACTTTCCTCTCTTGTCAACATGAGCGCGGCGTGTAAGACTTTTAAAAATGCCGAGTTGAACCTAAATGCTGCGAGCTCAACCAATCAGCATGTTCAGCGCCCACGTCCCGCCCTCGAAAGTTCCTGAACTTTGAAAAAGTACTACCCCGCGAGCAGGGCCGTTTGGAGGGGGAAATATTTACCCGGAACTTCATTTATACCCTGGTTCCTGCGGTCTAAACACACGAAGTACCACCCAAAGTTCCTAGTTCCTGGGTAAAGTTCCTGTGGTGGAAACGGGGCTTTAGATTACCCCCTTGGTGAAACGCTGCCTCTGCAGAAGAAGATACACTGTAAGTGTATATGTGAGTAATTATCCCCAAACAGAAACTGTTCGGACCAATGAAATCTTTAGGATGGGCTTTAGACGATGACGGACAAATGATAAACAGTAACGTAATCATGCACGTCATCAAAGGGGCTTGGATTATATTTGTTCGAATCCCTAACGGAGAGCTTGTATGCATTCACCTTCACAATTTCTCTCGGAAATAATGATCATGTTGGGTGAGTACTCTGTGTATCATTATATTATTTTATTTTTCTAAAACACCGGCAAAGATTGTGTATTCCAGCCTGATTCCAGCGTGCGTGCAGACAGGGTTGCCAAATTTTTAAAACAAAACCCATCAACTACTAGCCCTAAACAATAGCTTCTCGGGGGGGTTCCCAAAGAAAAAATGACGTTTGGGGGGTAAAATGTGTTATTTTGGCAAGGTTGCCTGCTAAAATTCACACTCATGGGTCTATATATCACATAATAGTCACTTGAACCCACGGATATAGAAAACAATCCGCGAAAAAAATGTGGACTTGGCAACACTGTGCAGTTGAGCTCTGTTGACATTTGAGCGACAAACGTCGCTTCGTTGCTCTGATTGCTTGTAGGTCTATCCAGTTAAGGTCTTTCCTGGTTCGGTTGAAACACGCCCCATAATCACAGCCCAATGAAGCAGTTTCAGACTCATATTCTGACTAGAATTGAGTATGACCACGTCAGGCTACTCTCTGCCTAAACTCTGACTGTAACTCGCAAAATCTCCTGTCATCATCAAAGTCAACAAAGTCCAGATTGATATATGAGATTAATACCACAGTATCGCCATCTTCTGTGATTTTAACGAGAGTGTTTGTGAGATCATTTAAACTCGCGCTAGACACAAGTTATGAATAGACTCTCAATCTCTGCTCCCTTTCTGTATGACGTTAGTTTATTCCGGTTAATATAATTTATTCATCTTGCTGGTAAGATCATATGAATTTTCTAATGCATAAAAAGCATTAATATAACTCGTAAAGGTTGTAAGAATCCTTTATCTGTGTAGTCAGAATAGCCTTTATGACGTGTAGTTTCCCCAAACACAAATTACTTTGGTCCCAGCTCTCGGCAAGTCATTCTCTAGGTCCCCCCGTGTGGTTCTGGGATTTTTACTCACCATTTGTGTGATCATTTTGACCCAATTCGGCGAGATCTTGCGTGGAGCCCCAGATCAAGGGAGATTATCAGTGGTCTTGTATGTCTTCCATTTTCTAATAATTGCTCCCACAGTTGATTTCTTCACACCAAGCTGCTTGCCTATTGCAGATAAAATCTTCTCAGTCTGGTGCAGGTCTACAATTTTGTTTTTGGTTTCCTTTGACATCTCTTTGGTCTTGGCCATAGTGAAGTTTGGAGTCTGACTGTTTGAGAGATTAGGACAGGTGTCTTTTATACTGATAATGAGTTCAAACAGGTGTCATTAAAGGTCCCACAGCATGGATTTTTTATTTTTATGTTTTCTGAGGTTTACTTATATTTTTAGTTTGGTTTAAACATCCAAAAAGTCATAATTTAGAAAGGAAGTGTTATTGTACTGAGTTGTTGAGAGCGCAAGTTTATTTTGTTTGTAATTTTAGAGCTCTGAATAAACACGAGTGAACTTTGCAAAGTAATTTCTCTCACAAAATGCTTCTTTTCACCACAACAAACACGACATCGACATAAATACAGTAAGAGCTTCTTTTGAGCATAACAATGTCATTTATTATAACGGCAGTTTGGACAAGTGTGCACTGCAGATATACGTGTGATTGCCAGATCCGAACATTATAAAGTGTTCTTTGATCACTCCCTGTAGTTTAATTATTAACAGATTTGTTTCATACTACTAAGAGAAACAAGGTTAAGTTGATCGTTTTAGTCACTAGCTTGATTCACTGAAGCATCAAGACCGCCAGCAGCGGGACTGACAGTATTAAACGGTTTAGATAGTAAGTCCTTTTGAACTTCAATGATTAGCTACACATCACAAATCACTGATCCCAGATCAGGCATTAATGAACACTGTTACTCACTGATTGTGGTGGTGCTGTAGAACCTATATTGTAAAGCTTGTGCTGACATTGCAACTGATAAACTGAATCTGAATCTCAAAGGCAGAGAAAGACAGCCAGAACTCGTTTTACACCGATCAAAATTTCTAGCCACTTGGGGACAAAATTCAGGCTAGGGGACGTCATAGTAATGTTGAAAAACCTCATAAAAGTGGTTGTGGTTCTGGCTGTGAGTGCCAGAAATCTTGCTTTTTTTTTTGTAGGTGACCAAATACTTATTTCCCACCATAATTTATAAATACATTCTTTAAAAATCAGACAATGTGATTTTCTGTGTTTTTTTTTTTTCATTGTTAAAGTGTACCTATGATGAAAATTACAGGCCTCTCTCATCTTCTTAAGTGGAAGAACTTGCACAATTGTTGGCTGACTAAATACTTTTTTTTTTTTTTTTGCCCCACTGTATGCATTTTGAAATCCTATTAATCCTATTTGATTTCTGAAAATCTGTTTCAGCCTGACTGCTCTGATTGGTGTATGTGAATTTCTACGCATGTAAAAGTCAGAAGTAGCTTTAGGACACATGCTGAAAATTATTGTAGAAACAAGGTTGCAGTGTTACAAAGAGCAGAAAATGACAATAAAACAATATATTGTCTGTCTCTTTTGACAGACAATAGTCTATATTGTGATCTGATTTAAGTGTACTGACCTACTTTAGATTTATTAATCCAAGATTTGAAAAATTCCACGATATACAGAAAATTCCGTTTGTATGATTGGATTCCATCTGTGTTTTCTCAATCACAGAAATCATTGGGCCCTATGCTCATACCAGCCTCCTACAGTTCTGCCTTTGCCTCAGAAGACAGCTACACATCTTCATGTTGTAAATAGGCAAACATCTCCATGTTGTGATTGCTGCTGTTGTTTGTGGTATATGCCTACAAATGAAACGTCACTGCCATAGAAACCAATAGTTATTCTGTAAAATGAAAGATCTGCATGGACATGGACACACAGATTGAATCTAAACAGTTGTGATGCACAATGTGGAAAGTCAATAAATTTTTATCATATTTCCAATCGGATACACAAATAATCCGATTTGGACTGACAGTCTGAATGTAGCCATATTTTGCTTTTTGGATATGGGGTATTTTGAATTATTTATTAAACATAGTAAATAATTGTGTCTGATCTGTCTCAAGTCACTACACATTTAACACCTGTTTTAGCTCAGTGGGTATAGGATCTAGTTGTATGTTGGTTAAAATGCTTTACATGTATACATTTTTTAATGTCTTTTTATTCCTTAGATCTGATGTCACTGAAAGAGGAGAGTCAAGATCTGAATGACATGGAAGAGAAAGATCAATATGAGAAGCAGCATGATTTCACAACTGAAGAAACTGTTTTTAGTTTCTCACAGATTGAAAACACTTCCTCACAGAGTTTCAGTCAACAAGGAAACCTCAATGCTCCCATGACGGTTTGCACTGGAGAGGAAACTTACACCTGCCAACAATGTGGAAAGACTTACAGAAATAAAGGTTTCTATAACAGGCACATGAGAACTCACGATAGAGAGAACCCTTTCACCTGCCAACAATGTGGAAAAAGTTTCACTATTAAAGGTACCTTTACCAAGCACATAGAAACTCACACTAGAGAGATGCCTTTCACCTGCCAAAAATGTGGAAAGTGTTTCATTCTTAAAAGAAACTTTAACAGGCACATGAAAACTCACCCTAGCAAGAAGCCTTTCACCTGCCGACGGTGTGGAATGAGTTTCGGTCTTCAAGGAACCTTAAAAAAGCACATAAAAACTCACTTTGGAGAAACGCCTTACACCTGCCGACAGTGTGGAATGAGTTTCACTCTTAAAGAAAACTATACGCAGCACTTAAGAACTCACACTAGAGTAACACCTTATACCCGTCGACGGCGTGAAAAGAGTTTTGAACAACATGTAAACCTTAAAGACCACATGCTAGTTCATTCCTACACGTGCCCTCAGTGTGAAATGATTTTCAATCAAAAAGGACAGTTTGAAGGCCACATAAGGATTCACATTGAAGAGAAGCCTTATGCCTGCTAAGAATTTGGAAATAAATTAAACTGAAAAGGAAACCTTAACTCACAAGAACTCCACACTGGAAAGAAGCTGTTCATACGTGATTCATCTGTGGAAAGAGTTTTAGATTTAAAGTCACCTTTCACCTTAAATACATACCTCAGCTCTTTAGCGACCCGGGACGTCATTCAGTACCCTCCTCCTCATTCGTTTTTTAAAATTAGTATTCCTCCGTCAATCCCTTTTAAACAATATAACAAGAATTATAAATGAATGCCTGTTTTTCCACTAGTTTTATATTGTACAGGGTCGCTAAAGAACTGAGGTGTGTAAGATTGTATGTATATTTTTTCTGCACAACAATAAATGAATCAATAATGACGAGAAGTGCAGTTCACCTTTATTCCACAAGGTAGCAATGTCTGATACGCAATGATGAAGTGACGGTTCACTCAGTTACCTCAGAAAATGAAACAAATAATTATAATCTGCAAAACTTGAAATGGCTTGTGATTTACTGCAGAGAGCAAGTACTGAACAACAACTTTCAAACATAAGTGGCACTGTCACTTGATGATGGATCTGGTCAAGAAGCTGTCAGTGTCAATATATTTGTTTTGAAGATGCTGAAAAAAACGCAATATTTTCTCTATATAATATTAATATGGCAACTAGTAAACACACTAAGTTTAATCATCCTAGCATGTATGGAAAGGGTTAAACCATGCGTGTTACAGCTAACCCCACATATGGTTGTGCCCAGCGCTCCCCCATTGTATAAACGTCTGACTACTGCTATGGAATAACAGTCATGTTTAAAATACTTCAATAATGATAAACCAATATCAGGGGCGGAGTGGGACCCATTTTCAGCCCGGGAGCCCAAGAACACATGTAAAAGAAGCAAACAATACACACTATAAATAAGATTTTACAAACAAAAAAACACAACAACAACATTGGGTGGGCCAGGTGGGTAATGATCAGCCAGGCTTTTTTAGGCTACCCAAAAAACTGGTGAGTGAATAATTGCAGAGGTCATGAATTTACAAAAATCTTCATATTCATGCCCAATGGGCAACTTCAATGTAATCATGTTGACACATTTACTAAATACATTTGCACATACTTCTTGCCCTGAATGTCCTTTTAGTTTTTCAAAGTCACTTTGGTACATTTCTTGAATCAACCTTAAGATTTGCAAACCAGTAAATGCATTTCTTAAAATAATTTATACAAGCAGCAGCAATAAATGGATTACCTGCAAAAGCCTGTAACATCTTAAAAATCCTTCTCAAATTGAGGTAGTGTGTGTGTGTGTGTGTGTGTGTGTGTGTGTGTTTGTTTGTCTTTATAAAGTATATTTACTGTATCATCCAAATTACAAATGGAGTACTGCAATACAGTAAGTATACCAGGCTATTCTCACGAAAATGCGTATAAATAGTACGAGTGTGCAATGTCGTGGAATATATATGCCAAAACTCATTTTGGCGTGTCTATGCCATGCTGTTTTTCGCGTGCATATGATACGCACTTTATGGTATATTATACATATGAACCCACCACCCTAAACCTACCCAAAAGCGTGTCATATATACGCTATAAAGTGCGTATCATATGCACGCCAAAATGAGTTTTGGCGTATACATTCCACGACATTGCACACTCGTACTATTTGTACAGTACAGAAAACAATGTCTGATTATACCCGTTGTGTCTACTAACATTTGAATTATTAAAGACACTGCTGTTCTCCCAACATTCGGCTATATCACTTTTGACACACCTCAGTTGTTTTAGGTCATGGTTGAGAACATAATCTGGAATAGTGTCTCTTATTTCAACATGTCCACAATCTCCACCTCTTCTACTGTTCTGCCTACCCTTCTACCACACATCCTTACTCTTCTTCTTCCCAGCTGTTGGCCTGTTCGTTTCATTTGTTGTTCTTCCATTATTTACATGTGCAACACACTGTCTATTTATGCTTGCCAAATGAAGCTTCATGAGATGCACTCTGATCTACTTCAGAGAACTGGCTGATCATTGGTTGATTTAATGCTTTGCATTGCAATTTAAAATGTATAGCCGAGAAAATCTTGCTATCATTAAAACATTAAAATATAGCATGTCATGGGAACCAACAACTTCACATACATTTAGGCTATATTAATAAGGTTTATAATTATTCACTTCATATATATAAATGTAAAAATGTATTGAAGGGGGGATTTTGAAATCCACTGCCGCTTCAATATACCTGTATATATTTATATCCTATAACTTCATAATCAAAACCTTAATTAATATTCATCTTCCTATATTACCTATAATATTATAATGATTCTATCCAGTTATGATTTTGTTTTAGTTTCTTGTTTTCTAAAGTGTGTATTTGGTCTCTGAGGAGTGACTGAGGGTCTGGCCTAGAGATGTGTGATGTGTCACTAAACTCTGGCAACAATGTCATGTGTTTGGATTTGAGGTATCACACACCCCTAACATGTCAGGAGTGCAGTAACAGCGTTTGCTCACTTAGCCCGGCTTCCAGATATGAAATATGGATTTGTCTTTCATTTAATTTATTATGTTTTATTCCTTTTTTATTTCCTTTTACTGAAACACTAAAGACTCAAGATGAATATTGCCTGTACTATTGTGTGTCCCTCTCACTAAAGGAAAGCACATGTTATCAGTATGTTTTGGTAAGAACTAGTTAGAACTGGAGCTTAATCAGCTCCAACCTTGGAGAGACTGTGTATCTGTGTGTGTGCGCACAATATTCTATGTTACAGATCAGAATGGTGTTCAATGGGCACCCTAAGAGATGGGTGGACTTGTTGTTCTGGGCAAGCTGGCGCCTGCTCCAGATCTGGAAGGTCACTACAGGCCTAATTCTGGGGTGAAAGCATCAACAAGTGACACGTCAGTGTAAACGTACATCAGATTAACTAACTCGAGTGGAAATTTACCATGACTGTGCATTGTCTCTGAGCCAATCAGAAGCATCCACATTACAGTAATGACGTGGATAAGACCGTGAAAACGGTATAACTGTTGGGACAATTGTATGTACGATAGGGCGAGGCAACGAGACGGTGAGAGAGGGAGCGCGGCCTACGAACTCCTTGTGAGACTTGAAGCTGGCTTCTGCTTTTGAAACTGCAAACTATTCTTAAGTAAATTTTTCTTTTATTTAATTGCAATCCTGACTCTGTCTTCATTTCTTCACTACTGGTCCTGGGTCATAAGCTGTTAACCCCTAACAGTATATATATGTAAGAATTTCAACGTTGAGCTCTAATAAAGTATTCTTTTATTATCTCATAAGATTAAAGGATTGATGTTGTGTGAAAAAAGAAGCATGTTTATCTTGTAGGGACCGACGAAGACACCGAGTGCCTAATAACGTGGTGCATTGCAAATGAATCCCTTTTCACAGGGAAAAGGAATGCTGCCATCAAAGGGTTTGAGTAAGTAACGTTAGCGTTTTTTGTTTGTTTGTTTTTTTACATTTGTATGCTTTTGTTGAGTGTTTACATGTTATTTATATATATATATATATATTTACTGTTATATTGTGTATTTGGAGATGATCTCAGAGATAGACACAAATACAGGATACAGCTTTTATTTATGACATTTTCCAGCCTCCAGCATGAAAATGTTTCTTTAATCTGTTGCCTCAAGTCTGATCTTTAGATGAAATTTAAGAACAGGTTATAGATAGAACAGATTAAAGAAATATCTATAGGAAGAGCTCTTATTGGGGGGAAATTGATCAAATTTAATCTCATTTAATAAAATGTGTTTTAATGACGATGTTATATATTTTAGAAAGAATAACGGAATATGTTTTGGATTATAGGGTAGATTAAATAACATATCTACCTAAAACCATACCAGATTTATATTGTTTGAAAATTTAAATTGGTCAATTCAGGGGGAAAAAAATAGTGTTAAGATAACAGATTAATCTTTGATATTAATAGACACAATTCACTGTAAGGTTATTCAAATATCTATAAATATGATAAGTTAAATATGTATCTATAAATATGATAAGTAACTGAGGTTTCCATAGGTTAAATAGGGTTATGTCTGCCAGTTTGTTATTACTACTGTTTGTGTTGCTTGTTTATTATCTTTAACTTTGTAAAATCTATATTGTGGTAAAGCTCAATGGACATGTTTGCTTTCATACATCGCAAGATTTTCACTCATGTTGCTGTGAATAACAGTGCATATATATTTACTTACTGTGTTCTCTTTTTGATACATAAGGGCTTTCATCAATGAGAGAAATCTTGTTGGCAAAGTGGCAGCATCGTGGGTTAAAAAAAGGGGGGGGGGGCCTGAAGCAAAAATATAAAGTTAGTATGTGATTTTGCCTTCTATTCTGCCATAAATATGAATAATTTGTAATATTCGACTAATAGTGAGTCTTTTTCCTCCACAAATGTTATAGGATCTTAAGTGTCCACAGTCAGGGATCAGCACAGAGGGAGGGGAACCGACAGCAGCATCTTGGAAGTCATATGGGGTGATGGACGCTGCATTAGGTTCTAAGCTATCCATCACCCCACCAGTGCTTATACAATCAGTTAACCAAGATGATGCTATTGGTTCCTCTTTCTCTGTTGCTGGCCCTTCTGATGTTGTATGTGGAAAAAGAAAGAGAGGGTCAGGAGAGAGTGATCTTTTCATCTATCTGAGGGAGCTGGAGGAAAGGGAGGCAAAGAGAGAAGACCAGGAAAGACTGAGAGAGGAAAGAAGAGAGAGAGTTTCAAGCGCGGGAGAGAAGAAAAGAAGAAGAGAGAGAGAGAGGAAGAAGCTAGAAGGAGAGAAGAAGAGTTTAGGGCAAGAATGGAGCTGAGGGATGTAGAAATGAGGAGAGGCTGCAGCTAGGGAAGAGAGGCTCCTCAGTTTGATGGAGGTCCTCACCAAATCGTTAATACAAAAATAATTGTAAACTAATAATAACAACACGAATACTAATAATAACAATAATAATACTTTTTTTTTTTTAATGTAAAAAATCTGGTGTGATGATTTTTTTTTTCTTTCTTTCTATTACAGTGATTATGGTATGTTATGATGTTCCAGTAACACTAATCTGACCATTCTTTATTTCTACTATACATTATCCATAAATGATCATTCTTTTAAAAATCCATTGATATCATATATTAGAAATATTTATAATGACATGTATTTGTTTATACCCACTACCACAGTTCACCATAGTTAATCAATAAATTAAGTCTGTTGCATTGAAAGCAGAATATGAAAGGGTTTATATATAAATAGATTTAATGTTTGCCTCTGTATTCATTTGCTGACAGTTAATAGTATGGCATTTGTTTATGAAAAGCAACATCGCATCTATGAACATTAAGGGATATTCAATGGATACACCACACAGTTTTTAAATTGTTTTTATATATAAAAATGTCAATAGGTGAAGCAGCCAGGACAAGAAGAGGTAATAATTATTTGTATTTTGCTGTAATTGTAACTAAAATTAGAGCAATTTTTAAAAATCCTCCCATTTCCATAGGATTTTGTTTCTTCTCAGCTATAACTGCACATTTTAGAGCTATAAGCAGATGTTAACCCATGAAAAATTGTGTTGATTAGAATATTTTTATTACTACCAGCACAAAGTTTTCACTACTACTACTATTAATTGATTTATATTTAACTAGGGATGTGGTACAACATAACTTTTTAAAATGGGGAATTGAAATACATAATCCTAAACATAGTCATGTTCCATTAGTGCAGGTATGTGGATGTTGGGTGCAGAAACTGCTGCTGCCAGACGGTTCCTCATGACATCCCCACACACCACTTCTCTGGCTTCCACGTTGTCCTTGTTGACATCATCTTCATCATAATCATCCACATCTGCATCCATTATGTCATTGGTGGCAAAGCACATGTGTAAAATTGCACAGCATGTAACAACGATGGGGATGAAGTCTGGGCTCACCTCAAGGGCTTTAAAAAAGATGGACCTCCAGCGGGTCTTCAGCATGCCGAAGGCTCTCTCAATCACACACCTGGCACTGGAATGATGCTTGTTGTAGCGGGCCTCAACTGGAGAGGTGACAGGCTCACGGTAGGGTGTCATGATGGTAATGGGTGATGTAAGGCAGGAGTACCCACCATCTCTCAAGATGCACTGACCCTCTGGTGGATACAACTGCCTGCTGTAAATGGCGCTGTTTTTGAGGATCCTTGCATAATGGACAGATCCAGGAAAGCCGACACAGATGTCCAAGAACTTTACTTTGTGGTCACACACAGCCTGGAGTTGCACTGAATAGAATAATTTCCTGTTAAAATAACAGGCTGCATTTTAGGCTGGAGGCTTTATGCGGATGTGGCAACCGTCAATAGCTCCAACTGCCATGCGAAAACCAGGAGACCCTGCCAGTCTTGCAAACCCTGCACCAATCTCCTCCAGCTCTTCACCCTGAGGGAGACGCACCATTTTTTTTTAGCAGGCCAAGGACAGCCTTGCTGACTTTGTGCACAACCCTGTGCAGCGTTGACTTGGGAATACCAAAAGCTGTGGAAACAACCCGATAGGATGCAGCATGGGCCAGCCAGAACAAAAACATTACCACCCATTTGACCATCCATGGTCAACCTCATAAGGCAGTGCAGCTATGAAGTTGACTATAGATTGCCTGGTCAGGCGCAGATAGGGGCGGAGGTCTGATTTTAGGTCCAGAAACAGCCTCAGGATGGGAACTGTTGCATTCAGCTGACAGTATGGGGTGATGTCAGTCTACAAAACAATAAAAAAGTGCTCCAGTATCCAGTGTCCTGTCTTTATGTAATATGTTAACATTTCTGTCCTACATTTATGCCTAAACCTTAAAATTATATATAAATACAAACCAGTATATGTGCAGTGTAAAACTACTTTGTTTCAGTTTAGTCCTTTACTTTTACTTAACCTAATTTAACTTATTTTATCCTTCGTTTACACTGTTACACACATTATTATTGCGCAGGAACGTCAGCACCAGTCTCCTCACGAAACACCTGCGTCTGGTAGACTAACGACGACGTGCTGCTTCTCTCTCCAAGTTGTCATGATGCAAATGAAATGGAAAGGGAAAAAAAAAGATGTATATACAATAGGAATAGTAATTAATAATACTCTATACTAATAGGAAGGAATAGAAATGTCGAATGTTTTTCTTTGTATACATGACTGCATAACTAGGCAACAAAGTTGTCTTCCGTTATGACGTCTTCGTAGTATGTCCCAGAACATGCATACTGTTTTGCTGCACACTCAAAAGTATATACTTTTTCTTCACAAAAAGAGTACATACTTTTAGGTCGTAGTATAAGTATGCGAATTGGGATGCAGCATAAGTTTGATCGTTGTGACGTTCAGACGTAATCCACACGTTAACTTCTAACGTGACGTCTGCATAGATCAACAGCTACACGTACTGACGTGTCGACGTGAGATTTGCATGTACGTCTCCATATAAAACAAATGGAGACATACAAGCACGTATACACGTGTGTTATCTGTCGTGCTTGTCAGTATCGTCGCTGAATGGAACATTCCGAGCACCATACAAATCTAGTCCTGCACACACTCTATATGCGTTGGGTCCACTCGAGTCCCGCTGTAGTGCAGGTCTGTATTCCCAAGCACATTTTTGTGCATGTGTAAAGGAAGATTTTTTTCCATCAATATTGGGATGTGAGTGAAGTAAAAAGCCTATAATAAATCATTTACTCATAGCACCTCTTGAAATAAGAATGTAATGTGCTTATTGATTTATTTTTTACTAAGAGTGGTTAGTAAGATTTAATCTTAATAAACTACAGTATTTTCAGTTTATTTTATGTAGAAAAGTTTTACCTAAAAAAATAATTTAGCCTAGTTTAGACTGGAATGAGGTGAAAACAGAAAAAAAGTGCAAAGCAAGTTGTTGTTAGGTAGCTGTTCATTTTTATTTAATTGTATATGGTAGAAAATTAGACTATTAGTCAAAATAAACTTTTTGTTAATGAAATACTATATTCAAACTTTTGACTACTTTCTTTAACTACATAACAGAATACTTTTACTTTTACTTTCAGTACTTGAGTAGTACATTTTCAAATAAACTATTTTTAATACTTAAGTACAAAAAAATGTTGAATACTTTTGTACTTCTACTTAAGTGTGGTGCTTAAAGAGCACTTCAACTTCTACTCGTCACTTTTTTGATAGAGTACTTTTACTCAAGTCTGGGTCTCTAGTCATTTATACATCTCTGGCTTTTGAGGAAAATCTGAGAAATCTGTTAAAAGATCCTTATTGGATTTCAGCTTTCTGTAAATCAGGGAACACACAGCAAAGGTTTTGGTAAATCAACTTCACCAGCTAAAACCAAAAATCAAGTTCTTAAAAATCACAGCTACAACAGGTAGGATAAGAATCCTAAATCAAGTTAATATTTGCTTCTGTAATGTGAAAAAGCCTAAATTAACTTATCATATCTAAAGTTACAGTTTTCGGATTGCTTAAGCACAATTTTCAAAACAGTGTGTTTTCAAAATAGTACACACAATTAGCACAACCACACACCCAATTAGCAAAACACTACAGATCCTTTGCATAATTAAACACTCTTTTATCGCTTATACTTTCCTATGATTAGATTAGACTATCATCAACAAAGTACAGATATAATCTAGTTTGGTAAATCCACCAAAAACTACACAAGACCAATGTTGCAACTTATATATTTCTCAACGCACCCAAAATGTAATGTTGACATGGACATTGATAATACTGTAACAAAATGTCACTTTATGTATTGTACTGCAAGTTAACTGTAAAAAAAAAACAGTCCTAGCTGGATCTGGCCAGAGATTTTCATCAACATCCCAGGCAATGTTGTCATTAGCAAGACACCTTGGTAAGAAATGTCTTGAATGACAAATCCATCCTTGCATTGCCGCTACCTCCATCTGGTCATAGGCCTCTTCCTTGTCCTCCTCGTTCTCCTCCTCATCTTACTCTTTCTCTGACTCTTTCCATTGTGCTTGAAGACCGATGAACTCACCTGCTGCTTTTTATAGTTAGGCACCTGATTGGTGTGTCTACAATTAAGCAAACAAGTGTTTGCACACCTGACTGAGTTGAACCAATTGTTTGGACAGTGCGGTAATTTGATAGTCAGTGCTTTGGTTTTGCAAGGAAGTGACTTCATGATATTATTATTATTATTATTATTAATTCATTACATTTATATTGCGCTTTTCTAGGCACTCAAAGCACTTTACATGGAAGGGGGAATCTCCTCAACCACCACCAGTGTGCAGCATCCACTTGGATGATGCGACGGCAGCCATATTGCGCCAGAACGCTCACCATACACCATCTGATTAGTGGAAAGAAGACTGAGTGATGAAGGCAATCAAGATATGGGGATTATTAGGAGGCCATGATGGACAGGGGCCAGTGGGCAAATTTGGAGTTAAAGTTTTGCAACAAGTGGGAGGTTGACAATGTGCTTATAGTTGTGCAAATATGGGCTAAGGTTTAAGGTTTTAAAGTGTAAGGTTTTGATAATAGTGTACTACTTTTAATTTTAGTGTGTAAGAAATCCAAAAAAAAACTGTAAGACCCAAGATAGAACATTTCTGTAATACGCCCCCTGATCAGAATGATGTATGTGTTCATGCGAGTTCACTGTTGTCAACGCTACCAGGGGGAACCAAATACGGCAGATGTCGTTAGACATCCGGCATAAGTCACAGGTCAGTTTTTCTGAAGGTAGGAAAATAGTAGTTTGATTCAACCACATATTAATTGAGGGGACATGAGGGGTGGACCTAATCTAGAAATCTAGACGCACCCTATCTAATCTGCCACAAGTATCGTCTAGCAACTCTCAATACACGTCTGAGCTGTAAAAAACAAACTCTGGTCAGGCCAATCACATTGTGTATAAAATCGGTGGCGGGGCTTAACATAATGACGACCGAGTTGCGTTAGCGTGCTACTAGTAAACACAGAAGCTGGCGAACGGCGGTCTTTCGAATCAGCTTTGACCGCGACTCTGGAAGACTTGGAGATGACATTTTCTCTGAGAAAAGAACAAAGAGCAGCACTGAAGTCATTCTTAAAAAGGGAAGATGTGTTCGGAGTTTTGCTGACCGGATACGGCAAAAGTTTAATCTGTCAACTAGCTCCGCTTCACCTTTGTTGCTCTGGTTGGTTGTAGCGCTATCCTATCGCGTGCAGAGAGAGTTTAAAAGACAACCGTTTATCCCGCCCCTCGGATTGAGCCCTGTCAATGGTGAGTTTCCAGACCAAACATCTTGAAGTGGGTCTGGCTTGTCAGGCTAGAGTGGACCACAACAAGATTATACATTTTCTCACCAAATATGAACAGGGATGTAAACCACACATTGTAGATCATGGATGAGGTATAATTCAGCTTTACAGTTCAAAAGATTTACCAATGATCCCCTGAGCCATTTTATGTATCTCTTTCCAGTATGCCTTAATTATATCTGTCCCAAAACACTACCAATTACATTAATTGCATTACAGTACCAATATTGAGAAACATCGTATGGAGGCAAACTGGTGTTAAATAAGTCCTGTAAATGAACTTGGAAGTTTTACTCAATATTGAAGCGCCTCTAAAGAAGACACCAGAGCAGACCGAATGCTACTTCTCATCACTGAGAATATTTCCAAAGTCTGTCTTCCTTTTGAGAGAAACAGAAGAGTATAAGTGTTTTTCTATGTCAGAAAGATCAAAGTGTATTCTTTAATCCTTTAGAAGTGATTCCAGAAAATGTCATAGTTGCACAAATTTGTAGAAATCATTATTAGGTAAATTAATTTCCTGTTTTAACAACTAAAATAACTTCAGACTGCACTTATGCCTGTCAAATAACTGGTCTAGCTCAATCTCCATGATTGAAGGCAAATGCTCTGAATATCAGGGGGTAGGTCAGATTTGAACGAAATAGGAGATTTTAAAGATAAGATTGAGATACTTCAAAATATCTTTCTTTCAATGAAAAAGAGTTTGATACCGTAAAAATGTTGGACACTGATTACATTTTATGCACAATGTAAAATGGTAAGGTACACAATACATTTGGGAAACATCTTGAAGACTCAATCCCCAACCATTGAGAATCTATTATATTAAAGGGTTAGTTCACTCAAAAATGAAAATCATTCATTAATTACTTACCCTAATGTTGTTCGACACCCGTAAGAACTCTGTTCATCTTCGGAACACAAATGGAAGATATTTGTGTTGAAATCCGATGGCTCAGAAAGGCCTTCATTGACACCAATGTAATTTCCTCTCTCAAAACTAATAAAAGGCACTAAAGACATTGTTACAAAATCCATCTCACTACAGTGATTATACAATAATTTTATGAAGTGACGAGAATAGTTTTTGTGCGCAAAAAACCCCAAAAACTACTTATATAGTGAATGTTGACAAGACAGGAAAGTTCATTTTTTTAACTAAATTTTTAATTTCGAAAGAAATTATGAAGATAATGTTGGAATAATGACACAGACCTGGCTACACTCTCTCATTTTGAAAGCGTTTGTCTAAGGCACTTTTTACTTCAACTGCACCTGACAGAAGAATTTATTTTTCTGAGATTATTATTACACACAACAAATAAATAGCTTATAAGACCGTGATAAACAGCGCGTGCCTCCACTACTGAAAAGTGCGCGCCATGCGCCGCTCAAACCAGCCTATAATGTTAAGAGGAAAGTTAATTTGTCTGAGGGGTAAACTTTTTTTTTTCATAAGAAGTTATAATGTTGGAATAATGACACAGACATAGCCTGGCTACACTCCGTTGAGAGTTATGGCAACTGGTAACTCGGTTTAGATCGGTTTAGATAACGTCTCATGTAAACAGTCCACTGAATCTTTGAGCCATCTGAACTCGAGACTGGAAGAACACCTACAGTAAGCTAATTCTGCATTGCACAAGGTGCAAACAACCTTAGTCTTGTCGAGGTTTCCAATGGAAAGCTTCTTAAAAATACATTTTCCCTGAAGCAAACCCGGCGGCTTCATACCAGCATCCATGTAAGCACATCATGTTTGTGGTGGTAATTTCACACTAAGGATATATACAGGTTCGAAGACTCGTTCTCGCCCCCCTACAGTGCCTTTCGGCTAGGTATACATCTGCACTAAAATATCAAAGTGAAAGTAATCATAGCTTGCGTAGTATAGAATTAGCTCCCAACCCAACTTCGAGAATAGATTAACGCCGATAATTTAATAAAGAGTCTCACGTTAACGCATGTTAACGACCCACCACTAATATATACAATAATTCTATTTTGATACAGTTATGCCCTTCTCAATCCAAGCCATGAAGTTTACTCGTCTCAACACTTAAGAAAAGCTAAGCTAAGCTTAAAGCAATCAGGTCTTGCTCTGTTTTGATCAATGCATTTTGCAGGAGCAATTTATCTGGTTCATTTTGACTTTCATGAGAGAGGACCAGGCCTGGACTTTATCATTTAAATGTATTATGTTGATAGTTTCCTGCCTCCTTCATCCCTGAACTTTAAACATTATTACATTGGGGACAAAACCCAGAAGGAAGGAGGAAGTCGCTGTCAAAGCTGCTACCGTCTGTCAGGGGGAGTGGAGGAGTCGCTGCTGTTTGCCTGAGGCCGAAGCCTGCTACTGTCTGCCTGATTGGACAGGACTCATCGTCAGCTGTCCGAACCCGGAGACACCTAATCGCTGGTTACGACGTTCCCATGTGTTGTATCTGAGCGCAGCCTTCGCTAGAGAGATGTGCTGTCGGCTGAAACAGCCAACCTTCTCTCGCTCCTGGATTTTCCTCCTCTTCTCTTCCAGGAACTGGAGATGTTTCTGACGTGCTTGCTGGACTTCCTGTTCCAGCATTGCTCTCTGTAAAGTGAGCGTTTCCTCCATATCCGCCATTTCACGCTGATGACGCAAACGCACATCTGTCCTCTGAGCATCCAGGAAGTTGTATCTGCGGCCTTTGGCTACGTCACGGTCAATGTGGTGCTCGGTCACCTTCTCTGCAAGGTTTCTCTGATGGGCTCTTTCAATGACTTTAAAGGGGGTGGGGATGATGTTGTCATGGCAACGACCAATGTTCTTAAGGTCATGTGGCACATGGTTGCTTTCCTCTTCCCCAGACTGCTCAGCCTTGCGTTGGACAGCACGGATGCCGAATTCAACTGAAGTCTTTGTCTTCCTCTGAGCTGGTGGGTGTGGACACAGTCCTGCATAAAACATCACATTTATTTCATGTTCTCATAAAGAAATATATGTTTACTTCATACTCATGTGATATCTGTTCAAATGTAGCAAACCGGCTTGAGATTACTCGACTAGCTCACCTGTGCCAAAGATAGGAGGAAGCTTGACAGACTGTGGTCGGCTGGAGATTGTGGCCTTTTCTCTGATAGTAATGGCGTTCAGACGAGCCAGCTCCTGTTGAAGATAAATAAGCAAGAGATAATCCACAGCTTATCCGGTTGTTAAGGCTGACGTCACTCAGCAGCGCTTCCCGGTCCAAACGCTCTATCTTATACCACAAGAAAAACTACAAACGGTGCTAATATACACACACAATGCGGTGTAATACTACAAAAAAAAAGCTATAATTATAACCTTTTTCTCCATACCAAAATTCCAGATGGCCAGACAGTGATTCATCTTTTTTAAATCGTTAAAATATTAATGTTTGTGACACTGTGAGCACAGAGACTGTTGTGTTGACTGTAAGTATTTAAAATGTTAAACTTTTTTAAACGTTTGATGTTTAATATGAATAAATCGTGCTCATAAACGGGCGTCAATGGCATTCTCAAGTGAATCGAGTTGAGGCTTGGACCCAGAAACGGCGTTCCTTACGTCATGACTTAACAAGCGGATAGTTTATACCCTTTATACCATGGTCATTTACCAGCATTGACAACTTAAAGCTGTTATTGATGTTTTCAATGCAATTTTTGATCAGAACCCATACAGAAATGCAATATGTCTATCTCTAGTTGTGGTTTGGGGTTTATGTTGAATTGTTTATTTGCTCTTTATCTTTGAATGCAAGGATGGTCATTGGGTCCCTCCCTCAAATTTATCTTGTAGTTTGCCTCTCTAAGTTGTTCCTAGGGATACTGTTACAATATATTTAATTTTAATTGTAAAATACATAATAAGACTATATAAAAACATATCATGGACATATATGTTTGCAAGCTATATGCTATGCATATGTGTCATTTGTATAATGAGCATTTATACAAAGAAATGCATGTAATGTATATTGATAATGATATATGTGACATAAAAGACTTTTATACATATGTAAACATACATTTATATGAGCTAGTTTTGTCAATATATAAATTTTTCTAATTTTCTAATAGGTTTTATATATGGGCAGATATACATATGTTTTCACTTTCTATGTGGATATATTTAATATAAGTATATTTCATATGTCTACATATATTACATTTCTGTATGGGAAGGGTAAAATGTTTTGTTATTTTCACCAGTTGTTATATCCAGCATTCTGTCTGCTTTGAATCAGGCACAGAGATGAATCAGTGCATAAAATGTATTATTGAATTATCATTGTTTGGATTTTGGAGGCATCACAAACCCCTGACCAAAACTGTAAGGGGTTAACAGCATTTATTTAAATTAAGAGAGAGGGAGAGAGATTAATTCCTGCATCTGTTTAAAAATCGTGTTCTGTGGGGGTAAATCTGCATTTTTGGGGTTGTTTCCCTGCTAAAATTCACATTCCCAGGGTTAAATATCACATTATTGGGGTCGCTTGAACCCGCAGGACATGAAAAACAGCACATGCATATAAAACAGTGATAAAACTAACGGTTTTATTGCACACCTTCCAGCCAATCAGAAATCAAGTATTCAGAAAGACCATTGTATAAGAATAAGAAAACATACTTTGCTCAAAATATGAACACAGGCTAAATATTAATAATGACCAATGATGGCCTTCTTACCGTCCTCTGAGGCGGTGGTTGTGGCTTCAGTATCGGCCGGTCTGCGACACACACATTCAGAGCAGGACTGACACATGTCAGGGGCACAAGCGTGCGGAATTTACTGCGATACATTTTCTGATCAAAAATGGTACGCTGATCCAAAATCCTACAACCAAGTAAAATCGTACGATCCGAAACCGTAAACAGATCAGAAAGCTGTGATGTGTACAATGATCTTGAAATGAGCACAGATCAAGACGGATATAAAACTGCACGCTGAGCAATGAAAATACAGATTCACAATCAGATGCTGACAGGGAATCGTACACTTAGCTGATTCAAAACCGCACACAGATCAAAAAGCGTAAACCGTACACCGACACTAAAGCAAGGAGTGAAAAGTAAGTCCTCAGTGAGAAGAACAATCAGCCTTTAAAGCCTCCAGTACTGTGATGTCACTGACAGAATGCATTCCATTATTGTTTTGATTTAAAAACTGAAATGACTGTTTATATGCTTTCCACTAGAAGTCCATGAGAGGATTGTAGATTAGGCTACTTGAAGTAATAATGCCTATTAATATTGTGTGTCTACACTCATAAAAATACAATACACAGTTAGTTCTCATTTTGTAAATTAATAATTGCCAGAATAAAAAGAGCAATCAAAAGGCGTTGTGACCGACATTGACCAACTTAAAGGGTTTAGTTCACCCAAAAATGAAAATTAGCCCATGATTTCCTCGCCCTCAAGCCATAGGTGTAGATGACTTTCTGTTTTCAAACAGACACAATCAGAGATACATTACTCTTTTTGAACTTATAGCAGAATTGAGGGACTGGTCAGATGATATGTCACACTGTTAAACTGGAATTAACTGGGAAAGCACAAGTAGCTTTTCTTCATTGTGGATCGATGAGAAGATATTATTTTCCCCGAAAATACTAGTTAATGTTATCGCTTTGGACTGAAACTTAGTGACTTTGTTCCCAAAGGGTATAACTAAATCTCACAATTTTTGGGGAAATTTTCTTACTTTTTTGTGGGAGTTTTGTTACCTTGTTACACCTGAGATGTTCCCGGTCAAAAATGACCGGCCTATAAAAAAAAGCTTATAAATCACTCATTATACCATATTTTCATCCAATCTTGGATTCAATCTTTTTGTCAACATGTTCTCTTTCAATAAGGATTGATTTTATATTTTTGTTTGCATCTGAATAATCATAGGCCTCATTTATTTGAGAGTAGGCATTTCATTTTTTGAGTATTTTTTTTTTTTAATTTTTGAATAATTTTAGAAATATTAAATCAAATCTGAATAAAATTGGTATTGTTGATGATACTAGTCTACTCTAATGTTTCACCAGGAATTTTGTTTTGAAACTTTTATTTTGTAAAAAAAATATGGCACTTAGTCACGCTTGTGGTGTTGAGGTGTTCCCGGTCAAAAATGACCGGCCTATAAAAAATAGCTTATAATTCACTAATTATACCATATTATCTTGGATTCAATCTTTTTGTCAACTTGTTCTTTTTCAATTAGGACTGGTTTTATATTTCTGTTTGAATCTGATTAACATGAATGCGTACCCGAAGCATACAGATAGCGCTTTTGACTGCAGGAAAAAAGAAGAGTTTCAAACGCACTTAGAATTTGTGCGTGATTGTGCGAAGACACTTTAATTTTTAGACGCCAGAGTTTTTTCCCTAAAACGTTCGATTTTGACATCTTAATTTCAAAAGGCTATATTTTATAGTGCAGCACAATTACCATCGCATACCTGTAGCTGATGTATAGGTGCGTAGGACAAAGGATACCCAGATCCAAAAATCTCAATAAACACACAAAAGGAAATCCCGCACACTATAAATACTTGCAAAAATCAAAAACTTTTTATTAGCAACGTTTCGGTCTCATGACCTTCATCAGGCATATATATCATACTCAAAATCCAATATTTTTCAGCATCCGCCGCTGATTATATACACAAATCCAGCGAAACACGGAAGTAAAGCATTGCCGCCATTACTGCGAGCCTCGCTGCTAAGGACTTAGGCCGGAGACACACTGCAAGCGTGGCGTTTCTGCTGCGTGTTATCCACGGGGCGGCTGCCTGGCATTTTCTCTGTCTTTGCACACCAGAAGCGTGTCTGATGCGGCGCTGCTGCTGCTGGGAAGCCCTATACTTCATGTTAAATATAAATATATTGCCTATTGATACGGCAAAGACAACGTCGGCAGTAGCCTATTGGCCATACATATATATGGTATTGACGGCAAAATAGGCTACAGAATATTTCGTTCTTTATTGACAGGTTTAATATTTCAAAATCGATAATTATGTTGTTTTTTATTATTACAAGTAGGCCTATATCTGCATTTATGTTAACCTAAAGACTTTCAAACATGAAAATGTAATTTATTAATATGTATTCGTGTCAAAATGGCATATAAACATCTTTTCCTATGCTATTTTGCCTAGAAACGCTTCCAACACGCTCGCGTGTCGCGTGAAAAATAGGCGTCTCTTCTATTTGAAGCATGCACGCGTTTTCCGCGCGGCTCGGACCGCGTGTGAGCCGCGTGGCTGACGCAGGCAGTATGCAAGCGCTAACCGGTTAACATGGGAGCCGAAATAATAACGGACACGCCACGCAGCCGAAACGCTCACGGCACGCTTGCAGTGTGTCCCCGGCCTTAGAGCAGTGCGTACACTAAAACACTTCTCAAATGAGGTTAATAGCTTAGCAATGACTGATTCTCCCCTCATGTCATGTTATAATAGCCTACCTTTTTTCCCTTATAAATTATTTTTATTTTTGTTACTGAAGGGGGGAGTGGGCCGACACCCTTGCCTCTTCATCATATGCATCTTATCCTTTTGAAAGATTTTTAATAACCTCATGAATTTCATAATCAGTTATTATCCTTTCAAAATAATGAATTATTGATAATCAATTTTATTTGATCATTAATACATTTAACTATTATTTAATATGATTTTGACTCTATGTCTGCTGTATGGTGTCTAATTTGCTTTCCAGAGACGGTCTGACAAAGACAGTCTGACCCCTATCTATGTGCCCTGACAGAGATAGCCTGACCTCTATCTCTGGGTCCTGACCAACAGAGCCTTGGAGAGAAAGTTAGAACTTCTAAGAGGTGAATCCTGCCTGTGTTAGTAACCCCAGGACAGGAAGGGGTGGGAGGATTTGAGTCTCCCAATTGTGATTTCTTCTCATTTATATAGTGTGATTTTTCCCATTGATAGAAGTACATTTTTGTCTTTATATTTCTTTATAGAATGAGGTAGATGATATTAGTCATACTTTTCTTTCTGGAGATTCGTTTGTCATGTGGTGTTGATATCTTGTCCTGTTGATAAGCTCACAGGACGCACTAACCTTGGAGGAGAGATGTGCCCTAGAGTCTTGTGTGTGTGTGTGTTAAATGTTCTGTGCAGGTCTATGGAATGGATTGGACTGCTTTTCTCACACCCTAGACCTCTTGGCGTCTTTCTAGGACTCCCCTGAAGTCAACACTACCCCAATCTTGGGGTTGTCTGATGTATACATCCTGATTAACAACAACAACATCTCCTATCTATTCTCGCATGACACATTGTTTAGACTTTATGCCAATCAGTAATATTCCACGTGTTTGTAATGATGTAAATCATGCCCTTGAAATTGGTATAACTGGTGTGGTAATTTTGTGTAGAGTAGAGTCTGGCCTGACACCGCCCTGAGAGACTCTGAAGCTGACTCTACTGATGAAACTGCAAACTATTCTTCAGTAAAATTCTCTCCGATGATTGAACATCCTGACTCCTGGTCTTCATTTCGCATATCTGGTCTATGGGTCAAAACTGTAACCCCTAACATTACGAATGCATACTATTATTATTTTTCCCGTTTGTATTAAGAGCTGCTCCCTCAGGCTATATCTTTTCTGTATCCTGTTTCGAAGAAGTTGATTTTATGCAACGATATTTGTTTGTAAATCTTGATACTTTCAATAATAATAAAATTAATTAATTAATAAATAAATAAACAGCAGCGCGCAGCAGTAATGCACGGCGCGCTGTGATTAACGTAAAGAAAACCACTTAAAGACAGAATAATTAAAACATACGTGTCCATTACAAAGGGACTTAGTCACAATTAGACAAATATGAAACGATCAGTTACAAAAAATATGGCCTTATTAAATCAGCACGTAAACTTGCGTGACCTACCGATGTGCTCATGCATATGTTCACAAGCTGCAATAAATAGCCACGATCAGTTGTAGCAATAGAATACATGTTCCTACAGGCATAAGATTATTTTATTAATCATCTGGGATGCGATGAGCGTCAGAACCTAAACTACAGGGCATGAGTTCGGGATGGATTGGCCAGATACTGCATCCTACCATCAAAGCCGCTGGGTATGAATCTCAGGTGTTGTGAGGTTTTCAGGCAGTGGACTCGTACCATAATGCCAGTAACAATAGAGAAAACTACAAAGTTACATTTGTGTAATTGTGACTTAAAGTCCCTTTGTAACAGGCACGTATGCTTTATTTATTTTCTGTTTTTAAGTGGTTTTCTTTACGTTCATTTGATCCTTTATCATTTACAGCGCTTTGTGCATTACTGCCGCGCGCTGCTCTAAGTGCATAAGTCCTCAATTTCATGTTCTTAAAACGTGTTTGTGTAAAACAATTCCGTGATCATGGAAAGCAGGGCCCTAATATTAGCAACACAGCTCACAATGACAGTGTTCAGTTTTATTGCTCTTAATTAACGTTACATTACATTTGGCAGACGCATTAATACATTTATACATCCTGTTATCAATAAATTACCTTTATCTGTAAGTTTTGGTCACTGCCTGACATAATGTTCCCTTTCACCAGACATTTTATTTAATGTGCAGGATCCGCTTTCATTGAAATGTCATTAGAGGACACCGGCAAGTGTCACACCGTCACGCACTTCCCAGGCACACAGTAATGGCGGCAGGCAAGATGGCGGCGCCCATAAAGTTTGCGCCGGATTTGTGTATATAAACGGGCTAGGAATCTTAAAGACAATCTAGTACATGCTCATTTTCCGAGTGAGACCCCGATCCCGTCTGGTGAGCTGAGATACTGAGCATGCGTGATAGCGTCGTCTTAAACCTAACTGTTTCTTGAACCGAGTTGTTTCGGACAGCTGTTTCTCTCAGACAACTGATGCTGATAATATGAGCACGGGTGAAACGAGGATATGTGTAAGTTTATGTTGTCAATGTAAGTTTATGTAATCTGTGTAAACATCAGTGTTTGCACGACAGTGGCTGTATTGAGTGCTGTTGCAAAACATGAATGAAAAAACGTATCCAAGATGATGATGATGACAATAATAATTTTTACTATACTAAGTTTTGATTACAAATACTTTATATGAATGTGTTTGAATGTATTTTCATCCGCCGGTGTGATAGAAATGACGTCATTACGTAAGGACGTAAAAGAACCGATGATCCGTTTGTTTTAACCGGATCATTGAAACGAACTGTCTGAAAGAATCGGTTCACGGAAAAGAACCGAACTTCCCACCACTAGTCGGTAGGCTTACTGCGTAGAGAGAGAGACCGTTAACGGTCCTCCCGGATTTCCTCAGAAGCCGCTTTTAGTTTTCTCTTTCGTCGGTCGAAAAAGGTATTTATAATTTTATATTAGTAGACATTAGCTATCATAACAATTGTTAATCTTATAAAGTTTAAAATATGAAAGTTTCACATTTTAAAAGGTTTCCTTCGTGTAGTAGCCTAAGTTAACGTTACAGCTGCAAACCGTTAACGTTAAGTTATGCTAACACTTTTTAAAACTGAAATGAGACGACTTTATCTGATATTGACAAATATAGGGCTTAAATATCGAACTTTCCAAAGTAAATACATTGAGGCAAAAGACAAAAGCCTAAATTGGGACGGCCTGATGTTATCTTGGACCATGGTCTAACGAAATCAAGTTTTTTTTTTCAATGGACAAACGATGATACTAGTATCTAGTATTAGATAAATAAAATCATAACACTACTGAATGTGTTCATTTTGTTGTTTTAGGTTAGAAGCCAACGAGAAGAATTGCCATCGGACTACCCCACAGCTGACGACCAGAGACGCGTGTCTGTCTGTGCGTACACCATGGTTTACACACACGAACACCTATGGAAAGATCACCTTTACAGTTGTTCAATTAAAATAAATATACTTGTTTGTTAAAATTCCTACGTGTCCATTTTCTTTGGGTTCCCGAAATGCAAAATAAAATCGAATAAAACGCTGGTAAATTGAAAGTCCAATAAACGTCCCGAATGGCCGCTTGACGTCCTGTAAACGTCCCTGTGAATGTCCCGAGGACGTCCACGGGACATCAAGAGGACCCTACGCATGGACGTCCAGGGGACGTTCGCGGAGGCCATTTAGGTGACGTTCTGGGGACCTTTTTTGTTAGCTGGGCAGCGCCACCCAGTGGATTTAGTTATAACTGCGAGATTTAGAGGGATTTCTCATGGATTCACTGCATTTACAACCAGCAAATCAACGCAATAAAATTTGAATAGTATTTGTAGTTTTCGAATGTGAATTACAGATCAAATATTCGACTATTCAAATATTCGTGCAAACCCCTACTATTTATAGCCATTTTCGTGAGATCCGGCTGAAATAATAAAGGATAAAGTATACAGACATTTCACGAAAACACGAAAAACAAGCAGGTCAAATCATCTCGTCTTTCTTGTTGAAAATTTACATTAAAATGCATTATGCATACCCACTATCTACCTTTTGTATTTATTGTTGTATTGTATGTATTTATTGTATATAGCAGACATTCTATTTATGACTGGATGTAACATTTGATACTTTGCGACATGGGCGTCGCTATTCCCTTCTTCAGCCCCCCTAAACTTATGCCTCAACCCCCTTAAGGATTATGTGATTAACCTTGAAACTGGCGGGAGGCTTCGGCTTCGCCCGTCTTTTTAGTCTTTGTGTTCTTCAATCCGCAGCGGCGCTGAGCAGATCGCACATCAGAAGCAGAGGTGTGTGTGTGTAAATCTGACCCTAATTGGTCTGTCACTGCACATCAATGTCAAAATATTTGACAAAACCAATCAAATCAGAGTAGGCGGGCTTTATGTTCACACAGTAACTACTGAGGCTGAACGCGAATTTTAGCAGCGCAACTCGACGTCAAGTAAGATAAATGTAAGCATCTAAACTAAACATGTTTGACAGCTGCTGCTTCAGAAATCAGAAATGTGAAACAAAAGACAAAAATATTCAGGTAAATGAAAAAAATTTGTTTTACTGAGATGTCTTATCCTGATGCGAATTGGCCATTAATATTACAGAGGTCCTAAGGTAAAATTACTTTACCCCACGTCCCCATGTTAATCTAATCCCGTCCGAATAGGGTTTAAGAATAGCCTGACATGGTCAGAATATGAGTCTGATACTGCTCCATTGGGCTGTGATTATGGGGCGTGTTTCAACCGAACCAGGGAAGACATCAATTGGATAGACCTACAAGCAATCAGAGCAACGGAGAGACACATTGTCAAATGTCAACAGAGTTCAACTGCACAGTGTTGCCAAGTCCACGTTTTTTTTCCGCGGGTTGTTTTCTATGTTTCTACAGTTTCTGTTCGGGGATAATTACTCCTCTATGGATCGAGGCCAGACCGAACCGCCCGACCTAAAATTTTTGTGGGCAGGGCTAAATTAGGCTGGCATCCAGGCTATTTTAAGAAGGGAAAATGAAAGAAAACTATTCATAAAACATATAAATATCAGTATGTTAATATGTAAACTATATGTTTAGTTTATTCACTGACGAAAATGGAAAAAACTATATCAGTCAAAGCTCAGCATTATGAGGGGAAGAGACAGGACAAGATAAAAACAGAAAAAGAGAGATGAAAAGAGGCCATTTTTTTGGCCTTCAGAACATCTTAAAATGCACATATTTAGATCATAGAAATAAAAAAATTCTCGGGGGAGCATGCCCCCCAACCCACCTAACATTTGGGATCTCTTTATTTATTAATTATCGGATACAATTATTACATGTAAAGTATGGACATGGAGTAAAGGGGAAATATTTGCTTTATAAGTTATAATAAACAGCCAATATCGTATGGGTATGCATGTTTGTAAGCTACTAGTTAATAGCGCAACTTGGACACTACGCTAAAGTATTACCAATTTTTCCATAGGCTACCCTCACTTGGGACTAAGCCCCCCAAAACGAAAATCCTAGAAAAGCTTTGCGACAAGTGGCATCCTATTGATTTTGTGCTATCAGTGCGGCTCTCATGAAAAAAAAATAGTGAAGACCACTGCTATAGATGAACAATAGAAGGGGAGAGTGGGGTAAAGTGAGACATTTTTTACATTTGCTCCCCTCTAAACAAGTGAAGAATATTTTCATTTATTTCAAGGATATGTTCATTATTTTCATGTAGTCGGATATGATATGGAGTATTAATCATGTGGCATATTATGATTCACAGTATAAAGTACTGAGTATACAGTATTAATTGTGTTTTTCACCATGAAGTATTAGTGATTGAGTGATGTTCATTATGAATTGAATTGTTCTTGAATTTGATTATGATGATTTCACTTGCAAATGGACAAAAGATTAGGGAATGTGCTGAGATTTTTGCAGGACGCTATAAAGAGTGTGAAACAAAACTAAGGATAAGGATAGGTGGTACGCCGTGGTACGAGGTCAAGCAAGGGTGAGACAGCATGGGTAGGGGATCTCTAAGATGGAAAATACCAGAGCTGTACTTTCTTTGTGTGTGTGTGTGTGTGTGTGTGTGTGTGTGTGTGTGTGTGTGTGTGTGTTAACCTATTTTCAAAGAAATGCTGCCAGGAGACTGATGACGCTGGACACCCCAATTGGAGGAGACAGTACAGAAGGAGAAGGGGATGAAGAACAAGATTATAAAATATGCATGATGAAGTTGTGAAATTCATTCAAGAGCAGCCATAGTGAAGCAATCAGGACTTCCCTGATGCTGGTCTTTGCTGGTCTGGATCCTGAGCTCAGAAACCTTTTTTACTCACTGTTACTTTAATAAATGTATACTTTTGATTGATAACTTGATTCCTGGCCGATCATTGAACTTGGGGAGGACTTTGGGGAAAAAAGTCCAACACAAGCTAAAACGATATATCACTAAAGTTGACACATTTCCCATGAATTCAGGATGTTTCCCAGCTATAGAAATTATCGGAATGTATTCAGGACCAAGGTCAGTGACAATATGATTGTTTTTTTGTTTTGTTTTTAAAGTTGTCTTGTGTCTCCCTTGACCCCAGCTTAGGTGTAAAAGGGGTAAACTCATGTATGCTAAATATAAGACAATATGCTATCACATATCTCTAGATATATGTTGATATAAGTTTATAACGTATATAAATTGTCCATATTAAATGAGTATACGGATATATGTCAATACTATGTATGATTATTGTTTATATAATATTGTGTCACCAATATATGTTTAATTTATATATGGCAATTTATTTAAACAACATACATACAAACATTTGTGTTTGACATTTAATGTTTTCCTTATTTGAACATCTTCGACTTTTAACAAGTCTATCTCTATTTGTGTTTTGGGGTTTATGTTGAATTGTTTATTTGCTCTTTATCTTTGAATGCAAGGATTGTCATTGGGTCCCTCCCTCAAATTTATCTTGTAGTTTGCCTCTCTAGGTTTAGACTGTTACAATATATTTAATTTTAATTGTAAAATACATACTAAGACTATATAAAAACATATTATGGACATATATGTCATATGTATGCAAGCAATGTGCTATGCATTTATGTGGAATTTGTATAATGAGCATTTATACAAAGAAATATATGTCATGTATATTGATAGTTTTATATGTCAATATATTAAATTGTTCCATTTTCTAATAGGTTTTATATGTGGTCAGATATATATGTACAAGCATGTTTTCACTTTCTATGTGGATATATTTAATATATGTACATTTCATAGTGTACATATATTTCATTTCCATATGGGAAATGCACAACAGTTGATTAAGTTGACAGCAAAAAAAAAAAAATAATTATAATTTTACTTTTTGAAAAAATACATGCTTGCCACAACACCATGAGGTCCTCTTCTTCGTGGCTAAGAGGAAATTGGAGGGACTTGAAATCATAATGGTCATATGACCACAGCTTTTTCCTAAAAATATTAAAGGAAACATAACACACACCGTTTCTGCCTACCTTGTGTTTCGAATTAATTTGATCAAACAGTTAATTATAAGGTTTTTATTATTTCCAAGTTTGAGATCTCTTCAACTTACAGTCTCCAGTCAGACACATTTAGAGCAGAAAAACAACAATAGACAAAACAGCACAAACACAATAATGTACTTGAACCCCTAACACTTGGATTACAATATGTTTAACAAATCACAATTATACATACATGAATTATAAATGATTTAATCAAACTAAATGAAGTTGATCATCATCAACAAACAGAGCTTGAGAAAAGCACAGATACACACTGTCACACACAGTGATCTTACTGTTTATATAAGGATTAATTACACACACAGTAGCATGCACAGACCTGCGCAGGGTTAGAATTTGCGTTTCCTCTGTGGAGATCGTGCTCGGAGAGGGGTGGAAATCCCTTTCACGGGGGCATTGTGGTGTGATCGAAAAGGGAACTTTCACTTTCAAAGGGACAAGGCCTCAAGCACCTGTCCCCAGCCCCCCTTGTGCACACACACACACACACACACACACACACACACACACACACACAGAATCTCTCTATAGTCTATTCTGATTCATCAACACAGTTTCACTGATCCATAAAAAACCGAAAACCCAGGATACAGCGTGTGAGTGAATGTGGTCTGGACTGTGTGGATGAGGCTCATTCTGTCAGACAAAAATTCTAAGCTGTAGAAGGACAGAGTTCCTGCACTGGTATCCACATACACTCCTACTCTACTGCCTACAGACTCTACAGGGAGTTTAGTCTCTTTTTCATTGTGTCTGAATGAGTAACTGGAGGAAGAGCACTCTAAACTCCAGGATTGATCATTATGTCCAAACCCACACTCTTTCCCCTCTCCCTTCCTACTGATGCTCTTATATGACACTGATATACACAAAACATTTCCAGTCCACTCAATCTCCCAGTAACAGCGTTCACACACACTCTCTTTACACAACACCTGAAGATATCCATCAAATCTGTCTGGATTATCTGTATACAACTGATCTGTGTCAGTGTAAGTAAGCACTCTGTCACTCTCAGAAAGACATAGGCGTTTATGCGCTGTTGTCAGATCCAGAGTGAACTGTTTGGAATCTAGTGGAGATGAAACACATCAGGAATTATGACTCTGATCATTTAAAGGGATAGTTGACCCCCCAACAAAATTCTGTCATCATTAACTCACCCTCATGTTGTTCCAAACCTGAATGAGTTTCTGAACACAATATAAGATATTTTGAAGAATGTTTGTAACTAAGCAAATAGAACAACCATTCAGGGTTGTGTTCAGCAGAAGAAACTCGTAAATGATGGGGGGGTCAACTATCCCTTTAATGTAGCTGAACTCTTCATGTTCAATATATCAGCAGTGTCTCAGTGCAGTTTAATCATCATTTACATGATCAACTCTAAAATATTTTAACCCCTTCTACAGGAAGAACATGAACATACTAAGTTAGTTGTTCTGCTTGTTCTCTTAGTGACTTACATTGTAGGAAGTCGTCCCTTGTCTGGAGATCAGGGCCTGTAGAAATCAACAAACATGAAGAGTTTGATTATCATGTCAAGAGAAAATTATTCCTGCATCCTCTGCTAACACATCGTCACCTTGGAATTATACTATAATTATTGTTAACGTTTTCATTTTGATAATATATATCAATAAATTGTGTAATCATATTGTAAAATGTTTCCATTACTCTGTATTATGTGTTGGCTAATTTAATTTCCTTTCCCTTATCTATAGTCATTTATACAGATCATTGTTTCCTTCATGTTCGCAAATGCATTGTTGTTATGAATAGTGTCTCCTTAAAGTCACAGAGTATGGGCATTTAGTGTGAGACGAAGGCTACTGTATTTAATCAATGCAAAGAATGGAACAAACTGACAACAAAACAACAGAGAATACGGTAAGTTACAGTGGGGCAAAAAAGTATTTAGTGAGCCACCAATTGTGCTCCCACTTAAAAGGTTGAGAGAGGCCTGTAATTTTCATGTTAGGTACACTAAGATGACAGAATGAGAGTTTTCCCCCTGATTTCTAGATAATTTATTTGCAAATTATGGTGTAAAATAAGTATTTGATCACCGACAAAAAAGCAAGATTTCTGGCTCTCACAGACCTGTAACTTCCTCTTTAAGAGGCTTCTCTGTCCTCCACTCATTACCTGTATTAATGGCACCTGTTTGAACTCATTATCAGTATAAAAGACACCTGTCCACACCCTCAAACAGTCAGACTCCAAACTCCACTATGGCCAAGACCAAAGAGCTGTCAAAGGACACAGAAACAAAATTGTAGACCTTCACTAGGCTGGGAAGACTGAATCTGCAATAGGTAAGCAGCTTGGTGTGAAGAAATCAACTGTGGGAGCAATTATTAGAAAATGGAAGACATACAAGACCACTGATAATCCCCCTCGATCTGGGGTTCAACACAAGATCTGACCCAGTGGGGTCAAAATTATCACAAGAACAGTGAGTAAAAATCCCATAACCACACGAGAGGACCTAGTGTATGACCTGCAGCGAGCTGGGACCAAAGTAACAACGGCCATCAGTAACACACTACGCCGCCAGGGACTCATATCCTGCAGTGACAGACGTGTCCCCATAAGCCAGCCAGTAATAAGCATAAGCCAGTACATGTCCGGGCCGTCTGAAACTTGTAAGAGAGCAATTGGATGATCCAGGATAAGACTGGGAGAACGTCAGATGAAACCAAAAAATACATTTTTGGTAAAAACTCAACTTGTCATGTTTGGAGGAGAAAGAAGGCTGAGTTGCACCATACCTACTGTAAAGCATGGGTAGAAAATTTCATGCTTTGGGGCTGTTTTTCTGCAAAGGGACCACAACGACTGATCTGTGTAACGGAAAGAATGAATGAGGCCGTGCATGGTGATATTTTGAGTAAAAACCTCCTTCCATCAGCAAGGCAATTGAAGATGAAACATGGCTGGGTTTTTCAGCATAACAATGATCCCAAATACACAGCCCGGGCCAGAGTCCTGCACAGGTCCCGTTAAACCGGATCCAACCCGTTTTCTGACACAGAGCACTAATTAAAATCCGCACCTACCCGACCCACTTAAACTGACTTAGAATCGACACTTAGAACCGACATCCGACCCACACCCGAAATAAAATCGTTTTAGAAAAAAGTTTAGCATATAACTGCATAGGCCTACACATTTATTGCCAGGTCATACAAAAGTAAATACAGCACCGCGCCACGTCTTCGTTGAAAAAATTCGAACACATTTTTTTTCAATGAGTGTACGCACACCGGCGGCAGCATTCAGCTCCTGTCTGCAGTGACTCAGGAAGTTGTTCAAAATCCTGCCACGCTACTGTACTGATTTCACCCTGTGCAACAAGATGCACACATCGTGCAGCTCTTTTCTGTCAGAAGTGGATTCAAAACTGAGCTCGCTCGTATATAATGTGCGCGTCCGGCGCTAAGCTTTGAGTCCGGGTGCTTTGCGAGTTCACATCCAAGGCATTCGCGGAAGACAGTAACTTAGTGGATAATGTAGTTATTTATTTATTTTTTTGCACCCAAAAACTATTCTCGTCGCTTAGTAACAACTGTACAGCCACTGCAGTGAGATGGACTTTGTTACAATGTTTTTAGTGCCTCTATGTGTTGAGTGAGTAAAAAATTTACTGAATGTCAATGAATGCCTATCTGAAGCCTTTCTCAGCCATCAGCTTTCAACTAAAATATCTTCTTTTGTGTTCCGAAGATACACGGAGGTCTTACGGGTGTCTAACAACATGAGAGTGAGTAATTAATTAGATAATTTTCATTTTTGGGTGAACTAACCCTTTAACCAGGCCGGGAGCAAAGTCCAAGCAAGCCGCGCTAACAGAGAGGGCTTGTAAGTCCCCCACTCACTTCAAAAAATTAGAGCCAATTAAAGAGCAACCTTAAGAGTCAGAACCTGCTCCGGAGCTGACTCAAATGGCTCAAAGGGAGCACTCATCAAACCCTCCAGGACAATAGACAAGTCCCAAGAGGGTACACCGGGGGAGCGAACTGGCCTCAGGCGCTTGACCCCTCTCATAAAGATGAGACTAGTGAATGCCTCCACAAAGGGGTCTCATCCAACTCCCTGTGAGCGGCGATAGCCGCTACATACACTCTGAGTGTAGCAGCCGCCGCCCCGGCTGCAAACTTCTCCTGCAGAAATTCCAGAACTGAACCAATAGGGCAGTCAACTGGACTTCTACTGTGGGCTTAGCACCATGCCTGAAAAACTTTCACTTGGAAGAGTAAAGCTTCCACGTAGAGGGGGCTCTGGCATTAGCGATGGTCTCCTGCACATCTGCGGGTAGGCCGGTCCTTAAGACTGATGGCCTCTGATAGGCCACACCCATAGTTTCCAGATCTCGGGACGAGGATGCCAAATCCTGCCTTGGAGCTGTAAAAGCAGATCCTTTCTGACCGGAATCTCCCAAGGAGGGGAGTCCAGAAGAAGAATTAGCTCTGAGAACCACATCTGAGATTGCCAGAATGGTGCCACCAGCAGAAAACTGGCCTCGCTCTCTCTCACTCTGTGCAGAACCACCGGAATCAGCTTGAGGGGCGGAAACGCATAGAACTTCTGCCTCGGTGAGCGAACGCATCTACTCCCAACGGCGCATGAGAACCGAAGCGGGCATTGGGACGACTCCTTCATAGCGAAGAGGTCCACCTCCGCTCTGCCGAACCGCTCTGGGCTACGCTGAGAGGATTTAACATCCATTTCCCTGACTTGAGTTTCTGCCTTGAAAGGAAGTATGCCGTGAGGTTCCGAACTCCGGGGACACGGACTGCCCTGAGGGACAGGAATTTACCCTGGGCCCACAGGAAGAGACAGCGTGCATGCCTGTCCAGGGTGCGCGTCTGAAAGCCCCCTTGGCGATTCACATGAGACACCACCGCCATGTTGTCTGTCCTGACAATGACATGGTGCCCTGTGAGGAAAGGGTGGAAATGCCGAAGGCCCAGGAAGACCGCTCTCAGCTCTAGGCAGTTTATGTGCCAGGCTTGAGTCTCCTCCGTCCAGATGCTGCATGCTGGATGGCCTTTGAACATCGCACCCCTACCGGTGAGGTGTCCGTTGTAATCATCTGGCAACAGAAAAAAATCCCCATACCTACACCCCTTTGGAGAAAGTGAGGGTCTCGCCACACTGATAGGGCTCAAAAGCAACTTGCAACACCCTCAGAAGGTGGTAGGGAGATCCTGTAAACCGGATCCCTACATGTTTCATCCACCAATGGAAGGGAATGTGGAGCAGCCCCAGAGGAAGGACCTGGGAGGCTGCGGCCATGAGACCTAAAAGCCTGCGGCATGTCCCTACAGAAACATGATGGCCGGGCTTGAAGCCAGCCAGACATGTCCTGATACTGGAAATCCGGGCAGGAGCCAGACGGGCCTGCATTGACACGGAATCCAGACAGACCTATCTGCAAGCGCCGATGAGGTCTTTGTTGCAGAAAGGGGCGACCATGAGCTCCCCAAACCGTGGTAGGTGGGGGATGACTCTGGTCACTCCTACTTCTGGAGTGAAACTCCTTCTTAAATGGGGGACACTCTCTGGGCTGGGAAGGAGAGGTACTAGACGACTCTCTATTTCTCCTAGGCATAAATTGCCTAGGAGAAATCAGGCCATTTGATCGCAAGCTTCTCAGTCGTGTGCAAAAGCACATCGACAAGCTCGCAGAAGGCTGCGCTTCCTGGCCGCTAGGCGGGAGAGCGTCGTCAAACGGAACAGGCCCGAAATCCTCGTAGTCGGACATTGTCGTAAGCAAAATATCACCCAGGCCGAAAGAAACGGTCTCACGTGCTTCCGGGCTGGGCATCATGTAATCATGCGCGTATAAGAGCGGAGCGTCGCTGCGCGCACGCTCAGGAGAGGGAGTGAGAGAAGGGAAATGAGGCCTGGGCCACTTCGGGTGAGTGGTGGGGAAAAACGGAGGATTCCTTCTTAAAAAGAGAGAGCCTCAAACGGAGGGTTTTAAGAAGGCGATTTTCGCAGAATTCGCATTTTGACGTGCCCTGAACCGCCTCGCGCACGTGGGCAGCGACGAAACGCCATCATACTTCACCAGTTAGGAGAACAAAGTTCCACTATCCATGGTCGCTGAAGTAGTGAAGAAGAAAGATCCTTAAATACAGTTTTTAAGGGTCAGATAAATCGCACGAAGGGAGCGATGCGACCGCTTCATGAAGACAGAGAAATCTGGGGAGAAGATGGTGCGCGTGCCAGTATAGCTCAAAGATGATGAGCTAGATGGGCGGAGCTGCACCATCAGCCAACGAATTGGCATGATTCTACAAGGGCTTTAGACATTCGGTACGCCCAGCGTCGAGTGAACCTATTAAAGAGAACTCAAATTTTTTTTTTGTTTATTTTTACCACTTTCGTTATTGGCTATTTTGTTTGTTGGAAATATGAACTGAATTTAGTAATGCTTTTGAAAAGAAAAATTTGCCATTTAATAGACAAAACAATTTTTTGAAATGAAGACAGCATTTGGAGTGAGTGCATGCAAAATAATTAGTTCCCTGAGTCCACAAATAAAAGTAGACAGTTTATTGTTTATAATTATGTCTTGAACTTATCTGTATAGTTAAAAATGACAGAGAATTGCAAGCTATTTCTGCAGTCTTAAAAGAAGAAGGAAAAAATGAAAAAACATTGGTGCCTTTATCGGCTGTGGGTTAAAGAAAACATAGCCTAACTACTAAACTAAATAGGCTACGTTTAGGCCTAAACATTAGCCTGTAATATTATTATTTTAATTGATATGTTTATTATGAAAAGTGAGCAGCATGAGTTAGATATAAGATTCGTAATATGTCTGAGACTTGGGGTCACACATGATTTTGAATTTATTTTTAATTTTATTTAAATTGTATCTGTAATGTAATTGTAATTGATCGATGTTTCATCAATTAATTGTCTGTATATTAAATAAGAAGCAAACCAAGATCATCTGGAATGGATTGACGTGTGTAGCTGACCTTTTTCCTCTGCCTTTGAGTAAGGCTGAAACGATAGCGTCTTTCTGTGTTTAATACATTTCTTGAATAAATGTCTTAATTACAGTATGCCTATATATACTTATATTATTTGTGGCTGCAAAAATGCAAAAGTTTTGCAAAAATGTCCTTTTTCGAATTGCCTGAAAAACCACCTCATGGGAGTTTTTGCGAACTTGCCCCATTGGGCATATTTTCAATTCGCAATTTCAATTTGCGCAATTTAAAGGGTAATGGAAACGCGGATATTGTTTTTGTGTTAAGTTTATTATTTGTTGTTTGTTTGTTTTTAATTATGATATTTATTTTGTATTTTTATGTTAGCTATATTTTAGATGCTCTATTAGTTGTCATACAGAAAAATGTACTATCACTTGTTCAAGGCTTTGTATTATGAATTATATGAAGAGTTTGGTTGCAAAACGCGATAAACGCCATTTTTTGACATTTAGATTTTATTATTGGAAATCAATGTTTAGATGTACCTTAATCTATGTGTGAATTGCTGCCATTAATAAGATTTAAAAATGTACATTTTAAGCCTCCTACAAAATGTATTTTTTCACAAAACGCGATATCCGCCCGCCCAGTTTCTTTACAAAGTGCGAAAAAGAACGTTCAGGATGTTGCGCGAGCTCAGGATGTCACGCGAGGAGAGAGTCACCGCCGGTGAAGTGCTCCAAGTTTGCTCAGTGATTTAACGATAATAGCAAAACAAAAAACATATTTTTAAAAAGAGGAGTCAATATGCTAATTAAAAAAGGTTTACCATTTAATTGTTTATACTGTAGGCGAGCTGTCAGTCATGTATAGGCTACGTCACTGATCAACAGCTGTCTGTCAGTCAGAGAATCAAAGCTTCAGAGTCAAGCTTAACGTTATGGATTTCGATGACGGATTGGAGCCGGTCAGGAAGGCATCTTAAGAAAATCATCAAAGGGAGAAGACCAAATGGGAAAGGCATTCAGGGGAGCGAAAACATCCAAAGATCATCGTGTGACTGCGAGTAACGTTGGTGGATATATAGCGTTTTGCAAAAAAAAAAAAAAAAAAAAAAAAAAAATTATGTATGCTCTGGGCAAAACTTACTCGGAATCTTATTATTATTAATCAATCTTTGTATATACTATTCCATATATTTATGATGTATTGTTTTTTAACCAATTTAAGATGTTTGACAATGTTAAGATAAATATGTTGCAGTTTGGCATGGTTTTTGACTTATTTATGAACTATTTATGGACATAAAATTAAATTAAAAATATCCTGGATTTGAAGAATATTGTGTCCCTGGCCTGCACTGAGCTCAAGTAATAGTTTAATGTACAAAAATTGTGAATTAACTTGACTGTTGATGTCTTAAATAATAATGTCAAATAACCAACATTTCTCAAAATCGTTATATCTCGTTTTGCAACGAAACTCTTCATATGATTAATTACAGTAGTCTACATTGATATTGAATACGTAATATATACCTCGTCTCTAAGTTCTGTTTGTAACAAAGGAAATAATACATTCATACAATATATACAGTCGAATGGGAAATGCTTTACAACGTTATTAATAGCCACACCTGTAAGGAAGTATGGTTGTCAATACAAATATTAAGTGTGTGAATTAAGTAAATTATATATATATATTTTAAAAAGATAAAGATTAATGCAAAGATATGTGCATATGACACTTGCCTGAAGAGAGTATGGGGCCGATAGTGTCACTGGCTTCACTCACTCCCACTTTACCCACTATCCTGTAGCGGAAGAAGTGCTGCTTTCCCAACTCTAACCCATTCAGAGTAAAGTCTTCATCAGGTGTGTTTATGATATGCCACTGTTCCTCATTCACCTTCTGGTACTCCACTCTGTACTGCACAGTTTCTCCAGTTGGGGATTTCTGCAGTTTCAGGGACACACTGCCCTTCAGGACCTTCTTCACTTCCGGTTGGGGAGGCTTTGACACGGGCTGGAAATCTTTGTCAGTCAGCTTCCCTTTTTCATACAGATTGATGGAGGAGCCTAAAATGGATGAATCAGAGATGGCAGAGATAATGAATCCATATCTATTTTCAGCTTTATTAGCTTCTGAAAAACCTCTGAAAAGAGACAAGTTCTCTCTCATCTTTGAGATGACATCAGGATTGTTGAACCACTTTTCTGATGATTCAGCCATGTTTGAATACAGTTTCTTCACCACATCTAGCTCTTTAAAGTCTTCGGATTCCAGAAACTTCTCCAGGTCTGAAATATACAGGTCTTCATACTTCAGAGATGTGAAGGTCAAGCACACCACAACATCAATATTAGGATCAAGGAGAATGGAGTTGAGATGGTCTGAGTCTTTAGTTTTGATTTCCTCCAGTATCTTGGTTTGAGAACTCAAGAGGTTAAGTTCAGACTTTGCACCATCTAACCACTGCTTAATCCTGCCAGCAAAAAAAGGGGAGCTGTAGTGGATCTTTAGGATGCCTTCCAGCGACTTCTCCATCTCTCCTCCTCGTATAGCAGGCAAGACCCTGGCCACTGCTTTCAAAAGCACCATTTGGTAAATGTTAAGAGAGCCCTGAAATAACTGCAGCCTCTCTTTGATGTCTCTGAAAGCATTCACCAGTGGTTTTCTGGAGATGTCCGTGCATGTCCTCTTTGCCTCTCTGAGCCCCTCTATTATATCTTCAGTTTTGGAAACCAAACTTGTGGTGATTTCTCTCTCCAATTGAGCAGCTTTGTTATCCAGTAGAGAAAGAGGATAGAGCCAGACTTTGATTGGAACTGCATTCTGTGGATTCTCCTTCAGGTGAAGAGGGAGATTCTTGTACACATCTAGGGCCTCCATGTAAGTGGTGGGGTTATGATCAAGGCGGAAGTCACCATGAAATGTGCAGGAAATGCTCTCAGCCATTTTCTTATCACCATCTGTCATTTGTACAGCTCCTGATCCCTCAATAGAAAATCCAGGGATGCTCTTGACCATGACATCCAGTTCTCCCTCAATCTTCTGCTTTTCTTCCTCTTCTGAAAATGTCCGTTCAAACACCATGACAGCCTGAGCTCCGTAGAGAACAGCTGTGACCACATGAGTTGCAGTTTTCTGCTCAAACACCTGTTTGTAGGTAATCTGGTTCAGCTGAGACATAGTGAGCTGTTCGAATCTGGAGGTTTCACTGTAATACATTGTAACTCTGGACTGTTGGTTTGAGGATTTGGTGTCATGCAGAAACTTGGCAGATCCTCCCACCTCCACCAGCCCTCCTAAGAAGCTGGCCTTCAGGGAGGCACTTACATCCAGGAGACTGGACTTACTAGAGAGAGAGTCGGAGCTACTGAACTTCAAATCTGTCATGGGCTGTGAGCGGGTGTCCAAATCTTCTCTCAGTGACTTCTTATCCCACAGAGTAACACCTGAAATAAGAAATTACTTTAAAAAGATAGTTCACCCTTGTCAAAAAATCCAATTGGAATTTCACTTTGTCCTGTAGGATTTTATTGGATTCTTAGAATCCTATTGGACATTCTGATTTATTTTAACGGAATTTCACTTTGTCCTGTAGGATCTTATTGGATTCTTAGAATCCTATTGGACATTCTGATTTATTTAACGGAATTTCACTTTGTCCTGTAGGATTTTATTGGATTCTTAGGGTGCGTTCACACTTCTCATGTTTGGTTCGATTAAAACGAACCCTGGTGCGATTGCTCAGTTAGTGCGGTTCATTTGAACATATGTGAAGCGGACTGAGACCGCTAAAAAGATGGGTCTCGGTCCGCTTTCAAACGAAATCTGGTGCGGTTCAATTGATATATGAATGCAACATGGACCAAAGACATGCAAACGAACCAAGAACACTACTTCACGAGTTCACACTTACAAATAATTCAGATAGAATAAATGGTATGCGTATTTGGCGTGCTGTCCGAGGAGAGGGCTCCAAGCTCGGTATTTGGCCCGAACCCAGAGTACTCCCCCCGTATTTCTGGTTAGGAAAGTTAACCAGGTGCGTGTGAGATAGAAGGGGTGGTGGAGGGATGCTGCAAACTTTGTCAAGGAACGTTGGTGAGTTGACTGGGTATTTATGTGATCTTCCACTTGAGCTGATTGGTAGACATGTTGATTACTGATTGTTGACAGCTGGTTGGAATGACATCATGATTAGGTAGATCATTTGAACGTGCTTCTCCCGAACTTAGTTTTTTAAGAAACATCATTTCACGAGTTCACACTTACAAATAATTCAGATAGAATAAATGGTATGCATATTTGGCGTGCTGTCCGAGGAGAGGGCTCCGAGCTCGGTATTTGGCCCGAACCCAGAGTACTCCCCCAAAAAATTGCTACTAGCATAGGACAGCAGCCAGTAAATGATGTTGATGCCCCCCAAAAGTTGCAGAGCATGAACTGGTGCTGTGCCAATCGAAGGGGGGGATAGTCACTGGATCGGGAGATCTTGTTCATTATTGTCTGAGGTTTGTATGGTCGTGATATCAGAAAGGTGAACCTCGTTGGTAGTCAGCTGGGGTGGTTGCGTGTAGGCGAGAGGAGATAGCAGTGCTGTGGCAGTGGAGACGAGCTGTTTCAGCATACTTTCAAACGTATTGTAACAACAACGAGTTTATGAGTTTAATGTCTCGGGGAATAATTAACTCAAAAGGGGTTCAATATTCAATATTCATGAATTTATGAATATAATTTGCCCGTCATTCATTACGTATTAAAAATTTCCCGATAGGGAAAATTGTTTAATTAAATACAAGTAACCCTTTATGAAATTGCTTGAAATTATCCTACTAAGTTCGTCCACCAAATTAGTTATAGACTTTTCAACTCAATTCTCCATAAGGGATCACTGCTTTACGAGCGCATAGGAAACATTAACTTTACTGATCAGGACAAGTTCAATATTTCAAATGGTCATACAGTTTACTTTACTAACATAGTAGCATAAGCAGTTAGGTAACTTAGATCGCAAGTTTCATTGACTTTGTGTATGTGGGAGAACAACAGACCCAACTCATTAAATGTCTTTCTGGAGGTTTAATAAACACAGACTAAAAATAACACTACGATTCACACAGAGAGTACACACTAAATATGCATCAAGAAAGTAGACATGTAGGTATTAACGAAAGAATACATAAAAGAGAATAATGAATAGACTGAGATTAGAGAGAGATAAAAGAGAGAGATGAGAGAGAGAGAGAGAGATGGTAGGCATTTAGAGGTAAAAACACAGCTTTCCTTCAGTTCAACAACTACGACCTTCACGGAGCTTGTCCCAACGGGACAATACACACCTTCTTTACAGCAGTTTAAATTTTATAAGAAGAAGAGTACTTGCATTTCTTTTGGTTTCGTTTTGGCTTCTCGCTTGTGTGTGTGTGTATATATTTTCTGCGTCTCAGGTAATTCTCTCCGAGGTCGGGAGGTGACGTAGTTTTCCTTTAGCGGCGTTTCGGGTCCACCTCCTGACGAAGCCTGTGGCTTAAGTTGATGGAACGAGGAACAAAGAATTGTTGAAGACGGAGTTTCCAGAAGAGAAGAGTTCAGAGGAGAGTTTCAGAGGTCAAACCGGGAAGAAGTTTCAGAAGCGACGAGGGGAAGAAGAGGAGAGTTTCAGAAGCGATTTTTCGAAGTCAAGAGGAAGAAGAGGAGGGATTGTGGTCTCCACTGGTCTTTTAAGAGAATTAATCCACGCCCCCTTCTGGCTAATTCACCCAATCCAGAGGGTGAATTCGGTAGCGGGAAAAGTTCTCTTTGTCTAATTTTATGGCCTATTTTGCATGTTCCTGAGGTGTCGTAAAGGGGTGTTGATTTTGTATGGTTTTACTCCCAAGTTGGCTAAACATATTAATGATACATTTCACAATCCCATTTTGTGCATCATTGAGTAAGTCAAAGAAATAGGAATATTTAGATATCAAACACCTTATGGCTGGGAGATATTAAAACAGAGATACAATTTTACACAGGAATACAAGCATTTAAAATGAGCTTACATTGTTTCTATGCCATGACTGAGTAGGCCTGAGTCAAGGAGCATGCATATACACACCAAGCTACCTCGTATACAGTCTAGAATAGTCTTAATTAAAGCTTCATAAGGAGTGTGTGTGTGTGTGAGTCCTTGTGTATTGACAGGAGCCTTGGCGCCTTTCGGTCTGGGGAATGAAAAAGGGGGGGGGAAACAGGGTTCGAGTCGTGTGACCCGATCAGGGCCTGTGTTATTGGACGGGGTCGTAAAACTGCCGAAGTTGTCACTTCCCCCAGACTCTGTGGCGTGGCTCTTAATTTACATGCGGCTAAAAGCTACCCCCCCCTTTTTACAATCAACACTGGGTTCCTCTTTGATCTTCATTGTAAGAGACCACAGACGCTACAGTATCCAATGAGCTGGCTGTACAAAGAATTAGGCTCCTGTAGGAGTTGAGAAGATGACACTGCTGTGGGGGTGGGACAAGTTTGGATGGAGGAACAGAACTCCTGCGGGAGTGAGGTTGGTGATACTGCTGTGGCAGTGGAGATGAGCCCTTTTAAATCTGCTTTCCAAACTATCCGAAGACCCAGTTGTACAGAGAATTGGGCTCCTGTGGGGTGGAGAAGGTGAGACTGCTGAGACAGTGAAACAGGTTTTGAAAAGACGTATCAGAGCTCCTGCGGGAGCGAAATTGACTATAACTGCTGCGGCAGAGGATACGAGACGTTTCAACTTGCTTTCCAACTATCCAAACGAACAATTTGCACGGATGATTGGGCTCCTGTGGGAATGGAGATGACGACATTGCTGTGGTATTGAAATGAGTTTCAATGGAGTATCGGGCTTTGCGAGAGCCGAGTTGTCGATACTGCTGCAGCCGTGGAGACGAGCCATTTTAACTTGTTTTTCGAAACCAGTGAGCTGGGTTGGACGTAGAACTGACACTCCTGCGGAAATATGGAGAAATCACTGCTGCGGCAGTACAAGCAAGTTGAATGGAAAAAACGGAACTCTTGTGGGAGCTGAGGCGGTATCACTGCTGTGGCAGTGGAGGCCTTTGGGTGGAGGAACTGGCTTCTGTTGGAGCGGAGAAGATGACACTGTTTTGCAGTAAAGTCGGTTGGAGAAACTGGGCTTCTGCTGGAGCGAATGAGATAACACTGCTGCGGCAGTGAGAACTAGCTGGATGGAAAAGCTTAGCTTCTGTTAGAACGGAGGAGATACTGCTGTGGCAGTGAGAGCCAGCTGGATGGGGAATGCTGAGCTTCTATTGGAGTGGAGGAGATAACACTGCTGCGGCAGTGAAAACCAGCTGGATGGAAAAGCTTAGCTTCTGTAACAACGGAGGAGATACTGCTGCGGCAGTGAGAGCCAGCTGGATGGGGAATGCGGAGCTTCTATTGGAGCGAAGGAGATAACACTGCTGCGGCAGTGAGAGCCAGCTGGATGGAGAATCCTGAGCTTCTGTTAGAGCGGAGGAGATAACACTGCTGCGGCAGTGAGAGCCAGCTGGATGGAGAATCCTGAGCTTCTGTTAGAGCGGAGGAGATAACACTGCTGCGGCAGTGAGAGCCGGCTGGATGGAGAATCCTGAACTTTTGTTAGAGCGGAGAAGATAACACTGCTGTGGCAGTGAAAGCCAGCTGGATGGGGAATACTGAGCTTCTGTTAGAACAGAGGAGATAACACTGCTGCGGCAGTGACAGCCAGCTGGATGGAGAATCCTGAGCTTCTGTTAGAGCGGAGGAGATAACACTGCTGCGGCAGTGAGAGCCAGCTGGATGGAGAATCCTGAACTTCTATTAGAGCGGAGGAGATAACACTGCTGCAGTGAAAAATTTGAGGTGGGTTCCTGCGGGAGTGACTGGAGAGATGCTGCTACGGCAGTGAATATTATTGATTCATTTAGTGAATTTGGTGATGTTGAATTGGAGTGGATGTGGTGATCCTGTAGGATTGAGTGTATGGAAACAAGCTGAAGCTGAAACAATTTTAGCTGATGAGGGTCTGTTGGGCTTCTTTGATGTGGGAGCGATTGGAGCGGATGTAGCTCTTGAAAGCCTCTGACGACCAGCGACCATGTTTTTGGATCTGGTGCTGGGAGAGACCTTTTTGAGCAGTTGTGGTTGCTGCACCTATGCGGAATGAATGGCTAGAAAAGTTGTCTGCCGAGATGCCGGATAGAATCAGTATAGACTTGAGGTGTTTTTGGAACCAGAAACGTGTGACAGGGCGGTTAGCATCGTCTGTGAAGAGTGGTTCAGATAAAAGTTTAGTCTGCAAACTTCTGAAATGTAGGCTGGCTAAAATGGATTGATACGGCTGGATTGGTGATGGAAGGTTGAAAATGTAAATGGATTGCCCTTTTTTCATTTGATCAGTCTTGCTTTGTTTGATGAAGTAAGAGATTGTTTCGTCATCTAGCACTGCTAGGTCTGAAATTATAGGATGAAGCTTTGGGTTGAAGGTGGACGTGATGGTAATTTCTGAGCTTCTGAGAAAACCGGAGCAAGCCAATATAAACATTGCATCCAGAGTGCGGGCAGTATTGGTGGAGTGGTAGCCTTGGCGGAGGATGGAGATACATTTGGTAAGTATGTCGAGTTATTGGTTGTCTGCGTGGGTGGGTTGAGTTTTTTGGATGCCTTTGATGAGCATGGATGTTTGTGAATTGGTTATTTCTGGAGAGGGCAGACCAAACACAAGTTTGTTGAATTCAGCTTAGATGACCCTTGATGGAGCTGACTTGGAGGTTCTTGATGCTGTTGAAATAAGATATGAATGAAGTGATGGTAAGCAAAGAATAATCTGGAAAATTCAGCTTGTATATGGAGTGAAAAGACTTGAAACACTTCCATGCAGTTAGGTAGGATTGGAGGGTTCTGGGGGAAACAGCTTGAAGGATGGAATTGAGAGAAGCGTCAATGAGGGGTCTCAATGGGTGGTTTATGGGAATATTAGCTCTCAATACTTTGGTACTGGGGTTGGGAATGGGAATGGGTCCGCCTCTGGCGCCAACAGCCTGAATTTCTGTGAGGATCTGTGCTCTAATGTTGCTGGCGACAGGGGGCAGTTCCAAGGCTGTAGCATTCGGCGGGAAGGGCATCTGTGTTGCAGAAAACAGAGTGAATGGAGCACTAGTTTGGGAAAAAGTGTTAGGCGGATAGAAACCAGGGGCCGAAAACCGCTTGCTATATATTTCATTCTCAAACATTGCAATGGGTAGGACCAAATGCTGATTTTCTTCAGCTCCTGCGGAAGCATAAAGAACAACACTGCTTTGGCAGTGGAGAAACGGTTAGCCAGAGAAACTGAGCTCCTGTGGGAGCAGAGGGAACAGCACTGCTGCAGCAGTGGAGAAACGGTTAGCCAGAGAAACTGAGCTCCTGTGGGAGCAGAGGGAACAACACTGCTTTGGCAGTGGAGAAACGGTTAGCCAGAGAAACTGAGCTCCTGTGGGGGCAGAGGGAACAACACTGCTTTGGCAGTGGAGAAACGGTTAGCCAGAGAAACTGAGCTCCTGTGGGAGCAGAGGGAACAGCACTGCTGCAGCAGTGGAGAAACGGTTAGCCAGAAAAACTGAGCTCCTGTGGGAGCAGTGGAAAAACGGTTAGCCAGAAAAACTGAGCTCCTGTGGGAGCAGTGGAAAAACGGTTAGCCAGAAAAACTGAGCTCCTGTGGGAGCAGAGGGAACAACAACTGCTTTGGCGGTGGAGAAATTTGCCAGAGAAACTGAGCTCCTGCGGGAGCAGAGGGAACAGCACTGCTACAGCAGTGGAGAAGAGATTAGCCCGAAAAACTGAGCTCCTGTGGGAGCAGAAGGAAACACACTGTTATGGACACTGGAGGAATTAGCCAGAGAAACTGAGCTCCTGTGGGAGCAAAAGGAAACACACTGTTATGGATACTGGAGAAATTAGCCAGAGAAACTGGGCTCCTGTGGGAGCAGAAAGAACAGCACTGCTGTGGCACAGGAGAAAAATAGCCGGAGAAACTGAGCTCCTGCGGGAGCAGAGATAACAGCGCTGCTGTGGCGCAGAGGAGAAAAAGATTAGCCAGAAAACTGAGCTCCTGTGGGAGCAGAGAGAATAGCACTGTTATGGCAGAGGAGAAATTAGCCAGAGAAACTGAGCTCCTGTGGGAGAAGATGGAACATCACTGCTTCTGTGGTGGAGAAAAAGTTAGATGGAACAAAATGGAAAAGCATGTTTGTAAAACCATAATGGGACTCTTATTTTGAAAGAGACCCATTTGGGTCCAACTCTTATTAAATTTAGCATACAACATTACAATATAATCACATTAAAGAAAACAGTCCTGGTTCATAAGAACTTGGCGCCATACATTGATTGTAAATGCTCTGAAACTGTAATATTCTGAACGCAACACGGCGCCACATTCAAAAGTTTAATCACAATTAGGAAGATGTGATGTATGTTTCTGTCTCCAAAATATAAGATGGCTTAAATAATCATTATGCTGTATTGTCAACATTTAAGTTACTTAGCCTCACGATACATTCATTCGCTTTGCGAGCGAGTAAATTTATTGTTCATCACCACGGCAAATGCACTTTGTGCGTGACAAGTTTCTATCTGTTGTACACAGAGGCAGCAAGATCACAACAAAGCTTGATGCGTGCCGGAACTATGTTATTTAAGATACATTTCTATTTCTTGGGACAGGAGCTGTTGTAGCTGTCCTGCTGTAAGTCTGTGCAGTGTGCACTCTTTACAGTGTCTGAGCGCTGCTCAAACAACTGACTTCTCATTGATTGAATTGTGGCAAAGACCACATTACACTTTGGAAAAAACAGGAATTCTTTTACCGTGATGTTGAGGAGCCATTGGTTTGAAATAATGCTGATGAAAAGCGGCCAAAAGGGGCTTTAGGTAGCTTAGGAATTTGTAAGGAAAGTTTTGTAGCATTGTAGCATAGCTTCAAGCAGCGTGTGGAGCCATGTTGACAGCGTGGGTAGAAAAAGTGACCTGCCAGAATGCTGCAAACTTTGTCAAGGAACGTTGGTGAGTTGACTGGGTATTTATGTGATCTTCCACTTGAGCTGATTGGTAGACATGTTGATTACTGATTGTTGACAGCTGGTTGGAATGACATCATGATTAGGTAGATCATTTGAACGTGCTTCTCCCGAACTTAGTTTTTTAAGAAACATCATGTAATGTCACAAGATGCGACACTACAAGTCAGCGGATTTGACGACCCGGAACGATCGATGTATCCAAAATGAGTTACGTTAACTTTAGAGGCAAACATGGAGCAACGAGGAGGTAAGTGCCTCATCAATATTTGGTCCTTCAAGTATGTTTAGAAAATGCTAGAAAAAACGCACAAAAACCATACCTGGTTCTTCTCCTCGAAGGACCTGTTGCCCATTAGTCGGTACAGACGATGGAACTGCATGCCGTCTCTTTAGCATCAGATTGTTTCTGCATACAACGGAGGAAATCCTGCTGCTGTTTTGAATGTTTTTAACATTTAATCCAGCACCGCATTGTTTTGAATGTTCGGTGAGCAAGCTACTACGTCATAAAAGCCAACAAATCAGGTGTGACCATCTCCCTATGCCTTTGGTTGGTTCGGTAACTTTAGGTTCGCTGTTAAAAATGTGAACACCAGTGTGAACACTAAGCGGACCAGGACTATATGTTTTGTTTTGTTTTTTTGGTCCGGACTAAACCAACCAAACTAACCGAACTACAAGTGTGAACGCATCCTTAGAATCCTATTGGACATTATGATTTATTTTAATGGAATTTCACTTTGTCCTGTTGGATCTTAATGGATTCTTAGAGTCCTTTTGGGCATTGTGTTTTGATTTAATGGAATTTCACTTTGTCCTGGCATATTTTTATTATTAATTCATTTATTAATTAATTACTTTTTAGAGTCACCCTGCAATGAAAACAAAGTCACCCTGCTTTGGCCATATGTCCTTCTAGCTTTTTCGGACATCATAATCAGAAAAAAAATAAAAAGTCCTGTACGTGCTTCTCCATGGCTGTGAAGGACAGTGAAATCCACAACTTTACAAAAATGATTTAAAAAACAAAAAGTATCACGCAATGATACAGGGAGATGCGTGCCACATATGGAAAGTCTTCAGGCTGAAATTAAAATAAAGACATCTTTTACTCACCCTGCTGTTGCACTATGTCCTTTTATCTTTCCAGACCACAAAAGCAGAAAAAAATGCCCTGCATGGGCTCCTCCATATAATGGCAGTGAATTGCAACCAGGGTAAAACTTTACAAAAAGGACACAAAAGTGTCATGCAATTAATTCACGAGTTCACATTTACATCAATTAAATAGAGTAAAGATTATGCGTATTTGGCGTGCTGTCTGGGGAGGGCTCCGGGCTCTGAAATTTTGCCTGAACCCAGAGTATCAGCATTGGCATCGGGCGGACGAGCCCTACTGGCTGAAGAATGGAAGCAGCCTTAGTTTAAAACAACTGGTCGGGAAGGCTCTTGCAACATCCGAAGGGAGGCCAAGGCTCACTTTATCAGATGGAAAAAACCCTACCCGTGTTGGACCCATGTTGTCTCTGACAGGAGCTCACAGTGTTTGGCGGAACGGGCCCTACTGGCTGATAAGTGTGGAGTGGTCAGAATTTCGGGTGACCGATCGGGAAGGCTTTTTGCGACATCAAATGGGAGGCCAAGGCTCACTGCATCAGATGGAAAAAACCCTACTGGTCGAAAGAAAGGGGAGCACACAATTTGGTCTGCCCAACTCAGCCTGGAGCATCCGGACAGGGGGCGCGCTGTTTGGAACGGACGATCGGGAAGGCTCAGCCGCATCTGAGAGGAGATCAAGACTCGTGGTGTCAGGTGGTTGAGTCCTACTGACCGATAGACGGGGCGACGCAATTAAAAGAAACGACTGACCGAGGGGACCCACCCAGCCTCTGCCAGTAGTAGAGGAGTCGGGTGAGTGGGTCCTATCAGCCAACCTATCAGGTGGAGGAGATGTGGAACGCCCAGCCAGGAGGCTCTCGCCGACATCTGATGGGAGATCAAGACTCGATGTATCTGCTGATGGGTAAGCTTCGCTGGCAGACGGGTGGAAGGTAAAGCATGAATGATCGTCCAGGAGAGCTCTTGCAGCATCCGAAAGGAGATCAAGACTCGCGGTATAGGGCAAGCCTGGCTGGACGGCGAAAAGAGTAGGGATTGATAGCAACCTGGAGGGCCCTCGCGGCATCCGATGGGAGAACAATTTTCACGGCATCGGAAAGGGAATCCTCGCTGGTTAGAGAAAGAAAAGGATGGATGCTGGCCTAAAGGGTTTTCACAGCATTCGACAGAATATCAAGCTCAAGGCATCGGATGAGTGGGCCTCACCAGACAAAGAAAGAGGAGAAAGAAACAGTAGCCACTGTCCAGGAGACCTCTTGCAGCATCCGACAGGAGAGCAAGACTCGCTGTATTGGGCCTCGCTAGATGAAAAAAGAGAAAAGAGGGTTGTTTTTTTTGGGGTTGGTCTGTCTTGCTTTGTTTGGCAACTTGTCCTTTCCATTAGGTCTGGGATGGTGGCATGGATTTTATGGTCGAATTCGGAGGTGACTGCGATTTTTTTTTTTTTTTGAGCACCTAAGGAAGCCGAAACAGGCTAAGATAAACGAGTGGTATCGAGTGTATGGGCTGTGTAAAGTGGCTGATAGCCTGTAACGAAGGGTATGAATGCATTTTGTGAGTATATGTAGTGTTATGGGTTATCTGCTGTCAGGGTGGATGGGCTGTGATCACCGAAACCTTTTGATCAGGAGGGAGGTTTGAGAATTCTCTGGGGAGGGAGGGCGGTAAATCACCAACATGGAGGCCCTTAACAGTATTAAGGTAGGAATTCTGCTTTATTATTGCAGGATGCTCCTTCAAATTCGTATGAGAGAGATACTGCCTGCATCCCAATTCATCTAATTTTACTATGACCTAAAAGTATGTACTCTTTTTGTGAAGAAAAAGTACATACTTTCGAGAGTGTAGCAGGAAATTATGCAAGCTTTGGGACATACTACTTCATAATTTTTTTAATGACTCGCTTAGTTACATGTATCCCATCATCACCGTTTAACTGCCCTGTGAATCGTCGTCAGATTTGTCACAGTTAAAATCCTACACATTCAGTTAGATTTCCTACTGCATCGGATAGCCGCACATTGATTTGTCATGTGTGGGTCTTTAATGCAGAGACTCCTCTCATGTGTTTGCGGTTTAAATATAATGATGCATTTAAAAGCCAAAACGTGTCATTACAAAAGTTCACAATGCTGTTGCAGGTGAAATATAATCTGGATAGCACTGAATAAATATCTTTTTGTCAGGTTAAATACTGATAATTGATCACTCAAACCTTATCTAAACCACTCTACTTAACCATTGGACTCGCAAATCCGTCATGTTTGTAGTTTTTTAACACTTTTATCCACGTTTGTAGTTCTAATCAAATCCTCGTCCAATTCGCAATGGGTTGTGGGCAATATCAACCATTAAGAGTGTGCGTCGATGCACTTCCAAATCTGACCAGAAAAATTAACCCATCTGGGTATCTCCCGTTCAGAGTCAGACTCAAAGCACCTCGGTCAGTAAAGGACGTATTCGTTCACTGATTTAACAAATCAGAGTTCTTCACTTTGTAACTGGATTCTTGATTTCCTTACCGGCAGACCTCAAGTGGTGAAAGTAGGCCAGTACACCTCCAACTCCATCACCCTGACTGTAAGAGCCCCACAGGGCTGTGTCCTGAGCCCCCTGCTCTACTCTCTCTACACACATGACTGCGTGTCATCCAACTCGATTATCAAATTTACTGATGATACTGTGGCTGGGGCTCATTCACAACAATAATAAGACCGCATACTTGGATGAGGTAGAGAAACTAACATCATGGTGCCAGGACAACTGTTCTCTCTCTGAATGTGAGCAAAACTAAAGAACTGATTGTAGACTTTAGGAAGAAACAGCAGCAGCCTTATACCCCTCTTATGATCAACGGGACCCCTGTGGAGAGGGTGAGCAGCCTCAAGTACCTTGGTGTAAACATCTCTGAGGACCTGACTTGGACTACCCATATTTAAACACAAGTTAATAAAGCCAGGCAAAGACTGTACCATCTACGACCGCTGAGGAAATTCAGGGTCTCACGAGCAATCCTGAAAACGTTCTATTTAGGGGCCATAGAGACTGTATTGACTCAGTGTATCTCAATATGATATGGGAACAGCTCAAATAAAGACTGCAACGCCCTGCAGAGAATTGTGCGCTTAGCTGAGCGCATCTCAGGGTCTACTCTCCCCTCTCTACAGGACATTTACCTCAAACCCTGCAAAAGCAGAGCTGTTAAAATCACCAAAAATTCCATCCACCCCAGTAACCATCTTTTCACTTTACTACCATCTGGTAAGCGCTTTCGTAGTCTGATGGCAAAAACCGAGAGACTCAGGAAGAGCTTCTTCCCCCAGGCCATCAGGATCCTTAACTCAAAACCAGCCTCTTAACATTTTTATGTCTCCACTTAGTCAGTAAGATCTCCATCTTTCATTACCTCACTTTGACATTCTGACACTGTCACCTGTTTGCACTTTTTACCTTTTGTACATGCCCATGTATCTTAATATTTAAAAGTACAGTATAATGCATATATGCATAGTGCGTACATCCCTGGGTATCTTATTATTTAGGACTGTAGTTTACTCTAATCCAAATTATTTCCATTCTATATTTAATTCTACAGTATACATAATTTGTATATGATTCTCATAGTTTTATTGTTTAGATTTATTTATTTATTATTTATTTTATTTCTATGTTTATGTATATTTTCAGCTGTGTTGTATTTTATTTTATTTTTTATAATTGCACTGTACATGGAGCAGGCCTGACTCACATTTCACTGCTGGTTATATATGCCTATATAATTGTGTATGTGACAAATAAGTGAAACTTGAAACAGCGACAGTCAGAAATCAGATTGCCCCTCATGCTTAACATCATGCTCCAGTTCATGGGGTCCTCCATATGAATCTGCCCTGACAAAAAGATTTGCGGAAACTCCTACAAACTACTCATGCGACACTACTAAAATTAATAATTTCGGACTGATTCAAGATGAATCAAGATTGACATTTATTTGGGCCAGACAGAACTTAGGTAACATAATTAAACACAAATCCATGGTACACAACTGTCAGCATAAAAGTATGAAATAGAATTACGAAGTAATATGAAAATAGTTTCAAAGAGTCATGATATGTGGCACAATACATACCATGTGTGTGAGTGCCACTAGGACACGAACACAACATGGCATGGGGGTTCTGGCTACATAATGTTCCCAAATGGCAGCTCTGTTACCCTTCCTTAGTCATACCAGAACAAAGGATTGTAATTATTTGCAACACAACACCTGGTTTTGGGGGAGAGGTTTTAGATATCTTTGAAGAGACCACTCAAAGAGGAGCCCAGAATTCTCATCTCATCTTTCTCATCCTACTAGTTATTGCAGTGAAATTAAGATTAATTTACCAATCACACTGAGACCTTTAAAAAGACACCAGACATGAAAGGGATAAAACAATAGATTCACAAAATACATAATCTGTAGTATATTTGCATTCTGTGACTTCAATCAGGTGGAGGGGAGGAGGGAAAGGGGAGATGAGAGGGGGGCAGGGCAGTCACACTCTTTCTGTAACATCTCTCCAGATTAGTGAGTTTTATTTCTTTATTGCAGGGTGTTGGATCTCAGCTTTTGTCTTAGCAATAATACCCATTTTTACAGTACCATGACAACAGTGCGAGTTATAGTAAGCATGAGCGACTGCTGACGGCTCGCATGCACTCACAGGAGTGCACACTGGGTAAGAGCTCAGTATTTTAACTGAATAATACGGTTTCTTTCTCTCAGAACCTTATAGTATGCCTCCTGAACCCTTTCCATATATGGCGCTCGTCTCACTGTACGACTGCGGGATACTTTTATATCATTTTTGTAAAGTTTTAGCATGTTCGCTAACTCAGCTTACTCACTACCATTATATAGAGAAGCGTGTAAGAGGTTTTTGTTGTTGTTGTTGCTTTTGAGGTCCAAAAAAGATAGAAGGACATAGGGCTTTTGAACAACAGCAGGGTGAGTAAAAGATGGTTTTATTTTAATTTCAGGGCGAACTATCTCTTTAACAGTTTTGCATGAGAACACAAATCACTGTTGAAGAAACATGCCAATGTTTTATCTTCAAGAACTATAATTTAATATCTGTGTCCTGTGTATCTTTATCTTATGTCTCAAAATGTCCACACTGTTTTGTCGATTCACTTTCGGGTGAAAAAAAGGAATAAAAAGCATTTTTGTAGGTTCTGTATAGCACCTGGAATGAAGGTATCCTCACGGCAGTCGTACAGCATACCAGGAAACAGAGGTCTTCCTAGAGCTGCCACTTCAATCTTCTTAGATGCCATGACTGCAGTAAATAACAGAGAACAATAGGGATATTTTTACTTTTAACGTTTAAAAATGACTACTTTATCATTCAAAAAAAAATATTTTTACTAAGTTCAGACATAGTTTTAAAAAATCCATTAAAATGTAATGTTTAAAACAATCCATAAACATTATTATTATTATTATTTTTATATATAATTTAGTTTTCCAGGAGATTAAAATAAATCTCTTCTTCCAGGGAGTCCTGGCCAAGATGGCCGTCTAAAGTTTTTTACTTAAACATATAACATGTAACACACCTGATAAATTGTAACCAGTCTAAGTTAAAACATTTAACATAAAATCCCCAAATTAATTAAAATAGCAACATCATTCAATCATTTTACACTGCAATAGATGTTTGAACATATTCAAAGAAGGAATTGTTTCTAATGGGGTAGTAACTTGAAATTTGAAATAAAGGCATAAATCATTCACTGAATGCATTAAATATTTCCTAACCATTGCCTGTGGTATCTGATTAGTTTGAATATATATTTTTGTTCCTGATGCATTTTGTTTGAGTCTTTCTGCAATACTGTTGAGATCTAAACACCTCATAATCTGTTAATGGCTATTCACACTGTCATAACACTCACTGTGCGTATCATTTTAATGCGGTGTCTCACCTGGGGTCCTTGCGTGTATTCAGTCTGGTAATGTCTTCTGGTAATGTCTTCAGTTGAAGTCTGAAGCCAGCTGGGTTCTTTGGTCATATTTATAGTGCTTTTGTTCATCAAATGTTTCCCTAAAGCATTTTCATTGGTAGAAAAACTTAAACAGAAACATATCTGATTAGATGGTGTATTGCTCAACAAGAGGGTATTCTTTCAGAATAAACAACTCCCTCCTGTGTTTTGATTTGAATACAACAATAATAATACAGCATAATAACATTTAATCTCATCTCAGCTCATTATTTATCATATAAATGCCTAATATTTCAGCTATTTGACTTCTGTTACTGTGAAATTTTACATGGACAACAGTGGATAAATATGCTCATAATGTACAGTACTAGGCAGTATTGTATTAAACAATAAAAAACAATAGAAAAGTCAGATTACTCTGAATGGAAAAATTCAATTCATGACAAGATTGGTGGAAGGTATGCTGGTCCCAGCAGTCACCACCACTAGTGTGTCCTTGAGCAAGGATATTTACATGTTGCTCCAGTTTTAATCAGTTGTAATCATGTTGCGCTGTAACCTGTGCACCTTAAGTAACGTTGGAGAAAAGCGTCTGCCAATTGCATAAATGTAGATGTAATATAGTACACAATGGTAATTCAAAGTGCTTTACATTAAAGGGGAGAATAATGAATAAAAGACTGACATAAAATAAAAGATAAAATAAAATAAAAAGATTACAACAAAATAAGGTACAATCAGTTCGGACATAGCACAGTGCTCAGCCAGTAAATACACAGCTAAACAGATGTGTTTTGAGTCTGGATTTGAATGTGGCTACTGTTGGAGCACATTTGATCTGTTCAGGAAGCCGGTTCCAACTACGGCTGGCATAATAGCTAAAAGCAGACTCTCCTTGCTTTGAGTGAACTCTTGGTATTTCTAACTGACTTGATTCTGCTGATGTGAGTGATCTGTTGGGTTTGTATTTAATCAGCATATCTGCAATGTATTGAGGTCCTAGGTCATTGAGTGATATACACAAGTAATATTACTTTAAATCGATCCTAAATGTAACTGGAATGCAGTGAAGACCTGAGGACTTGTGTGATATGGTGATATGTGAATCAAACCAAGATCCCTAACTTGATTTTTAGTTTGTAGGCATCTAGCCTCAAGGTATGCGGTAACCTTGAGATTTTCATATTTGTTTCTAAATGCAGTGAATTCAGTTTTGTTTAACTGAAAAAAGTTGTGGCACATCCAAATGTTTACTTCAGAAAGTCAATGGGGCTGCCGTCTAAGTAGATCTTGGTGTCGTCTGCATAGTTGTGATAGGCAATTTGGTTCTTTCATTATTTGGCTTAATGGCAGCTGTAATACGGTTCGTAGATGGGAAGGAAGGAGGCAGGAACCGGCGAACGTTCAACAAACTTTAATTCAACATAAATAAACAAAATGAAAGTAAAACCGCGGGCAGTTGTCCGTGAGGGGCAGTTGTCCATTTTGAACACACAAAATAAAACGTGGGCAGCCCCTCACGGACGACTGCCCACAAACACATAACCCATAAAACAAAACATAACATAAATTCCAGGCCTGGTCCTCTCTCGTCTTCAGCAGCCCTTGTTCCTCCTTATATGCTCCCGTCACATGGCCGTGAGACGAGACCGGTGTGCCACGCAGCTGGCACTCGTGAACATTAATCACCAGCCCGCTCTCGCGGTCCCTCGCCCCGCTGCCTGTCACACCACAGCAGCATATACAGGTTGAATAGGAACAGTGCAAGAATTGACCCTTGTGGGACTCTGCATGTCATGGATGTTCACTCAGACTTAAAGGGTTTACCGTACATACTGTATACTTTACATACATTTTCTGTTTTCAATGGAGAGACAGAAAACTCTAGGACTAAATATAAAATATCTGGTAACACTTTACGGTAAGGGTACATGAATTATCATGATGATTATTCATGCATTAATTAATGCATGACTTATGCATTACTACATGCGTTAAGATCTCATGAATCATTAGGAACTAACAGGAATTCAAAGTCTTTCAAAGTCCTGTCTGTTTGTTACCAACACCCTGATGAAGGCCTATGGGCCGATACGCGTTGGTGTTTTAATGTTTTAGCCCTACCATTAAAGGCTTTTTTACTTTTTGCATCCTATTGAGTGCCTGGACTTGGATTTTTTCCAAATTTGTTTTCTACATTTAACCCTTCCAAGAGCACCAGAGGGTGAAAGGGATTCCAGCAGCGCTCCAGTTCTCTTTTGTCTAGTCTTTCATTCATGACTTCATGGACACCTTAATTAAAACATTAACTAAGGTGAGTAACAACTACACCTTGTAACAACAATGTGACAACATACTGCGTGTGTATTCAGTCAATGTATGTTACCTCACTCTGACATTGTAACTGGACTGCCAGAAGTCCAAATGAATGTTAAGTGTGAATTTGTCTTTACCTTAATCTTTGGATATTTACAACTTTTAATGTTTCATTTTGTAATCTGTTATTTTTGGTTTCTGTTCAGATTGCCTTTTATCGTGTTGTCATTTTTTGTTTTGTTACTGGAGCTGGGAGTTTCTGGAGGGTGACGTCCTGCTGCCATAGTGTGGTGTTCACACCTAGTTCTGTGTGTTTTCTTGTCTCCAATCTTCACATGTGGTATGGGCGTGTATTGTATCACGGGAACGTTCGAAATTTGACTGTGGGCCAAACCCTCCAGATTCCTACACTTCTGGTCATTTTGTATCTGCATAGTGTGTGTGTCGGATGCAGATTGGCGAATCCTGCTCTGAAGTTTGTCTTCTCTTATTCAACACTGATACAATAAAGTGGTAATGTTTTAGACATACGACTTCCGTCTCTTCACCCATATAGATAACAAACCTGTGGTGTCTTAACAAAAGAGAATTTACTTGGTATCGTCCCTGGCGAATGTCCAGGGTGGCGTAGTCGCTGAATTAAATCTCTAACTCTTTCTTTGTACTGCCACACAGGCATGTTACATCAACACATCTGCAGACCAGTTCCTACGGTGGCCCAGTAGTTCAGCCGTACTAAATTAAACCACAACACAACAGAATTGCCACAACACAATGGAAACAAGGCACAACAAAACGAAATCGCCACAACAAAACAGAAATGCTCCCGACCACGAGGGGGCTTTTGGAGTGCAATAAAGTTAGTTTTCCTTGCCATTGCTCTATGGATTGGCCAGTCTTACTAAAGATATAAACACTACAATCAGTTTTAAGTGTAACCATTGAATATCGACATGAAATATTCAAAATCCAAAATCACCTACTGGCATTATAGCTGCATATTTATACTCCCAAACTTTTTTACTTGCGATCACGGCGCTTGATGTCTAAGGGAACATCTGCCAATTCCACAAAGTGGTTGAAATGTATAATTTTATGAATTAAAATAACTTTTTTGTTTAAATGTTCAAATTCCAATGTTGTGTTATTGAGTCAGTTTTTTATAATACAACAAAGCTGTGGAATTTTAACTTGTCTGTTTTTAAATGTTAAAAGTAATTTTAAATCATACAAATTATGTTTCAACTGCATGGTGGAACTGGCAGATGTTCCCTTGAGCATCAAGTGTCATGACAGCATTTAAAAGCGTTTTCGAGTATAAATATGCAGGTATAATGCATGTAGGTGATTTTGAATTGATATTTCATGTCAATATACAATGGTTACACACTTAAAACTGATTGTAGAGTTTATATCTTTGTAAGACTGGCCAATCTATGGAGCAATGTCAAGGAAAACTAACTTTATTGCACTCTGAGAGCCCCTCGTGGGTGGGAGCATTTCCGCTGTGTTGTGGCGATTTCGTTGTGTTGTGGTTTAATTAGTACAGCTGTACTACTGGGCCACCGTTGTAATGATAAACAGGATGGAAACAAATGCAAATGCAAAACAGCAATGTTTATCTAACAGATACTCAAATAGTAATGGAAGATCGTTGCACAAACGCTCCTGCACAGAAGCAGTGGAGCGGGAACACGGACAGCAGGAGAGCGTGAAGCAGGGACTGAGATGGGATCCTGAAGACTGCGAGATGGTGAAGGTGCATCCGTGGTGAGATCGACGAGTGAAGAGTCCAGAGTCCAGTACACAGTAAACACGAGAAACAAGGAACAGGCACGCGACATAGGAGACTCAAACAACGATCTGACAACATGGAGAGGAAGAGAAGGGATTAAGTAGGCTGGTATGATGATGAGCAGCTGCCGCTGATCAGGCTAATTAGTGACTACGCCCCTCAGAACAAATAACGTAACGAGACACACCCAAACAACAAACACCTGCACCACACACACACACAAGACTAGAATGAGACAGCGGATTTACCAACCGTGACAACCGTAAGGCAAGGGACACACTACAAGTGTGTGTGGCGTGTCTGTTTTTATTTCGGTTCCCATGTTAACCGGTTAGAGCTTGCACACTGGCTGTGTGACACACGCCGCGCGGAAAACGCGTGCATGCTTGATATAGAAGAGACGCCTATTTTACACGCGAGCGTGTTGGAAGCGTTTCCAGGCAAAATAGTGTAGGAAAATTTTTTTATATGTCATCTAAAATCAACCTGGGGCCTTACTTATAAAACTTTCTGTAGACTTCATCCTAAAAATGTACATACGCACAAAAGCTAGATTTTACATATGCACAAAAAAACTCTTAATAAAACCATGTGTACGGCAGAACCTGTGCTAAAATCCTTTTATAATTTTTATACAAATATAAAGATTTCGCATATGTGTATCTCCTCCCCGAATTTAAAATACAGTATATGGAGCTAACAACGCCTAGTTTTACTATGCATAACCTCATCTGCATATAATTTCTATGCATATTCCCATCCACATGACTGTTAAAGACTGAAATGATTCATTAATTTCCATGGGCCAAATATTTTAGCTATTTTAATTCAGAATATTTAATTAATTTTCAAAAATTCAAATCAAATCAAATGCATGTTGTTTTGATGGTAATGTGAACATAAAGGCTGTGTAGGATATTTTAAAGGGGGGGTGAAATGCTGTTTCATGCATACTGATCTTTTTACACTGTTAAAGACTTGGAATCCCATACTAAACATAGACAAAGTTTCAAAAGTTAAGGTGGACGTTTGATGGGAGTATTTCTTTGTCAAAAAATACTACTTCCGGTTAGTCATACGTTTCGGCAAGTTTTTTGCGATCATGCGTCCCCTTTGACGTTAATGGGGGCGGAATTTCCTTGTATGGGCCGTATGGACAATTCTACCGGAAGAGCGTGAGAGAGAGAGAGGGAGAGAGCGAAAGCAACAGGCTACGCCCATCAAAGCGCTGGCTCGTAGGCTGCGCTGCACAGGTGATGTGCACAACTAACAATGTCACCAAAAAAGTGCGTTTTTGGTTGCCAGACCAAGACAGTCCTGCACAGATTCCCCAAAAACCCCGCGTTAAGGCAACAGTGGATGTAATTTGCTTTTCCAGATCAGCAACTGAGTTGCGCAAAGGTTTATGTCTGTTCACTGCATTTCGGGGCCGACTGTTTCATAAACAAGGCCCAGTTCGACGCCGGATTTTCCGATTGCCTAATGCTGAATGATGGAGCAGTCCCAACGATAAAGGTCCCAACGTTAGTACCGCAGGCGGTGAGTAAGACTGCTTCAAATGTCTGTGTTTTTGCCTATGCTCATCAAGTAGCCCAAACATGATCACGTTTAGTTAATTGATCAATGGAGCATGCGATGTGTAGTGCGTGTACATTTGTTTAGCTGGCCACTATATGTGTAACTTTATGTTTGTGTATTGTAAAAGCACTCCAAACAACAATACACAAAGAGTGGGGAAATATGTTGAACTAAATAAGCGCGCTTCTTCATTCAAATGCGCTACTATTCCGTGTCTTTCTATGTAAACACTAACTTAGCCTGCCGTGCAAAACCAGTCCGCTTAATAACGTTACAATTGTCTACACAAACCACGCGTAAACACACACACACACGTGCACAACTGCACTTCCCACATGTACACCTTCAAAGACAAAAATACGACGATATAATTCAAGTATAAATATGTAAATAACACAAGCCGCTAAGCATATTATATAGTTAGTGTATAACTTGTACCACATAGAGACGTCCTGCTCTAGTCGTTTTTTGCTGCTGCTCCTGTTCAACTGCAGCCTCTGGGTCTGATTCCGGATCATAGATGTATGGCTGTATCTGATTAAAAGCCATATTTTTATTTTGAATAAAGTTTTTCCCGCTGTTAGGGATGACACAGCTTTACGACGCACTCAACCCAATAACAGCGATGCGCACACGTCATTATTTAGCTCCGCTCACACGATACGCCCCCACCCGCTCGGCTTTTTTCGGAAAGACTCGGAACAGCGCATCTTTCTTATATAATTATTAAAAAAATAAAGACTTTTCGGAGATATGCAGGATGCAATGCTACTCTGTAGGTACTCAAGATTGACATGACACTGACTGAAACTGAGTGTTTCACCCCCCCTTTAATGGAAAACGGATGCTTATTTATTGCACTGTAAATTTACAATTGTCTGACTCAGCACGTCACTGACAAAACATTTTAACAAAAAGGAACGTACAAATCTTAACTTTGTTTTCAAGTTGTAACCTTCAGATATAGTGGTTTTTTTATATTTGTGTGAAGATGTATTCAACTTGTCTTGTGCAGCTCAAACTGGATAATGGACCGTTCGACCACCGAATCCTGCAGTGTCTGTGATATCGAAGTAAGTATATATCACTGATAATCATTCTCGCTAAAACATATTTATCATAATATGAGATCTGCAGTTTAGTTTAAAGCGGACTAACTGGAATTAGCCTGTATTTATTCCTGTATTTAATGTAGCAGTTGATTAATGTGACTTACTGAATGTTTGAATCACACCAGTGTGAATGTATGCTTTAAATGGTTAAATATCAAATGTGACTTTCTTTTGGAAGCTGCATTCAAATACATTTGGCTCAAAAATCTGAGGAGGCACGTGCCCTTTGTTTGAATGGCCACGATGCCTCTGATAACGGCCCTATTCCAGGTTTGATTCTACTAAGACTACACTAAGTAACTAAGAACATGTTTAAACTAAACACTTTTAATACGTTTGATGCTTTGTGGTGTGGTTTGGTTTGTGATTCTTCACCCGGTCACGGTGACATTTTGTTGAACTGACTACAGTGGTTTTTTACAACTGAAACTGTTAGGAAATATTTATCAAGACAGTGATACAACAGTTTTTGTGCTGTTTCACTTCTGCATCTGTTCTGAGTTTGTTCCAAAGAGGCAAGAACTACATGATCTTGCATCTTTTCGCAATTTTTGTACTTACTCTCAGGTGTTGGGTCACAATAAGAGGATAGCTTAATTGTATATAGAAATATGTGTGCCTTTCCAAATCATGTAAAATTAACTGAATTTACCATGGGGGACTCCAATCAAGCTGTAGAAACATCTCAAAGGTGATCAGTGGAAACATGATGAGCTCAATTTTGAGTGACATGACAAAGACTGCATTGTTTTAAAAAATAGTTTTGCAAAGATTTCACTTTTTTTCACATTGTCATTATGGGATATTGTTTGTAGAATTTTGAGGGAAACTATTAATTTAATTCATTTTGGAGTAAGGCTGTAACATCCGGAAAGTATTCAGAGCAGGATGAATACTTTTCAGATGCACTGTATACACCTTAATAGCTATTGTGTGGAAAACAGTTTTTACCATTGCCATATGGTTCCCATTTCATTGTGAAGCTTGTGAAGCATGTGATAATGGTTGGTATTAATTGCACTTTGCTAAACCTAACTCTATATGTGACGAAGACAAGCCCACAAGCTTGCCTTGTGACAGCATACTCATAGAAGCACTTCGTGCAAATTCGAATTTATTTACAGTGTCAGAGAGGTTCGTCCACAGTGTAGAATATGTACAAGTGTCAATAAAAAATGCCAATCAAAAATCCTAAATACCAAAGTAAATAAATAACAAAATAAAGGTGTGTGTGTATTATAAATATACAGTAAGGAAAATACGTATTTGAACACCCTGCTAATATGCAAGTTCTCTCACTTAGAAATCATGGAGGGGTCTGAAATTGTCATTGAAGGTGCATGTCCACTGAGAGACGTAATCTAAAAAAAAAAATAATCCAGAAATCACATTGTATGATTTTTTTTAGTGATGCTACCACCCCCATGCTTCACATTAGGGATGGTGTTCTTGGGATGGTACTCATGATTCTCCTTCCTCCAAACACGTTTAGTGGAATTATGACCAAAAAGTTCTATTTTGGTCTCATCTGACCACATGACTTTCTCCCATGACTCCTCTGGATCATCCAAATGGTCATTGGCAAACTTAAGACGGGCCTGGACATGTGCTGGTTTAAGCAGGGGAACCTTCCGTGCCATGCATGATTTCAAACCGTGACGTCTTAATGTATTCTCAATAGGGCTGTCAATCGATTAAAATATTTAATCGTGATTAATTGCATAATTGCCATGATTTAAATCGCGAAAAATCCCACATTTTTAGCAATTGTAAATGTATCATATATTAAGTTTAAATTAAGTTTTTAATAGTCTAATCAACATGGGTATGGACAAATATGCATGCTTTATGCGAAATGTACATTTATTATTAGTGAAACCATACTTATTCAATAATAATCACTACAGCATGAAGACTAGACATATCAAAGATCATAGATGTTTATCTAAGAAATTGTTCATGTCTCTTAAGCCTAACCTTAAAAATTAAGAGTAAGTAGTGATTTCTCTCATTTTAAGAATATAAAGGGAAATATAAATTTCTCTCAATTATTTAATTCAGAGCAGGGCACAGTTCGTATGAAAAATTGGTAATGTGTACCAGTGAGCGCACCAGAACCACACCATACCTGGAGGAGGTCCATATTCCACGAGTAAGAATATAGTGCGGCCCCTTTAAGAGATCCGTGCTCCCTATTGAACTGCCGGTATTTTGCGTGTGCGTGCTGAACTGAGCCGCGATTCACGTGGACAGTGTGAAGAACACGGACTCAGGAGCGCTTGTATAGGAAAGTAACCTGTGCATTGGTTTTAGCCGATTGTAATGTATTTAGTTCCATAAAACAGGTGTACTGTAAGCGGTGATGGTGTTAATGATTTACCTCAGACATGAGCTAGAGTGAGCTGCAGTGCATCACGCTCAGACTGCAGACAATGTGCTCAGTGAAAAAACACACTTTTCTTTCTGGAGTCTAATAAAAGTTTAACAGAAAATATGGTAGCTTAATGTAGGTAATAACTGCACTTTTGGTTTAGAATAGTAATGTTAATGTCAACCCTTTTCTTTCCCTATTAATGTTTGCTGCTGCATCCTTTGTCTGACTGCTCTCACTTTTTCCAACTATGGGGTATGCCACGGATCAAACAGAACATGCGCAACAAATTAATACGCAACAAATTGCGTAATAAATTTAGTGCCGTTAAAATGAATTTGTGTTAACGCGTTATTAACACGTTAACTTTGACAGCCCTAATTCTCATGACCCAGCTAACAATTTTAGGTTATAAGAACGTTTCCCTAACGTTCCCATTAAGTTCTAAAAACGTTTTTGAACGTTCTAGGAACGTTGAAATGTCCAGTTTGTGGAACGTTGTATTAACGTTCTCATTAGGTTCTAAGAACGTTAAATAACGTTCTTATAAGGGTGTAGAGTATGATCAAATAAAATATTCCTGTTTTCTCCTTTACTGTACTTGCTTTTGTTTATTGACATCTTATTCTTTCTTAAAAAAAGCTAAAACCACTTTTATAATTGACTTTTATATTTATATTACATTTATATTTAGTACATAATTAGTTTACTAGATTTTTCTTCTGATTGTAAAAAAATGTATATATACACGAAAATAGCATTTAAGTGCCATTAAGTTATCTCTGCATATGCAAATTATGTGTCTGAAGTTTGAGAAAAAAGCTGTATGACTAATTTGTAATGACTAATACTTTTTTTAATGTAGTAACGTTTTTAAAACGTTCCACTAACAATGTAAGAATAAAGTTTTATAGCTAACGTTTTTAGAACGTTTCTCAATAGCAAATAACGTTGGCACAACGTTCTAATAACGTTACTGCGATAACGTTTTTTGATAGCGTTGAGAGAACTTTCAAAGAACGTTAGCCAACGTTCTGAGAACGTTCCCTGTTAGCTGGGGAGTAACCTTAGAAACCATGGTCCCAGCTCTTTTCAGGTCATTGGGCTGATTTCTCACCTTTCTTAGGATCATTGAGACTCCATGAGGTTAGATCTTGCATGGAGCCCCAGTCCGAGGGAGATTGACAGTAATGTTTAGTTTCTTCCATTTTCTAATGATTTCTCCAACATGGAACCTTTTTTCACCAATGCAAGCTGCTTGGCAATTTCCCTGTAGCCCTTTCCAGCCTTGTGGTGGTGTACAATTTTGTATCTAGTTTTTTAGTTTAGCAGCTCTTTGGTCTTGGCCATGTTAGTAGTTGGATTCTTACTGATTGTATTGGGTGGACAGGTGTCTTTATGCAGCTAATGACCTCAAACATGTGCATCTAATTTAGGATAATAAATGGAGTGGAGGTGGACATTTTAAAGGCAGACTAACATGTCTTTGAGGGTCAGAATTCTAGCTGATAGACAGGTGTTCAAATACTTATTATATATACTTCACTGTATATATATATATATATATATATATATATATATATATATATATATATATATATATATATATATATATATATATTACGCACACACAGTATAGAAACGTTTGGGTTTTGCTGAGGCACTGCAGTAGCACTCATTGGTGATGTCGGCACTCAGCACTCAGCCAGTTCATTAATTGAACTGAATCAATCTGTAGTTCTGGGTTAATGACATAAGACACAAAAGCCAAAGTAGCACATCCGACAAAAAAAGAACCAAAAAATCTGTTAAAGTTTGCTGAGGATTAGGCCTGCTATGCTTCTGTATTTTAATGTTGGTAATAATGGTGGTGTTACAAGTCTGGTCTTCATCTGTTGTGTTTTCCCCCTGTACTTCCGGGTTTTGTCTTTGTCACATCTTCCTTTGTTCTGAGTTTCCCGCCGCTGTTCAGTCCCCTTGTTAGCTTTAGTTATGTCAGCTGTGTGTAGTCATCTGTTATCACCTGTTCCCCTCATTTGTCTAGTCATCAGTGTGTGTATTTATTTCCCTCGTGTTCAGTCATTCCTTGTCCGGTCTCTGTTACCCACCGTTATTGTCTAGGTAGAGGTAATGTTAGATTTTCCTGGGAATTCCAGTTCATTGTAAATAAAGTATCTTTTGTGTTTTGGAAGTCTTGAACTCTCCTTGTCTTCGTTGGCATTTACACACCCGTAACAGAAGACCAGACCAAACTGACAAGACTTCCCATACCAAGATGGGCATCTTTGTCCCTGTCTCACCCAAGTCACCAGCAGCTTCCGCTTCAGTGGTGGATCATTTGTGGGGCCTCCGGCAGGACAGACAGCCGCTGGAGAGGTACGTGGAGGAATTCACCGAGCTGTCTTATCTGAGGAACTGGCCTGATGCCCTGCTTAACGCTGTGTTTTTGATGTGTCTGGATGAGGACACTATTAGATTTCGTGACACTCCTTGTTCATAGTCCCTGGTTGAAACCATCAATTTAATTTTGTTCCTCAATGGTTCCGCATACGAACTCGAAGAGAGTGTGTGTTTGCCTTATCCGGACCTGTCAACAACATCCGCAGCCGGGCCAGTTCGCCAGCAGCCAGGTGCCTCCACCCATCCCTCCAGTGGACTGTCCGCCTGCCAAGAAGCCATGGAGGCCGAGGAGGGCCAGCAGGAAGCCCTCGTCTCCAGCCAAGATGGCAGCCACTGTATCGGAGCCAGCAGAGGAGGGCTGGCTGATAGATTTCTAGGCCAAGCCACTCACTGCCCTTTCAGAGCCCGCTCCAGGCCCTCCAGAGCCCGCTCCAGGCACTCATGAGCCCTCTCCAGGCTTCAGCATGTCTTCACCCGGCTTCCCAGAGCCGCCTCCAGACTCCCACATGCACCCCACTCCTGCCACCCACGAGCCCCCCAACCAAGCCCCTAAATTTGGAAGGAAAAAAAAAAAGGGGGGGGGGGGCTATAGGTCTGTGGGTGGGGAACATAGGGGTGGGATGCCCGCACTGCCCAAGCCTCCAGCCCTGTCTAAGGCTCCGGACCCGCCATGGCAACCCAAGGCCCCTGACCTCGGCCTCACCCTAAAGGTCCCCAGCCAGCCAGGTCCCAGCACCCGGTGAACTTCGGAAGGCGTGAGGACGCGCCTACCGGGTGGGGGGAGTAATGTCACAAGTCTGGTCTTTGTCTGTTGTGTTTTCCCCCTGTACTTCCTGGTTTCGTTTTAGTCATATGTTCCTTTGTTCTGAGTTTCCCGGCACTGTTCAGTCCCCTCGTTAGCTTTAGTTATGTCAGCTGTGTCTAGTCATCTGTGTCACCTGTTCCCCTTGTTTGTCTAGTTATCAGTGTGTGTATTTAGTTCCCTCGTGTTCAGTCCTTCCTTGTCCGGTCTCCGTTACCCACCGTTATTGTCTAGGTAAAGGTAATGTTTTAGGTGTTCCTTGGAAATTCCAGTTTATTGTAAATAAAGTATCTTTTGTGTTTTGGAAGTCTTGAACTCTCCTCATCTTCATTGGCATCTACACACCCGTAACAGCTGGTACTTGGAGAGACAAATATTTTCTGAGGTGGTACATGGTATAAAAAGTTTGAGAACCACTGGTTTATAGCATCCAGATTTGCATGTGAGGTTTGATTTGATCAACTTTTCATAAGAATGTTTTTGATGCTTTGCATCTTGTTCAATTTATGGTGCATGTGCTTACAAAGTGTAATGGTACAAATAACTTTCTTTAGTGACCGTGAACATTTGTTGTACTGACCACAGTGTTTTTGTAGAACTGAAACTGTTAGGAAATATTTTCCCACAATGGACAGTTTTGGAAGCTGCATTCAAATCCATTTGGCTTAAAAATCTGAGGGGACACGTTTTCAGGGATCTGAAAACACAAATCTGTTTTATTGGGCATGATGCCTCTGATAACGGCCCTAAAGCAGGTTTGATTTGAAACTAAGAGCATGTTTACACTGAACACTATGAATATGTTTCAAGCTTTGCATATATTTGACCCATGAGACAAATTGTAACGGTAACATGACTTTCTTTAGGTGTGGTTCTTCACCTAGTCATGGTGACAGTTTATTGAACTGACCACATTGGTTTTGTGCAAGTGAAACGGTTAGGAAATATTTATCAAGACCGTGACACCCACCAGTTTTTGTGCTATTTCACTTCTGCATCTGTTCTGCATTTGATTCAAAGAGGCAAGAACTACATGATCTCCCATCTTTTCGCAATTTTGTACTTACTTACTGGGTCATCTCTTCACAGGTGTTGTCATCTTTTCACAGGGGTTCGGTCATCTCATCGCAGGTGTTGGTCATCTCTTCATCTCTCCACAGGTGTTGGTTATCTCTCCACAGGTGTTGGTCATCTCTTTACAAGTGTTAGGTCATCTCTTCACAGGTGTTGGGTCACTGCTTCAGATTAATTGTTATAAAAAATAAGCTATATTTATTAACCTTCTAGTATTTTCTGAGAAGCGTCTCCCTTTTTATAAAGCCAGCGTGATCAGGGTGTAATAAAGGTTGACATCTAAAGTTGAGCAGATTTAAAGTACATACAGAAAGAAATGTCAATGCAATTTTTAGTTATTTATTGTATTATTACTGTGATTTAATAGAACATTTACATAAATGTTAACAAAAAAATGTATATACGTATATAGATTTTTAAAAGATATTATTCTGATCCAGTTATGTAATTATATACCTTTATACCCACTTGCACTTAAGATAAGCTTAAAGCAATCATGGTCTTGCTCTATTTTGTTTACTATTATTTGTAAGAGCATTTTATCTGGTTCATTTTGACTTTGAGAGAAGACCAGGCTTGGACTTTATGATTAAAGTGTCCGCCTCCTTCTTCCCTGAACTTTAAACATCGTTACATTAGGGCCATCCCAAGGAGGAAGGAGGACAAAGCCGTCAAAGCTGCCACCCTCCGTGAGGAATAACAGGATTCACTATCGTTTGCCTGCTGCTGGCTTTCTGCCGTCTGCCATGATGGGGAGTAATTGCTAGCTGGGTCCCAATTCAGGGGTTGCATTGTTTGGCTGTTGCCGGGAGATAAATTTGAGAAAAGGGAAACAGGAAGTGTTATAACTTCTGCATACATTGAAACTGCATACTTCTTCAGCTGTGTGTTCATTTTAAGAGGCCAATACATTATTGTGAATCAAAGTTATACCACCACCAACTGACAGCAGGAGTCATCTGGCATCCATAATCACCAATCTCTGTGTTAGGTTTGGTCCGCACTTAACCTTTGAAACCCACATTAAATTTCTTTGCAAAAATCTTTTTGTCACCTCAGGAATATAGCCAGACTCCGTCCCTCACTCACCCTTCATCAGGGCTGGACCGGTAATCTGGCATACCGCACTTTGGGGCAGATAGGTTTTTTTTTTGCCACTGACAACATGCAGCGACAGCGGCCCATTGGTTTGTCTTCTGAATTGACAGGCCAAAATGAGAGAGACCTCCCCTCCATATTAGGCGATTTTTTTTTTTTCCCCCCCTATGTATCTATTTATTATTTGCAAGCATGGAACTGCAAAAGGCGAATATCCGCGCAGCCGCTGACGAACGTACGCTGCATTTAAATACTGCTCTATGAACGGCACTTTGACTTATTTTGTTTTATACAATCGTGTGATATGAGAACATACCGGGTTCTGCGTTGAATCAGCTGAAAACAGCCCTGAATGTAGCCTATTCATGACGAGGTAAAGTCATGGGTAAATTGGAAAACGACACACAAACGTTTCACTTTACCACAACAATTTACCTTGCAGCTACTAACAGCAAAGAAACATGGTGTTTTGGATGAAACATTTATTAAAAATGTTGCTATTACTTAAATGAATATTGCAGAATATAAATAATTTTTATAGAGGCTGTTTTTGTATTTTCTACAGGTGTCTACATTTTTTAAAGTAAAAATATAATAGTTTAATATGTGTGTTTTATATATTTTAGAAACCATATAGCCATATAATGAGGAGCAAGGTTTTTACAGTCTGTTTTTTATCCTGTGACTTCCATGATCTTACATTTAAATGAAACAGACCTACAGTTAGACTGTAGTTTATAAAACAGTTTTAAAGTCTGGATCCCATGAATTAAGGACAAAGCATGTTTTCCTCTTTTTTTTAAATTCTATTTCAATGATAGGCTCATGAAAGATAGATATCAGTGTCTTACTTAAATTATGTGTAAACTCTTGAAAAATATGATTGTTTTTAAAGGGGTAGTTCAACCCAAAAATGTGACCATTTACTCACACTAATGTCATTCCAAACCTAGATGAATGTATTTCTGTGTAACAACAACGACTAATGAGTTTAATGTCTCGGGGAATAATTAACTCAAAAGGGATTTAATATTCAATATTCATGAATTTATGAATATGATTTGCCAGTTGTTCATTACGTATTAAAATTTTCCGATAGGGAAATTGTTTAATTAAATACAAGTAACCCTTTACGGAATTGCTTGAAATTATCCTACTAAGTTTGTCCTGCAAATTAGTTATAGACTTTTCAAATCAATTCTCAATAAAGGGATTACTGCTTTACGAACGCATAAGAAACATTAACTTTACTGATCAGGATAAGTTCAATATTTCAAATGGTCATACAGTTTACTTTACTAACATAGTAGCATAAGCAGTTAGGTAACGTTTAGATCGCAAGTTTCATTGACTTTGTGTATGTGGCAGAATAACAGATTCAACTCATTAAATGTCTTTTGAAGGTTTAATAAACACAGACTAAAAATAACACTACAATTCAAACAGAAAGTACATACTAAATATGCATCAAGAGAGTAGAAGTATAGATATTAACGAAAGAATACATAAAAGAGAATAATGAATAGACTGAAGTTAGAGAGAGATAAAAGAGAGAGAGAGAGACAAAGAGAGAGGGAGAGAGAGAGACAAAGAGAGTGGGGGAGGGTAAGAAACAGCTTTCCTTCAGTTCAACCAAATACGACCTTCACGGAGTTAATTTATCCCAACGGGAGAATAACACATCCTCTTTACAGCAGTAAGAATAAGAATACTTGCATTCTTTTTGGTTTCGTTTTGGCTTCTCGCTTGTGTGCGTATGTGTCTCTGCGTGTCTCTGCGTGTCTCTGCGTGTCCGGCGGTCCTTTCCGAGGTTGGGAGGGAAGCGGCTGTTTGCTTTAGCGATGCTTCGTGTTCTTGAAGATCGGATTGTAGAAGAGAAGATTTTTGGAAGAGATGAGGCCTGCTTGGAGGGCCTGCATTGGTGGCATGGCTTAAGTGCCAGCCCCCCCCCCCCCCCCCCCCCCCCCGTGGGTGTTGGCTCCCACAGGAGAGAGTTGAAGAAGTAAAAGCCAGAGAGTTTCGGAGAAGAGAAGAGTTGGGGCCTGCTTGGAGGGCCTGCATTGGTGGCCTGGCTCAAGGGCCAGCCACGATGACGTGTTGGTTCAGCCAGAGAGAGAAGAGAGAGGGAGAGAGAGCCTGTCTTCACTGGTCTTTTAAGGTCTGGAAATAGTCCCACCCTCCAGGGTTAGACTTAACCAATGAGATTGTTGGGATTTCCCGGCGGGAAATTCCTCAGCAGAATTTATAGCTCTTTGTTTAAAAGTTGGACTCAGTGGGTCTCTGAGTTCTTCATACTATAATTAATGCAACAAACACACACTGCATTTTCTGAATAAGTGATATACATGGAAGTGTAAGTCGTGAAGTGAGCATTAATTTGATAGGAGACATGACATATATGAGGTTATCTGAACTAGTACTTTGTTAAGACAAAGACAAAAAGATGCAAAATACCATACAGAATAAACATTTTACAAGACAGTTATGTGTTTACATATAATGTCCTGGGGTGCATGTTCATTTATAGATGGTTTGTCTATAATTTGAGGCAAAAGCTCTGTGTCTTAATCTCTTTGTGTATAAGACTTCATGTGGCCACATTCTTTCCGGCCATAAAAAGATCTTATCAGATGGTTTCCAGGGTGACTGAAGAATCTCCCTCTGTTGTGTTGGGGGAAGGTATGCTAGTGAGCACAACTTTCAAAACATATTTGTTAAATGTAACTGGCGATTGTGTGTTTGATTCGCCCGAGTCGCTACACTGTGTAGCATAAAATATAGGGGTGTAACGATTCGTTTTATCAATCGCAAAATTCTGTGCAAAAAGTTACTGAATCGATTTCAAGTTACTGAATCGTTTCGGATCATATCGTTCTAAATGAACCAATATGGTCCTTAAATCGTATCGACAACCTCAAATCATGATACGAATCGAATCGTTGTTAAAACGAATCGTTACACCCCTAGAGCGTTCTGTTCTACTGCTCCACGCCTGTGGAAAGCCCTCCCTGAATATCTGAGGGCTCCAAAAACAACTGATGCTTTTAAAAAGGGACTAAAAACATACTTGTCTTTCAGTCAGTCTTTCAATGTTTAAATTGCTTTGTGTTGATTTTAATTTAATTCTTAATTGCTCTAACTACTTTATATTTTTTCCTCCCCTTGTAGCACTGAGATTTTTTTTTTAAATGTATTATTATGTATTATTATAATAATGTGCATTAGTTTGTTATGGCCATTGAAAGGAGATGATCTTATCTTTAGACTAATTATGCCATATCTGGGCAATGTATGGTTACCAGATTATACCCACATGTGGCCCAAACGTGCTTGCTATGTGTGTTCACCCCAGCAAACCTGTCAACAGAAAGTCTTGTCTCAAGACTCTATTAACAGCCTTCTGTCAGCCGGAGAGTTGGACTAAGAAAGCCAGAGAAGAGCAGGAGTAGAGATGATAATAATAAAAATAATAAATCTTAGTTGTGTATATTTTAATTTTCAGACTTCATTTAGATGTTACACTTTGTCTGACCAGTACAATTCCAACAAGTGTTAATTTACCAAGAGAAAAACAATGGAAAATCACTGCTTCACTTCATGCTGATGATAACCTTGAAATGGATACATTCTCTGATCTCCTGCCCATGAAGACAATCCCCTCAAACCACACAATCGTAAGATTAAACAACAATAAGTAATATAAAATATTAAAACATAAAATGACAAAATGAATAAGTTACGAATCAAACAACTAATCAAATGATTATACAATTAAAATGTAATATAAAACAAAGAAAATAAATTACAATATATTCATATGTATTTATTTATTTTTACTATCAATGTGAACTGTATTATTACTATTGTGTTATTAAACGTATTACATCAATACGTTGAACTTTGAATGCTGTATTTTTTCTATGTAAATTTCTGTGCACTTCTGTGATTTTAGACTCGGCAGAGAGTGAACGGGACTTTTATTTTGTTTTTGATATATGATGTCATAAGGCCGTTCTACGCTCCTGCATCTCTTGTGATTCGGCTGGAGAAAGGTTTGTGTTTTAAGCGTTTAAAGCAATATAAACTGTTCAAATCTTAGCAGAATGAATGATTGACGATTAATATTAATGATGTGATATGACGTAGGATGAAGATGTAACACTGCATAGCTTTGTTTAACATTGATCAGCGTTGTGTGAGTAAAGTAACATAATGAAACTCATGAGCAGAAGGAGCGTCTCATTTTGCTCTTTATCGTGAATCAGTTCAAACATGAATTTAATCTCTGGCGAGAGCCGAGAGAACCGGAGCGTTTGACTCTCCGAGTCAATTGATCCGATTGATTCACAACAAATGATTCAGTGATTTGAAGCTCAGAATTTCTATCTCTACAAATCATTAAATAAATGTGACTAATATATTAAGGGTCTGTATAATTGGAATTATTTGGCATAATTTGCTGTATAATTGGCATTATTTGGCATAAATTATTGGCATAATTTGCAGTGTAAGTTTTGAGTGTTTTTCCCCCCCTAATCAGGTCATTTAGGTCTATTAACTGTCACTGACTGATGAATATTTATATAATTTTGGCAGAAACAGAATTCAAGAATACAATGTTCTTTAACAGAAATAGGACACACATTTAATTGATATTTCAGTAATCCTCAAAAGCTGACCATCAGAATTCAACAACTGACCAACTAATAATATATTATCAAACCAATAGGTGTGTTTACATGGAGCACTGTAATCGGTTTAGAAGTCCAATCTGAATGAAAACGCTCCATATAAACACTTCAGTCGGAATAAAAATGCCCAAACCGAATGAAATTGTAATAGGTTTGAGGGGGGTGGGATAAACCTTTTCATGAACCTATCAAACTAAAAAATTTAACCATGTAAATGACCTGGCCCGATTACTTTTGAGTGTGTGTCCTTATATGACATGATACACAGCACACACCGTCACCGACTGCGCGCCGCACTCACATGCAGGCTATAATGTTGAGAGGAAAGTAAATTTTTCTGAGGGGTAAAATTTGTATTTCGTTAGACGTTATGAAGATAATGTTGCATAATGACACAGACATAGCCTGGCTACATCCTCTCATCTTGACAGCGTTTGTCCCAGGCAATTTTTACTTCAACTGCACCTGACAGAAGAATTTATTTTTTCTGAGATACACTTTACAATAAATAAATATTTTTTATAAAACCATATAAATCCTGGTGGCCGTTGAGAGTTGCTATGGCATCCGCGAACACATTCCAGCTGCTGGAGAGGACTGAGCATCGACATTTCTGATGCGGCAGACAAATTGCTCTTTGATGATTGCGATTGAAAGTCAGCATGTAAACCCCAGAGGCCTGTTGCATGAAGCTAGCTGAACAAACTCTGAGTTTCAGAGTAGGTTTAGAGTTGACAAATCTAGATAAATCCAACCTGGTTTAGATCAAGTTAAACCGTTTCTCAAAGCTTGTTATAAACTCTCTGTCAACTCCGGTTTAATCCAGAGTTAGCGATTAACTGGATTGCGTGCACCTGAAAGTGTGACGTGTGCGGCAAACAGCCAATTACAGTGTCCGTTTGATTCACTTCTCTTCTGAAGATTGAGAGATCGATTTGAAAATAATCATGAAATTGCGTTTACAAGGCAGAAATAAACACTGCTGCTGCAGTGACAGTTTGAGAAGCAGCGTAATGAATATCTGATATCATATCGCATGTGAATTGATGTGAATCAAAGAAATATGCCTAATAATTATACACAAAGAGTTCAAATGAATACACGTTGTTTAAAATAATCATGAATACAAGTTTTATATTTATATTCATTTTTGTCTACTTGTCAATTAATATAATAATTATATGAATATAATCTATAAAGTTTATAAAAAATATAAAGTTTAAGATAAGCAAGTTTGTCTCTAACGGTTTTTTCACTATAAACTGCAAATTTGGAACGAGAGATACAGGGGCTGTGGCTTTATTGCATCTTTACTTGCAGCTGATTGGTCCAGTTTGGGTTTGCGATCTCTAACCCAGAATAAAACCTGCTCCAGAGTAGGTTAGCCATGTAGTGTAAGTTACCATGGTGATGAACACCGCTAAAAACCAATCCAGCTTCTTGAGCCCGAAAAACCAGTTTGCTCAGTTTGCTCAAACTAATCTTGAACTTACCTGGGTAGAAACTGAAACCAGCTTTGTGGAACAGGCCACTGATCGGTTTAGATAACGTCTCATGTAAACAGTCCACTAAATCTTTCAATCGGAATTATTTTAATTGGAATGACAAAAAAGTGTGAATGTAACTGGCTAATGTCTAAAAAATATTTTATTTTGGTGTGTGATGTATTTATTATTTCAAATAAAAAAGGAGTGAGGAGGAGAAAACCACGTGTCAAAAGGACTTTAGATCCTAGACCTCGATATTACACAAAATGAGGTAACCGAAGTGGTGTTTTGCTTATATCAAAACTGCATCTAAAGCCCTTTTCAGACGTTAATAGTTTCTCTTGGAGTCTTAAGGTATTTTCATCATTTACAGGGGCTAGTCTGTGGATCTGTGAAATTCTGGTTTCGGACGGCAATAAATTCAGTGTTTTTCTCCCACCACCCGCATAAAAATCTGCCATACCTAGTGTTTTTTGACAAACACCAAAAAAAATTATACTACCGATTGATTAAATAAATGGTCATGGAAAAATATTCAATAGCAATTATTTTTATGAATTAAAAGTCTCCAAACATTTGTTTTTAGATTAACTTGATTGAATTAATAATAAATCAATCGATTAGATCTCTTTTTGTTTAAATCTGTTTTCCTTCATCTAAATTAGTTTGGGTTCATATGTTCCCTCATTTGAGTGGGAAGATTTTGAGGGATTTCTTAGTGGGTATTGTGTAACAAATAAAACGTTTAAAATTGTTGACAGAATATATCCTGAGGAACACATTAGATATGAGATCTATCAATGTCTAATGTTAAAATGAACTGAAACCTCATCTTAAATCTGCTGTACTTACTCAATTCAAATGAACATGACTTTTCAAAAAAAAATTATATATTGATTTGTTTTTGTCATTAGGAAAATGTTACATTCATCAAACCATATGAAGTAATTCAAACCAAAATGTTGCTCATTTTCAAAAAACTCAGTTAAGGGATAGTTCTGCCAAAAATTGAAACTTGATGTTTATCTTCTTACACCCTGTGCATCCAAGATGTAGGTGTGTAGTAGAACACAAATTAAGATTTCTAACTCCAACCCTTGCTTGTATAATGGATGTCAATTCTAATTAGACGCCATTGACATGCATTATACGAGCAACGGTTGGAGTTAAAAATCTTCTTTTGTGTTCTACTGAAGAAACAAACACACCTACATCTTAGATGCCCTGGGGGTAAGCAGATAAACATCACGTTTTCATTTTTGGGTGAACTATCCCTTTATACTTCACCCATAATTGAATTTAACTCATTTAATTAATTTAACAATTAGGTTAAGGGTTGTGATGCCCTTTAATTTTAAGTTCAAATTTCAATTGTTATATTTCAATTTAAACTTATAAGATGTGAAACTGTGGCAAGTCACTGTTGAAATTTAAATAAAAATTAAAACTATCACTCTCTGTCCAGTGCACTGAACTAGGAGAGATTTAGCTTGGATCTATTTTTCTTTCTTTTAATTAATTTCATCTTAAACAGGACACACACACAGAAAAACTCCTGGAGAAGCGACTGAGATCCATGTGACACTATTATACAGATGGCATTTATTAAAGAGGAGAGTGAAGACATAAAGATGGAGTTTATTAAAGAGGAGAGTGAAGACATAAAGATGGAGTTTATCAAAGAGGAGAGTGAAGACATGAAGATGGAGTTTATTAAAGAGGAGAGTGAAGACATGACGATTGAAGAAACATTCAGAGTGAAACATGAAGAAACTGAGGAACATACAGGTTGGTTCTCAAAGCTGAAATTATGATCTAATATTCTGCTGGTCCTGCTTTTGCTGGCAAAACAGCCCTGACCCATCGAGGCATGGTCTCCACTAGACCCCTGAAGGTGTGCTGTGGTATCGCAAAACAAGATGTCAGCAGCAGTAAGTTGCAAGGTGGGCCTTCATGGATCTGGCTTGTTTGTTCAGCACATCCCACAGATGCACATGGAAGTGAAAAACTTATTTAAGCTCAAAACATTGACGCTCCACTTGTAAAAATGCTTTACTTGGCTGACAAACCTGCACTTAACAATTGATCAGTTTGTGGTTCCTTAAATTTTTCATGAGCAGGTACTGTCATTGGCACATGATTATTTGCTCTGGAAAACCAAACCAGATGATTCCACCAGCCCCTTTAATCAGGGCCGTGCACAGACATTTTGAGGGGCAGTGGCCCAAACCAAAAAAGGGGCATTAAGGGGATTGAGTATCATCTTAATGTAGAGAATGAATAACAAACCTTTTACAATCATACTGTAAATACATTTGTTAGGCTTTAGAGCTAATTAAATTTGTTTTTCTAATTATTCTTCCAAAAAAAATGATTCTAGGCTAATTTGATCTCTTTTCTATTTTACATTTTTGTTGGAGATTTAAGTAGAAATGAGAATCACTAAAATTATTGAATATATTTTGAGACAAAGGTATTGTTTATGGTATTTGGGGTAAAAAGGCATTTTTAACATGATGATAAACAGCTGACTGACTTCCATTTGTTGACATGACATGGTTAAGATTCAGCTGGTAAATATCTTAAGTTGGGTGTCCATCTTAGAGATAACATCCTATTTATAATAAAAATATGATAATAATCATATAATACAAATATATTTAGTTGTTACACCGATAAAACTTTATTAAATTATTATGGGATCTCAGTGTTTTCAGATTATTTACTTAAAAATTAGTTTCTGTATTTTAAAATTATTTTTATATTACCATTTTAATATTTACTGAACAATGGTTGATTATTTTATTAATCAAAATAAACTGAAAATACTGCAAACGTTGCTAGAGATTTTTTGAAAGCATTAACGTTTTTGAAAAATTAGCACATTTTTCTAAGGGTGTGCTTGTACCCTGATACAACTTATTTATATTTATAATAGCCTTTTTTACCTTTTTTTAAATTGTGTATACGATTAATATGGTTTAAATAAAATATCATAAATATGACATGTTATAGATAATAGTATTAACTCGTAAAATTGATTATAATCAGAAATCTATTTTACAGGAGTTAAAGAGTGACAAACTGTCAGCAATATTCAGTATAGCCAACACTATGGCGATTTACCCGCTGGCATGCTGGAGCTTTGAATCCATGTTTGCACTGTTGAAACAAACAAACTAGCTACTAATTCGTGGATCACCCACTGTCTGTATGTGGATTGTAGTTTGTAGCTAATATTCTTCGACATTCTTTAACTGCCCTCTGCACAGAGAGCGAACACCACCGCAGACTTTGAGCGATGCTGCGGAGCGAGCAGGAAAACACGGAACGGATTTTTAGCGTAACAGAATGCTTTTATGGGAATCCTCTGAGGGTGAGGGAGGGAAGAGGGCAAGAGGGGCACCTTAGCCGATGAGGGCAAAGGGGCAGTGGCTCTAGCCACCGGGCCACCCCCCTGTGCACGGCCCTGCCTTTAATCCCAGTTCCTGTCATAGAAGAACCTTTTGAGCATGTCATAGTGGATTGTGTTGGTCCTTAATTTGCTTAGGCATTGTTTTTTTAAATTAAAAAAAAACTTTATTTTTATACATCAAAACAAATCCCAAACAATGAACTAACATGAACTGACCAACACCATTGAGTCAAGCAAAGAAAGGATTAAAAAAGTATGTAAACAAGTACAAAGCAGAGGTGTGGACTCGAGTCATGTGACTTGGACTCGAGTCAGACTCGAGTCATGAATTTGATGACTTCGGACTCGACTCGACAAAATGTACAAAGACTTGCAACTCGACTTGGACTTTAACATCAATGACTCGTGACTTCACTTGGACTTGAGCCTTATGACTCGAGAAGACTTGCTACTTCCCATGAAAACCTCGGGTAATTTTTCTTTCACACGGCCGCGCCGCTCTCAGTGTATCTGCATCTGTGAAAAAAATCTGCACCTGTATGCATGCAGAGAGCACGCGCGCTGCCTCCACGACATCCAATCACTGTAGTCCCGCTCATGGTCCCGCATTGGTTTGATTCGACAGTATCCATAGCTACCAAGTCCGCGTATAACACGTGACTTTGGGCTTTTTTTTATTGACAAGTCGCGGTAAAAAAATCTCGAGTTGCGGGTCGCGTTTTTTTGGGCTTATTAGAAAAAGTGTGGTTGCTTGTTAGGAAAATATGACAAGCAACTTCGTTTCTTTACATTTATGGTCGCTGTTTTGTCCAAATACATTGCATGACACTGTCTTCTCACAGCTAATAGCCATTCAGTGCAACGAGACAAGTGCTGTATTCATTCGTCCTCATACATCCCGCCTCCTTCATCTCATTGAAGAAAAATCGCGTTCAACGTGCAGGCATGTGATATGATGTTATAAATGTAGCCTAATGATAGTTTGTAGACGTAAATAGACGTATACATTTTATTTTTATTTTTATTTTTACAAACAATGCAACCAGCAGAGATGTACAGAGATGGAGAGGAAACAGGGAGGTGAGCCACCTAATTTAATTTTAAAAATATTTTTTATAATGTAGGCTATTTATTATGACAGGGTATTATCAAAACAGAAAAAGAAACAAAAGTATAGACTACTAATAATAACAGTAGGTATAGTTCGAATGTATTTTTACGTTGCTATATTGCAGCGCTCCCAGTGTTTTCCTGTGCATCAACTCCCAATCATAGACTGTGAAAAAAAGTGCATATTAATCCTGAATAGTAGCTTTGTGACATTAGTAATTTTCAATAGCCTACTATTTAGGGCAGATTGTACATTGAGATGCAGGGCTTATCCTTTTTTCGGTTTATAGTGTGCATGTTCACCACTGCTCCTTATATGTGTGCAATAACTCCGACTGGAGTTACAATATTCCTTCACGTCACTTTTTCTCTTTTTCCATCTCCAAACCTCTTCTGCTCACAGTCTTTATTGCAACTTGAAGAATTTTGTAAAATCCCATCTGTATTTGCTATTTAAACTCCAAGAGATTACAATTTAATATGTTGCAGGTTCATTTATTGATAAAATATTGATCATAAATTATACTGATGATAATAAATAAGATAATAATATTGGGCTTGTTTTGGGCCCCCCACCCCTCTGTATTCTTCATACCTGAGAAGAATATGAAACAGATGTCAGAAAATCCCTTATAGCATCACATGTTGTATTTGAAACTACTCTTTACTCATATCAATGTTGTTGTGTTAATATTCATTGTCTATTATACACTACAGTAGACGATAATATTTCAGTTTCAGTGTATGCAATTATTAGGAATGTTTTCACTGCTTCAAAAGTCATAAGAAAGCCCTTTCCCTCCAGAAACTGAAGTCATATGCTTTATAGCAGTGCTTTTCAAAGTGGGGACAGGGACCCCCGGGTGCCGCGAGGGGACGCTAGGGGGGCCATGGCAAGCTGGCATAAAAAGTATAGCAAAACAAAATAATTGAATAAATTAAATTATTAAAGTAAACCAAATTAATCCAAAAATAAGCTAAACAATATTCCCATAATGGCCCTAAGTTTAGGCTAAAAGGACCCATGTCTATTTGAAAGTTGAACTGTGAGGTGCAATATGAGGTCAGTACAGTACAGGACTGAAGCTGCTGTGCATTGTTCTAGTGCAATATGCTGTTGAAATACAAGCATTTTCTGTAAAAATTTACATTTACATTTCCTTTTTTCTTCTTCTTCTTTTTACACTGCTTAATGTCATTGTATAAAAAGAGTTTTAAATAAATACAAATCTTACAGACATACATGATTTGTATAATTGTTATTTCTGTGGTAGGATGACTTGAAGTGACTCGAAACTAAAATGGTAGGACTTTGGACTCGACTTGAGACTTGTTGGCTTTGACTTCTGACTCGACTCGAGACTTGCTTCATCTTTGACTCGACTTGACTCGGGACTCGAGGGCAAAGACTTGAGACTTACTTGTGACTTGCATAACAATGACTTTGTCCCACCTCTGGTACAAAGAGTTGAAAGAAAACATACAGCATTGTGAAAATCAAACAACACAACAGCAAATAAGTAAAAGTTACGTATTGATCATTAGTTTTAATGCATGTGGCTTTATCCAATTAATTGTTATAGTTTTTTTGTGCACAGGTGCCCTAGAATGAAAAATCTAATTAACCTTACTATAGTGAAATAAGATTTCAGTACATGGACATCACATACTGTGAGTCTAAAACACCACTGCCTCCTCCTTAATATGTAAATCTCGTGAATGGAAAAACACCAAGGAAAAATACGATTCTCAACATAACGCAAACCGTGATGCAAGCGTTGGGGATCATTTATATGCGAATAATCGGGACTGCATGTAAACAAGACACTCGAGGATAGCAACTCTCATGACACATTTGTCATTTTCAGGCTGTGTAGGGTACGTGAGGACTTTTCATATGTCAACAGTCATGGTTGAGGTTTATTATAATCTGATACTACAACAATTTACTTCAAAATCGTTCGTTTGTTCGGTCCATTTCAAGAAAGCTTCGCTCAACGTCTTAAACTGAAGAAAGGGGCAACTGTATTCCTGCAAGCAGTAAGTAGTGATTTATCCACTTATTGACTAGCTGTTTAAACAATTTCTGATTAAATTGAAAGTTTCTTAGAGAGACCGCATTGTCAAGATGACGCAAGATGCTAGTACAGTAACAATAGGAAACTCCAAGTACCATACAAAACTAAATAGTGTGTCTAATGACAAAGGTTAATATTATTTTGGATTACAAAATATAACTGTAGATACGTTGCTTACAGATCATTCACTCGATCCTTCTAGCAAACATCACCTTTTCCACCATATAAGTTAAAACGACAAGAATCATTGGACAAGGTTATTCATTTTGTAAAGCTATAAGTTATATATTTATATTTTTGAGAACTGATGTAGGCCTATGATGTTTTTGCATGCTTTCAGAATACATCACAGTCACTACGTAGCCTACATTGTGACTAACGTTATATAAACATGCAATATTGTTGACGAAAAAAGACAAGTCTCAAATGTAGACTGAATGACACTTTAAGCAGAACATCTCAAATGGAGATTGCTGAAATGCAGCTTACTTGTTTATTGGTGTTTTCATATCATCCGCGTGCGAGAGAGAGCTCGCATGCATATGGTTGCCAGATTGGAAATGTTTAGGTAAAACACTGGATAGTGTACGTGTTCTTTTCACAGAAAAGCTCTGTTTGGGGGATTTAAATTACTGAAATCTGGCAACCACAAACATGCAAACTCTAGCGCGTGGATGAGCTGAAAAAGCATTTTTCATGTTAAATACTTACATTTGATTAATAAATTCAGTTATAATAGTAAAAACACTATAGGCTGTTACCAATCAAATTAAATAATTTAAACTGCAAAAAATACAGCTGCAATAAATAATGTTATAAGATTGATGTTCTAAATAAAAATGCTGTAACATTACCTGATTGCTTTTCAATTCCAAGGATAGAGGACTAGGATAGGTTGATTATGTGAGTTTTGCCAAATTTGTGAGCAAGCTGAATTTGCTTAAAGGAAATCTCATTAAATGTGACATCCGTAAGGCTACAGTGGCAAGCAGGTAGGATATGGTCAGGTGGTCCGGTGATGGCTAACATTTTATAAATGATTTTCCGGTAGCAAAGACCCGACGTAAGTTGAGTGGATTTTTGGGCATGGATTGTTATTATCTGTGTTTTTGTTGCAATTTCTCCTCTGTTGCTGCACCGTTAACTACTTCACTTAGTCCTTCAGAACTTTTTGTTTCTCATCCAAATGTCAAAAAGCATTTGACAATATTAGTACAGTAGCGCTGTCATATCTGGCTATAACATTACATAAGCCCCATTTCCACCACAGGAACTTTACCCAGGAACCAGGAACTTTGGGTGGTACTCGGGTGTGTTTAGACCACAGGAACCAGGGTCTAAATGAAGTTCCGGGTAAATTTTTCCCCCTCCAAACGGCCCTGCTCGCGAGGTAGTACTTTTTCAAAGTTCAGGAACTTTCGAGGGCGGGACTTGGGCGCTGAACATGCTGATTGGTTGAGCTCACGCAGCCTTTTATTTCAACAGGCATTTTTAAAAGTCTTTTGCGGTCTACGTTCAGTAAATATCAGTCTGATGGCGCGTGTTCGTCTAAGCCATCTCACGTTCAATGTCTGTAATAGCTGATAATAATATACATTGTCATTTTAAATCTAGCTTTAAAAGCTTTCTGAATATGCTGCTGAATCTGCATATTAGTGCTCTTTTCTGTCGTTGTTAATTACCTCTTTAGTAAACCTATACATAACCAGCAAAAGCAGCACAGCTTGAATCTCTTCCATACTCGTTATTAATTTTTTTTCACCATGTAAACGACCTGACCGATTACTTTTAAATGTGCGTCCTTACATGACGAGACAGCGCGCACCGCGCTCATGTTGACAAGAGAAGAAAGCTCATTTTTCTGAGGGGTAAACTTTTATTTCGTAAGTTATGAAGATAATGTTGGAGTAATGACACAGCGTATATTGCCCCAGGCAGTTTTTACTTTAACTGCGCCTGACAGAAGAATTTTTTTTTCTGAGATGACTATTACACTTTACAACAAATAAATAGCTTATATAATGCCATTAAGAGTTGCTATGGCTACAGTTAACACATTCCAGCTGCTGGAGAAAACAGCGTTGACATTTTTGATGCGGCAGACAAACTGCATGTGACAAAATGATTGTGATTGAAAGTCATCACATGTAAACACCAGATCGGTTTAGATAACGTCTCAGTCGCGCGCAGTCCTACATCACTGGACTAATCTGCCTAATCTTCTCGGAACTTTAGATCGCGGTCGAAACGCAGACAGCTGCAGGTCTGGGGGGGAGAAAAGTTCCTGTAAAAAAGTTCCTGGTACAAATTGTTCCGGGTAATTTTGGTGGAAACGGGGCTATAGACTATAACACGGTCACACTTTTTTTTTTTTTTGCATTATTGGGACGAGTAAAATTTACATAAGTGGTTTCAACAACCAGATGTATTTAGACTTTAGCATTGACTGTAATGTGATCCAGACCACCTCCTGAAGTGGCTTTTAGTATTTTGTGTATTTTTTAATGCTTCTGTTGTCTTCTGTGTTCAGACTTGAGTTTTGTTTGATACATTCAAGAACCGTGTTTTCTTTGAGTAGGTAAAATTAAAGGTTCGGTTTCATATAACTGACTGACAAAATTGTATACATGAGGATGCTGTGAACAGTCAATGCACGTGATATCGAATTTCACTGAATTGATGACATGATAATTGTACAACACCCATAAAGCTTATAATCCCACCCTTAAAGCTTGTAACATACTCTGCAAGAACAAAGAAATGTGTTCGTTTTCTCGAGAAAAGCAGGTGCTGATCATCTGCGTTTGTCCGCATTAACCACACCCACTTTAAATGTATGCCCAATCACACAATAGTTCTCGGACATCCCCAAGAAAAAAGTTCTGCTCAGGCGATGTGTCGAGGAAAAGCTGTGAGAACTCCCAAACCAGGGCTGCGAGAACAAAATTACCTCATTTTGTTCTCGCACCCCTTGGAGCGAGAACTTTTTTCTATGTTCTTGTTCTGACTGTTGAGAATGAAAATATAAAGATGTTTGTTGGTTTTTTTACTGTTCTGGTTTTTGTCTCTTCAAATAAAAACACATTAAGTGACCCAACATTTTATTTGCATTTGTCTCTTTTTGCCTTAGACCTGACGGTGCTGAAAGAGGAGAGTGAAGTACTGAATGCAATGGAAGAGAAAGATCAAATGAAGAAAAAAGATTTCATAACAAGGGAAAAACCTTTTAGTTGCTCACAGGCTGAAAAGACTTTGTCACGAAAAAAGGCTAAAAATAAGGGAACTAGAAGTCATTTTACCTGCCAACAGTGTGGAAACGGATACACTCTAAAAAGCAGCCTTAACAGGCACATGAGAATTCACACTGGAGAGAAGCCTTGTACCTGCCCTGAGTGTGGAAAGTGTTTTGCTCCTGGTGTAAGCCTTAAAAGACACATGAGAGTTCACACTGGAGAGAAGCCGTACACATGCTCTCAGTGTGGAAAGAGTTTCTGTATTAAAGCACACCTCAACAGGCACATGACAATTCACACTGGAGAGAAGCCTTACACCTGCCCTCAGTGTGGAAAGAGTTTTGCTCCTAGTGCAAGCCTTAAAAGACACATGAGAGTTCACACTGGAGAGAAGCCGTACACATGCTCTCAGTGTGGAAGGAGTTTCAGTAGTAAAACACACCTTAACAGCCATGTGAGAATTCACACAGGAGAGAAGCCGTACACCTGCCAACAGTGTGGAAAGAGATTCTCTGTAAAAGGAAGCTTTAACAGACACATGCGAGATCACAATGGAGAGAAGCCTCACACCTGCCAACAGTGTGGAAAGAGATTTAACCGAAAAGCAAACCTCAAAGTACACATGAAAATTCACACTGGAGAGTGAGGAAAAAGTTTCAGTTAAAAACAACACTTTGAAGACCACATAAGAATTCACACTGGAGAGAAGCCGTTCACCTGCCAACAGTGTGGAATGAGTTTTAATCGAAAAAGGAAACCTCAACCGGCACATCAGCACATGATTTGAGAGACTGAATAATGTGTTGATTATTGTTATGGTATTAAATCACCTTAGAGGCCTGAATCCCCTAATGATGTCTAGTGACTCGAGAGGAGTAAAGAAGCCAGAGTCAAGCCTGTGATCTGTGAAGCCTGTCAATCAGCCGAATGAAGAATTTACTAGATACAATTTTACATGTCAACCGAATTATAAATCTGTATCAACTAAAACACATAAAACTGTAGGCCTGCACAAAATATAATATAACTAACAGATTTTTGATTCTAAAGATACAGAGACTTGGAGATCAGGCAATAACAGCTATTCCACAGTCAGGCCTAAAAGCTAATAACACCTGTCCTGTAGCTCTCACGCTGTGGTTCCAGTGCTTTACTAAACTCTCCCTTAACCCTTCTCTTTGAAACAAATTCATACAACCCCATCATTTTACCAACAAAGAGAAGTCTTATCAGACTGGAAACTTGAACGATTGCTAAATGAACCTGATAAATGTTTGCCTTTTTGATTTTAACTGATTTTAAACCAAGCATCAGTTTTATAACAATTTTACAATTAAAATGATACATTGATAATAATTAATTACTTTACCAGAGAACACAAATTATCTTAAACAATCCTTAAAAACATTTAAAGTACAAATAAAAACATCTAACATCCTGTGTCCGATTATTTTATAGTTGTGGATCAGCGGCAGAAAAAGCACAAAATCCAAAAACAAACTCAAAACATACCAATCATGGGGAACTGGGAGACACAGTACAATGATCTGACACAGACTTAAAGCCCAATTTGCACGGGACTAGTATTACCTCTGGTGATTTGTAATAATTGCAGAGAATGTCTGTGATCTTAATCCCATGCGAATCGGCCGTGTCTTTCTGTAATTTGTAAAGTAAAAATTCCCCCGCAAATTCCCAACCATATTTTGGCAAATATTCCTGTGATAGTAGTCCCGTGCGAATCGGCATCCGTGATTTGGTCAGGATTAGGCGGATCGTATAGCATTTTTGCAAGGTTATTTTCCCTTTGAGCATTTCTATCTTTATCTTTCACAAAGAATGGAGGCTGCATTCATAATGCGCACCGTTATGAATTCCCGTGCAGCTGAACGGATTATACTTTCACTTTAGAATCAATTTGGGAGTAAACTGATTGAATGGAGTGTTTAATATTAACATCAATACTATTCTTAATGAAAAACATAACAGAACATGACAAGATCCTTTAAATGGGCGCTTTTACATTTAGCATTGAAACTGAATCATCCGCCATGTGTCAGCTTCTCACGTGTGATAAATGAAATCTGATTCCTGCCGCTGGTCTGTGCTCAGTTCATGACGTCTGTTATCTAACTGAATGAAATTATGTTTATTTATTAGTATAAAATAATCAAAACGATTACGATGATGAAATTGAACAGGTGTTCCTAATAATCCTTTAGGTGAGTGTATTTCATCAAGGGACTGCTGAGGAAACTCGGGTATTCATTGAATGACGGGCGGCCAACGAGAACCTTTTTACTGTGAGGCGCAACTCCTCCAGATGTGGATAGGAGGGAGTATTTATTTTGAGTGTTTATAGTCTGTATGAAATGCCTTGTAATTTTATATTACCGGATTTGGGTAGTCTTCTAAATCCATAATTCATATGTTATTAAAGTGCCAGTGTGTCACTCTTAATAGTTTTGTTTTGTCCAGGCACTTTGTGTCCAGTTCTGGTTTGGCTGTAACTTCCAAACAAGCCAAGAATAAATGGAATAAACTGAAAGACAACTACACGGTAGTCTGCCTGTGTACTGGAAGAACCTTCCTGAGATTCATGTAATGACTAGCCTGCAATGAACTCAAACACTGATACAGTGCATTAAACGTTTACTTTGAGACTGTGAATTAAGGCCACAGTGGCCACTTGTTTTCTCATGATCATGACTGAAGTTCTTATATCCATGACAAAATGTTGGTTTTCTTATTACTTTTGTTCTGGTTCTGCTGCCTTTAGCATCAGATTACTATTCAAAAATTCTTTTTAAAGGTACTTTGAGTCGACCCACTTAATGTTTTGTCATTAAAAAAATTATACAGTGATGTTTTTATTGGTTGGGTTGGACAGCTTTCTGAGCAAAATGAACTTGTGATTTGATTATATCAATTAATGCTATATTTATTAAGAAACAGAAGCAACCTAATGGTTTTTGTGCATATTTTACTCTTCTTTTCATTAGTCTATAGCAGTCCTAGGATAAGGTAATTTAATTTGTACTGCTGCAAGAGAACTTTAGGTGTTTTTTCTGAGATCTTGTTTCTGTAGTAAATAAATACACACAAGTAAAAAGTTTAATCTCATTTTCAGGAGTTTAGGAACCCACCCACATGAAAAGGGGTTGAGGCTGTTAGTGTGGCCACAGCTACCAGTCAGTGGTACAGTGCCATGGATGCTGCACTCCAGGCGGCAGCACTCAATTAGTCCACTCAATTTCACCCATCCAAGTGCACACATAGAAGTGAATATTGAAAACACACACCCTGAACACTAACACTAATCTGGAGCTGTGGGCAGCTGTATTTGCTGTTGTGGGGAGCAGTGGCCTTATCTCCTTGGCCGTCAAGAAAATGGTACGCCAGCGTGTCTTCAACATGCCAAAGGTGCGCTTGATAATGTTCCTCTCCCTTGCGTGATGCCTGTTGTACCGGGCTTGAACTTGACCTTCTTCACTTCTGAACTTGACCTATTTCAAAGTCATGAAAGTAATAATTTACTGTGTCTTCTGTGAGTGTGTTTTCTTACCTACGACAGGCTGGCAACCCGACCGAGACTTTGCAGCGAGTCCTCCGAACCCTGCACCACCCCACTCACAGCAGGTGCCTCAGAGGATCTCCGCATGAAATTGTGGAGGACACATTCACACACCCCTCCACAAAATTAGGGTGAACCTCTATGAGGCGATAATACATCCTCCACTGAGAGGATAGGATCCCAAAGGCGTTCTCCACCACCAGACGAGCTCTGGAGAGGCGGTAATTGAAAACCCGTTTCTCACAGGGAAGGGTGCGCCCAGGGAATGGCCTCATGAGGTTTATCCTGAGGGGAAAGGCCTAATCTGCCACAAAGACATGGGGCTGGGGTCCTCTGTGGTCCGCTCCTGGGAGAGGATGGGCAGGTGGCAGATGGAGGGTGCCACCAAGGAGTGCCTGGCCAAAGGCTGAGTTGGCCAGTGTTCCACCATCACTCGTCCGCCCATATCCCCCGACATCAATGACCCTAAAGCAATATTTTGAATCCACAACTGCAAGGAGAACTAAAGAAAAAGTTCCCTTGTAGTTGTGGAACTGGGATCCGGTGTTGGGAGGGCCTTGATCAGGACGTGCTTTCCATCCAGTGCTCCACAGCAGAGCTGGAAGTTCCACCTCTCCTCAAAACCCTCCGCGATGGACCTCCATTCAGCCGTGGAGGGCACAGCCATAAACTCGTCCACCAAGCAGTCCCAGATTGCAGTAAACCACATCTGGGACAACCTGGCAGACAGTGGAGACACCAACACGGAAGCTGCTAGCAATGGTCCTGAAAGAGTCTCAAGTGGCAAGATATCTGAAAGAAAGAGAACGAAAAAATAAATACAAAAATTAAACATTGTTATAAATGCAAATTGCTATTCCATGTGAGCAAACACCAATGTATAATACATTACAATACTGTTTTTTTAAAAATATTTTTTTACAGTTAAACAAGCTTGATAAATGCCCTTAATTTAGAATTTGCTCTGATTGCTACATTGCAGACACAACTATTATTCAATATTATAATGTATATTATATTATAATATATATATATATATATATATATATATATATATATATAATTTAATTATATAATTATATATTATAATATAACATCATTTAAAACCCACTTTGTTGTGTTTCAACATTTTAAAATTGAATTCAATTTCCCATTTCATTAAACGTATTACCTCTTTGCTATTTTCGTATCAGTCATTAATTACTTGTAATCACAAAATATTAAATGATTCACTGACCGGAGACAGATGGACAGGCGCTCTGCAGGTGGAATGCAGCGCATGCAGTTGGTATCCTGGAGGGAAATCCTCTCACCGACACGGGACAACAGGTCATCAAACTGCGATCGGCTCAGTCGGAAGTACCACTGAAAGCAGCCGTCATCCAGGCGCAGCTCTTGGAGAAGTTGATGAAATTCACCGAGCTGGGTGCGCCTCTGAAGGATCTGATTGACCCAGACATGGCGCCGAATGAGTCTACGCCGCTTTTCAGCCTTTCAAAGTAAATAAAGCGCAGCTAACCTTGAGCATTAAACAACTATATTATCGCCTGAAAAAGTCTTCAAACAACGTTTTGTCACACATTAACAGTAGTATTTTTTACAGAAAAGACGTCAAGTGACCCAGTCAAAATGATTAGCAGAAGCCCCTCCTATGACGTGAATTTGCGTCTGTTGTGTAGTGAATGTCACACGCGAATGAAGAAAATGGATTCAAAATGTTAACGCGTCCAACTCATAGACAGTAAAAGAAATTGACAGAGCGACTTCAAGGGCGGAAAGTGAGGTCAATTAGAGGCACTCACTTCCTGATGGCTGAGCATACTTCGCAGGCTCAGACTGAATTTGACAATGTAGATGTGACGTGAGCAACCTGTCTGACAGTTGTAGGTCTTCTAGTAGTTGTGGAAAGTGAAATCTGAATCACGTTGTTTGGCTCACTATGGGCTTCTCCCCTTTCTTCTCCCTTGACTTTATCAGACTTTATGTCTCCACGTCCCCCCGACTGTCTCATAGACAGTAAAAGATTGTTTCTGAGCGTCTCCACCTGTCTATACAGTAATTTCTCAACTGTGCGACAGGGTCGCGTTGGTTATGACGCAATCGTTAGCCTATTTTTACAAAAACAGCTTCTACGGGGCGATAGTGTAAGATACAAGGTAATGGAGCCTTTTATGCATTGTCGTGTTTCTTTATAAATAAACAATGGACAAATGGAGTCTTTAAACGCCTCAGATGTAAAGTTATTCACTGTCAAAGTGACTCAAAAATGAATGGGAGTCAATGGGATGCTAACAGCAGGTGATGGCTTGGTTAGCAATGGCCGCCCCTATGGGTGGAATGCATTTTGAGTGCTAGATTACCCCCTTGGTCCAACTTTGCGTGATTTACTTGTGTCATTCGTGTGCGGTGTGAAAGCAGCATGAGGAAGATATATCCAGCTGCAGCACCGCAGAACCAGACCTTAGGGGCGGGGCTTAAACAGTCATATTTGCGCTACACATACACATGATTTTATTTTGTTAAATATAAGCTGTTTTCACATGGATTTTGATATCCATGTGATGTGATATCACATGGATATTATTGAGCAGCCTACTAGGGATGCTCATTTAGGTTAATTTTCCAGACCGACAACCAATGCTTATTAACCCTCAGAAAAACTTCATTTAACATTAATTGGTCCTTCGTGGAAATTTTGTTATCAGAGCACATTTTTGTTTTTTTAGGACATTAGGAGACCAGCATGTGCGTGCTTGTAAAAAGCAAACGTTGAGGAGTGTTTCTCTCTTCCCCATGTTGTCACCAGCGCAGATGGGAACTCAGCTTTGTTTTTTCTTATGGTCCCTAGCATGGTCAGTTTGCGTCTGAGAAGCTCCTGGCCAAGGGCATAGGATGTGAAATAATTATCACATGTTATTGTGTGCCCTTGGAGACCTGCTGACATGTCCAGGACAGCACGCATGGCCTGGTTCTTCTCTCTCTGCCCATTAGATGGCTTGCCAGTGTAAATCTGCATGTTAAGGGCATACCTAGTTCTGGTATTGCATGCTGCCCAAATTTTAATCCCGTATCTGACTGGTTTAGATGGGATGTATTTCTTGAAACTACAACGTACTCTAAATGGTACCAGGCATTCGTCAACTGTGACTCCTGGGCCTGGGTTATACATAAGAGGGAGACGTTCAACCCATTTATCCCAGATGTTTCTAACTGCAGCCAGTTTGTCCTCTCTCCAGCGGTTAGGTCTGGTGACTCTGTCATCAAACCGGATAACCCGTGTCAAGGTTTTAAAATTGCGCAGAGACATAGTAGCTTGAAAAACTGCTCGCCCTGTATCCGCATCCCACAAGCTGCTTGTGGCCTCGTTGTGTGAACGGTACACCCCAGCCAGCAGGAGCAGACCAATGTAGGCCTGTAAGTCACATGTCCACCCAGTCTACCTCTTTCCAGGACTGCCCAAACACATGTTTTTCCTCCAAATTGGTCATATTAACCAGTGTCTCTATTTTCCTGAGGAAAAAATAGATCAAAAGCGGACTTGATGTCATCCACATGGGAACATGCGAATCTCGTTGGTCCAGGAGTCATTTTTATCACACATTCTGCTGATGCTCTCCCTGGTGTCTGAGTGGGTGTAGCTGCACTCAGGGTGACCTCACCATTTTTGGAGATGTAATTGACTTCAGCCGGAACGTCTTCCTCTGAGTCTTCTGCATCTGTGTTCACATAGTCCTCATCAAACTCTATATTATCCTCTTCCTCTGGTTCAGAGTCTTGTTCCAAGGACTCCTCCAAATCCAAGTCTGGCAGGTCTCCTTCATCCTCACTGGATTCCAGTAAAAGCTCCAGAGTCTGTGCTGCAGTAAACCTCTTTGCCATTGTGCTGCTTCAGAATGAACTCAAAATGCAACTGTCCCTGAGGTTAAGGAAGCATGCAGCAGACAAGTTTTGTTTGTAAGAAACAACAAATCTTGCAGCAGTGCTTGGATCTGATTTTGAAGTGTGTGTGTGCGCGTGTGTGCGTGCATGTATGTATGATCATCACTATTGGAGAAATAAAAAAATAAAAAAGCTCTGAAATCTATTAAATTCCCATTAATTCCTATGGGTGGACATTTTTGTCCACAAAGGCCCAATTAAGGAGTTGGCTACTTTTTTTTAAAAGTTTGCCACCTGAACAAAAATTACATTGACTTGATTAAACAACATTAAGTGGTTGAAAAAAACAACAAGTCTTGTACCACTCAGATTAAAGCTACACTGTGTAACTTTTTTAGTTTATTCTTAGCTAAAATCACTTAGTTCTTTCAAAAATATATGTGTTCATTAATGTATATTTACTTCTTTCAAGTAATAATGCATTCTCGTAATTTTATAATATACCATTGAAAATACATACGTGTTGAGGGTTCGGATGGCGGTCGCCATGTTGCTCCTCCATCTTGAAAGTACATTTGCCAAAGAGGGACATACCCGTAAATTCAAGCTTCGCTTTTAGCGTTTTTACTCTCGATGGCACCGTGTCGAATGTGAAGAGGAGGATTGCTTGAGGCTGCTATAGGCAGGATCACCAAGGAAGCGGAAAAGATAATTAAGACGGCAACGCAACAGGCAAATCAACAAGACAAATGTAAATATTGGAGTGGCCTTTCCAAGATGGAAAGAGCTCATGAGGAGCAACGATTTTAAAAAGAACGCCGACGTTGCCTGCTTTCTTCTCGACAGGTAATATTAATTCAGCCTATTTGTGTATATTGGAAGTTTTATTGTTGCTTGGCTAATTATATCATGGTGTGCTGTGCATAACACTAGAACGACGTCTAGGATAGTTTTCCTCGCGTCAATGATGAAAAAGTATTGTTTACCTTATAACATAAATCCGTGTTCTATGATGGATAACATGAGATTAATATTTTAATTGCATTATAATTTGTTTGCAATTAACAATGCTAATGCTAGTGCCTCACGCTAGTGATTTCGTACAATATACAGAATAACGATAGCACTGATAAAAGTTACTTTACTAAGATTAGCTTGCATTCGTCTGGGAACCTGATAGCTGATGTTAGCAATGAAATGGTAAAAAATAACGAAAACGTAAAACTATTATTTATTTTACATAGATTAATTTGATCATAGATCATTTGGCAAATTAAATAACTGCAAATTATAATAGTTTTCAAAAGTAACCTCATCACTTGAAGCAACACTCACCGAAGAGGTCGAACTGGAAGCCATGACTAAATCGGCCACCGTAGGAGTTGAAACGAAATCGAAATTGAGAGGAACAGAAACTATTATTCACTGGATGGTCATATACCTTTTCACCACTAGATGGGGGAAAATATCACACAGTGGAGCTTTAAAGTCATTTTACACCCCTGTAAATTGGCTCCTAATCTCAGATAAATAAATATAAATGTACCCCCTCTACAAAATAGGGGATTATTCAGAAAACATACCCCTGTGCCATTTAATATTTTGATTTTAATAACTATTTATGTTTTTGTCACTCTTTAGATAAAAATATTAACACAATCAAAAAATTGAGCCGGGGAAGTTTCTGAAATTTGGTTGATTTGACACAGAATGACCCTTCTCAGAAACATCATACAAACTGAATGTGTTAGCAGCACAATCCAATAATGATAAAGTGATAATATCTCTAATGACCTAATAACTGAACTATATTGTTACCCTCAGATGAGCTTGATGGGTTGGAAGAGATGGATCGAGATGAGGAGCTGTGCTCTAAATTAAAGCCCTCCTGTGATGCCCAAACACAGTGGTCAGACCTAGAGATGGAGGACCACACCTATTCAAAAGGGCCAACCATCACCTGCAGAGCGAGTACTACACTATCTCCAGAATTATCATGCCCTGTTGCAGATCGCATTTTGAAGAGTGATGGAGACTCCCTCTTGTATACAGGGATTCCACTCATTGCTTTTCACACCCTTGTAACCTGCCTACAACCATTTGCCTCTACTTCATCCATGCCTGTTGCAGACCAAATCCTAATGACCTTAATGAAACTAAGGCAAAACTTTGTCATGGCTGATTTAGCACGACGATTTAAAGCGTCGCAGGGTCAGGTCAGCAAGACTGTTGGAATCTGGATAGACAATGTCTGAACACACCAAGGATCTTGTTATCTGGTTGCCTCGTGAAACAATCAAAGCTATGTTGCCCGAAACTTTTCAAACACAACCTGTGTAATTGACTGCTCCCAGACGGTCTTACAGAAAGCCAAAAACCTGGACTCTAAAAGTGAATCATACAGCCATTACAATGCCAACAACACTGTGAAATATGTAGTGGCAATTTCTCCCTCTGGAATAATCATGTTCATTTCAGATGCTTATAGTGGCAATTGCAGTGACAGGTACATAACAGAACTCAGGGTTTCTGGACTATTTGCGTGCTGGAGATGAGGTGATGGGTGATCGTGGTTTCACAATAAGGGATTTGCTGGAGGAGCTTAGAGTGAACTTAATCGTTCCAGCTTTTACACGCAAAGGATGTCAACTGACCAGCGAGGAGGTAACATACATGGCGCATTGCTCACGCCCGCATTTATGCTCAAGATCTGTGCTGGTCTAGTGAATTTAAGAGGTGAGCTTATTTCAAGTTAAAAGTGAGAATGAGAAGACATTTATTATTGCATTACAACACGCACACACACACGAACGCACGCGCTCACACACACACACACACACACACACACACACACACACACACACACACACACAAAGTAAATGTATCTATAAAGCAAAATGATGTCCAGATAACCAGCTTGCAGCTCTGCAGCCCAGGCACATCATTGTCAGCTGGATCTGGAAGAGTAAATGTTAAATAAAATGGCTTACATTTTGTTATAATGAGTATCAACAAGTATCTCTCCCATTAGTTCAAACCGTAAAAAAAATGTTTTCACACACCTGGAGGTAGTGTCCACTTGGCCCATTGGGAAGGATGAGATACTTCCCATCACTTAAGCATCTGATGTCACCATTTGGCCGACTAAGAAATTCTGCAAGTGACATGGCACTCTTTAGGGGACACTTTATCTCAAGAACCTGTGTTGAGTCCAAAATTCCATCAGGGCTGGCTCCAAACCAGGGATGGTCAGGACACACCAACAGGCCTTTCCTCTCCACAGTGTGCCCATGAGCCTCAATGAGCTGTATGGCTATGTCCTCATTTTCTTTTCCATATCTAGTTGCAGTATTTCCAGTAAAGGTGGGATTCAACTTTTGTGGGTTGGTAGTGCTCCGTTTGAGGGCTCTCTGCTGTGCTCGCAGTCAATCTCAGCTTCCTTGCATCATGCCAAAGTTGTGATACACTCTTTATCTGAGTCTCTTCAGTCAACTTCTCCATCTGAGCAGACCTTAGTTGAATATAGGTCACATAAAAAGTTAAGACACTTCTTACGGGTTAGTGCTGTTCCGTGTTCTGTATGTGGTATATGTAGATTCGCACTGGCTCTGATAAGACTCATTGTTCTCTACATCTAGTTTGTAACACAACTGAAGGAGACCATCTGTCTGTAGATTAAATAGTGGAGCATCACAGAAGAACTGACATAAGTTTTAAATTCTGAGTGATCCTTGAAAAAATTGGGGGGTGCTTCTGTGGTTGACACACTTAACAGATCTGATGTTGATGAGCCTGGATGAATGTGGTCTGGTTAATGACGTTTGAAATGAATGTGCTTCACCTTTTTCTGCTCTACATTCTGCCTTGTGCCTGCATTCCACTTCCTCTGCACATCAGTACACGATATCCCTGTCTTTTCCTGTCTGACTGCATTCTCAACCTACATTATAAAATGTCCCATTATAAAATGATAAACTCAGCAGTTGCACGTTGATTCAATTAAATTTACATTAATTTGTATGTAAAATCCACATTTATTTATTTGCCTTTCACAATACAAATCATTTAAAAGCAGCTTTACAGAAAATGCATGTCTACGTTACAATTTAGAGTGATCTTTTATCAAGAGGTGTCTGTGTCCAAGTAATGTCTTTCATAAATGTGAATATACATAGGTCTACTATTCATACAGTTAGCTGATACAGAATTCATACATAAACTGAGATTATTGAAGTAATGAATACATGTATAACAACAAATAGGTTATAATAAAAGTATTAAGATGTAACAGGCAAACTGATATTACAAAACTATCCTAAGTATCAACTGTGGCAGATGGGGCGTGGTTCAGTGAGGTCTGCAGCGGGAGAGAGAGGCGGGAGACGAGCGGTAAGTGAGTGGGTTGGAAACAAACTATCAACACCTGTCTCTCGTTCCAGTAATTGGCACGGGGAGAGTATAAGAGCCCTGGAGAGACGGAAGCCAGGGAGAGAGAGAAGGACTACTGACGTGTCCCCCAGAGTTCCCAGAGTTCCAGAGTTGAGCGTGCACTGTGGTGCAAAGACAAAGTTACCTTGAGTTTACCAATAAAAACGTCAGTAGTCCAGCCGACCCCTGTGTCCTCTTCCTTACCCTACACACGATCCTCTACACTGGTGCCGAAACCCGGGAGGAAGAAGGACCCGCGCCGCTGCCATGCAGGCAGCACCGTCCTCCACGGCATTTGCGGACATCATCACGTCCCTCGCGGTCCTGCACCGTGAACACCATCAAGCCCTGCTGGACCTGCGCACGGATCAAGAGCGCCGCTTCCAGGCGATTGTCCAGGCCCAGCAGGAGGACCGCGAGAGGTTCCGGAGCTGGACGGAGGTTCCCGCCGGAGCCACCGGGCAGTCAACCGTCCCTTTGACTGTCCCCCTGCACAAGATGGGACCGCAAGATGACCCGGAGGTCTTCCTAGAACTGTTCCAGAGATCCGCGGAGGCCTGCGGGTGGCCCCACGAGCAATGGCCGATGCGCCTAATCCCCTTACTGTCTGGAGAAGCCCAGGTGGCTGCCCACCAACTTCCGGTCGCGAACCTCCTTGTCTTCGACGATCTGAAGCGGGCCATTATCCAGCGGGTTGGTCGGTCGCCCGAACAACACCGCCAGCACTTTTGGTCTCTGGACTGGGGCAACGCGGGCCGGCCCTTCGCATTGGCCCAACAGCCCTGGGACTCCTGCCGCAAATGGCTCCTGGCCAAGGGAAGCGACGTGGATGAAGTGATCGATCTGGTGATACTGGAACAGTTCATCGCTCGGCTGCCGAAGAAGACGGGCGAATGGGTCCAGTGCCACCGACCTACGTCGCTGGACTCGGCCATCGATCGTGTGGAGGACCACATGGTGGCGTGCCCAGGGATCGGCGAAAATACCACCACTAACTCTCTCTCTCTCTTCCCTCCCCTTCTCTCTCGGTCGAGACCACCAATTCCTCCTCGGGCCCCGCCCCGGGGCCAAAGCTACTTTGGGTCTTCGAGGGCTCCGCCCAGGGGGGCGGGGCCTATGGCAGGCGGAGGAGACAGTGTTTCTGTTTCTCCGCTCTCTCCGCGCCAAGTCTCCAGCCCACTCCCCGCCACCGAAGCGGCGGGTAGGTCTGGGCTGGCCTGTTGGCGTTGCGGCGACCCGGACCTTTTTGTTGACCGGTGCCCAGTGATGGAGGTGGGGATGATGGTCCGGGTCCCGGACGCTCCCCAGGTCATGACTTTCCTCTGGAGCAGTCCCAGGATGAGACATTAAAACACGCATTTCAGCAGGTCCGTGCAATCGATGGCCAGTCTCTCCGACCTGCTCTCCCGCTCTCCTATCCGTATTTTGCCATTATAAAAGATTGGTTGTATCGAGTGACCCAAGACGCTCAGACAAAAATAGTTACAACCCAATTGTTAGTTCCAAAGAGCCGCAGGGAAATGCTTTTCCACGCGGCTCATACGAATCCTAAAAGATTCGTTCACAAACGTAACATCACTACACTTGGCCTACCTTGTATCATATCTGGAGCTGGGCCTGACATCATGTGTATTAAAGGGTTAGTTAACCCAAAAATGAAATTTATGTCATTAATGACTCACCCTAATTTTGTTCCACACCCATAAGACCTCTGTTCATCTTCGGAAAACGGTTTAAGATATTTATATTTAGTCAGAGAGCTTTTCTGTGAAAATGTATGCAATGTATGCATGAAAGTGTATGCACACTAAATGTCCAGAAAGGTAATAAAAACATCATCAAAGTAGTCCATATGTGACATCAGTTAGTTAATTAGAATCTCTTGAAGCATCGAAAATACATTTTGGTCCAAAAATAACAGAAACTACGACTTTATTCAGCTTTGTCTTCCATCCTCAAATAAAGATACGAACGGTTATGAATCAGTGTATTGATTCATGTTTCGGATCGCGTGTCAAACTGCTGAAATCCTGTGACATTGTCGATCCACCATAACTTGTTTTTGTAAATATTATTTTTTGAACGCACTACAACCTAACCACATGATGCAGCAGGCAAGCAGGGAGCGCTAACGTAGACAGTCGTGAATGAACATGGAGGGCACTGCCTACACAAAGTTTCCATGGTAATCAGTTACTAACGGATCACACAGCGCGCCCATTCTTGCCTTGTACCTGCGCTCAGTGTTGCCAGATTGGGCAGGTTCCGGGTTGCGCTGTATCCATCTTTTTCAGCAATGAGTTCAAAATTAAAAACAAAAACAAAAAACAGACCCTCTTCACTACGAAACCGTCAAGCACTGTAAGTTGATATGTGGTATCCGACTTGTGTTGCACAATGATGGATAACTGCATATTTCTCTTGTTGAGTAATTAACCCATTTTGCTATTGTGATCATTTCAACTTTCGACAGCGTAGCGTTGTGTGTGTGTGATAAAGGAATATCCACGAAAATGTTAGTATCTCAGTTCACAGATTGTTTGTTTCTATATAGCTTCTATATAAAACTTTCGACACTATATAAAGTATTTGCTCTGGCTCTTATTTTCAATTATTTTGCTCAGTTTTTATGCTTCTTGTAATCATGTTGATATTGTACAAGCAAAATGGTCAATGAGTTTGTGATTAGACGGCTGGGTTAAAGTCACTCCACCATTTCTGTGTGTTCTGCATTAGAGCTAATTTTTGACAAATTATGTAACACAAAGTAATTTTTATACTCTTCCATTAACTGTAATTATATGAATACAAATGCTTAAATCCAGCCCAAACTGCAAACATGTAAAACATTTTAGTAAAACATGATTTAAAGGAGTAATATTAGCTACATTTGACTATTTCTTATTTTATTTTTCCAGCAAACTTCATTTGGGGTCAAAAAGTCCCAGATAGCTTACATAAACAACATTTTAAGCCAAAAATATAAATAAAATTAAAGATAAAACCAACAGTTAGACACAGGTCAAAAACTTGACATTCTGTCCCCCTCACATTTGAAATGATGCCCTTGTCTGGACGTTAGGAGTTGATAAAATCCTATAATCCAAAGCACTCAAATATTATTGAAGAAATCTAAAAAGCCTTATTTCAACATGGCTTTAATATTTTAGAAACAGCTGAGTTCTGAGTTCATTAAATTTATTCATTACCTGGTCACGCTGTACAGGACTAGGAGGAGAGAGAACATTCACAGAATACAGAGAGAATGTATCTCACCCAATATATTGTCCTAATTTCAGTTACATTCCCATTTTAGGTGAGATAATTTATTTATTTTTAGATGTTTATTGTATTAACAACTCAGCTGTATGTGGACACTTTTTTTGGGTAGAAATGCATAGTGCATTTTTTGTTGCAAATAAAACTCCCATAGTCCATATAACTACTGTAGTTGTAGCTAATTTTAATATATCAATTCAGTTAAATCATTTGTATGACTTGCCAGTGACTTGCTTGACCCAAGCTCTGACTTGACTTGCTTGATTAAAGCAGTGACTTGACCTGACTTGATTGTCACAACAAATGACTTGGACTTGCTTGAGACTTGAAGGTTAAGACTTGAGACTTGTACATGTGACTTACTTCCACCTCTGGAGTCCGACAGTCTAGTGGGCCCTATGCTCACTGCCCAGCACTGTGGAGCTTGATGTCAATTGCCATTGAACACCAGAATTGGCAGGTCCGCCACTGGTGCCCTGTGCTCTTCACAGATTAGAGCAGGTTCACCCTGAGCACACGTGACAGTCGAGAAAGAGTCTGGAGAAGCCGTGGTGTTATGCTGCCTGTAACATAATTCAGCATGACCGGTTTGGTGGTGGGTCGGTGATGGTCTGTGGAGGCATCTCCATGGAGGGACACACAGACCTCTACAGTCTAGACAATGGCACCCTGACAGCCATTAGATATCGGGATGAAACCCTTGGACCCATTGTCAGACCATATGCTGGTGCAGTGGGTCCTATGGTTCCTCCTGGTGCACAACAATGCCTAGCCTCATGTGGGGAGAGTATGCAGGCAGTTCCTGGAGGATGAAAGAATTTATAACATTTAATGGCCACCACGCTCACCAGACGTACATCCAATAGAACACCTCTGGGACATTGTGTTTCGGTCCATCAGACAGCACTAGTTTTCACCTCAGACTGTCCAGGAGCTCAGTGATGCCAGGTCCAGATCTTGGAGGAAATACCCCAGAACACCATCCGTTGTCTCATTAGGAGCGTGCCCCAACATTGTCAGGCATGCATACAAGCACGTGGGGGCCATACAAACTACTGAGTACCATTTTGATTTGCTGCAATGAAACTTGAGCAAAATGGACTAGCCTTCTGCCTAATTTTTTCACTTTGATTTTCAGGGTATCTTTAAATTCAGTCCTCTGTAGGTTGATCATTTTCATTTCCATCAAAAGATGTGGCATTCTTTCATTCATAACACATTACCTAGTCCATATTAGTATAGATATCCAGCATGGTAATTTTCCCTATTCAGATCAGATGTGTTTTCAAAGTGTTCCTTAATTATTTTTTTTTTGAGCAGTGTATTATCACTGTATCCCCGTTTTAATATAAAACTGTGGTAAAACATCAATGCTTGTGTTTTAAATCATTAAAAAATAAACAAAAAGGCAAACATTTATCACATTTTTCCAGTCTAATAAAAAAAAAAAACTTTTTTTTGTTGAAACTTCTTTCGACCTACATTTTACTAAAAAAAGACCCTGAATTTGATTCTTGACTCTGGCTTCTTTGCTTCTCTCACAGTCACTGGACATTAATAGGTAATTCAGGAATTTAGTACTATAACAATAATCAGCAAATTATACAGTCTCTGTTTCCTGTCTGTGAAATCTATTCCACACTAATGGCATAAAATCAGTTGTCTCATTCAAAAATACTCATGTGGTACTTCAGGGCTATTTTATACTTAATCCTTTCCATTACATGTAAACGGCCTCTCTCCAGTGTGAATCCTTATGTGGTCTTTAAAGTGTTGTTTTTGATTGAAAGTCCTTCCACACTGAGGGCACAGGGGGGCTTGTCTCCAGTGTGAATCATGTGCCTGTTAAGGCTTCCTTCTCGGTTGAAACCCTTTCCACACTGAGGGCATGTGTAGAGGTGCTCTCCAGAGGGATGTCTCATGTGGTCTTCAAAAGGTATTATGTTGATCGAAACTCTTTCCACACTGAGTGCACACATATGGCTTCTCTTCAGTGTGAACTCTCATGTGCCAATTAAAGGACAACTCCGATGAGAAAGGAACCTGGGGTAATTAACAGGGTAATTAACGATACAGAGTAGATCGAACTCTGGGATGCGTTTTCATGAAAATCGAATGTAAAGAGTTTTATCTCTAAAAACAGAATAGTTTATAATGCTTGTCTATGTAGCACAGGGTAAGTGAAATTAAATCGCTAGTTAATACCACTAACAAGGATTAAAAAAGCCTCACACTAACACGGTAGCATAATGAGGGTCCCTATACGCAAACTGAAGGATTGAGAACTTTGTAAGTGTACAAACAGTTTAATAAGAAGATACTTTATAAAGACTTTATAAAGAATTACGTGTTTACGGACAGGTGCCATCTTGGAAAACAGTCTCGACGAGTCGAGCCACGAACGCTGTGCTAAGTGAGCTGGACGATAGGAATTAAGTGAAATCTAATTTGACATTTTTATTTTTATTTATTTATTTTCTCTGCTGTGTTAAGTGCTTTCTTCTGGAAACAATGGACCATATGAGATTCCAAGTCACAGTTCATCATGTAGCACAACGTTTGTGGCTCGACTCGTCGATACTGTTTTCCAAGATGGTGCCTGTCTCTAAACACGTAATGTACTGTCTTTATAAAGTATCTTCTTATTAAACTGTTTGCACACTTAGAAAGTTCTCAATGCCTCATTTTGCATGTAGCAACCCTCATTATGGTACTGTGATAGTGTGAGGCTATTTTGAGCCTTGTTAGTGGTATTAACTAGCAATTTAATTTCACTTACCCTGTGCCCCATAGACAAGCATCAACTCTTTACATTCGATTTTCATGAAAACGCATCCCATAGAACGATCTACTCAGTAACCATCTGTATCTACTCTGGTAATCTGTTATTTACCCCTAGGTTCTTTTCTCACTGGAGTTGTCTTTTAAGGCTTCCTTCTAGGTTGAAAAACGTTCCACACCGTTGGCAGGATTACGGCTTATCTCTAATATGAATCATTTTGTGGTCTTCAAAGTGTTGTTTTGGACTTAAACCCTTTCCACACTGAGGGCATTTGTAGAGTTGCTCTCTAGAGTGAAGTCTCATGTGGTCTTCAAAGGTTTCATATTGATCGAAACTCTTTCCACACTAAGGGCACACGTAAGGCTTCTCTCCAGTGTGAACTCTCATGTGCCGGTTAAGGCTTCTTTCTAGGTTGAAACCCTTTCCACACTGTTTGCAGGTGAAAGGCTTCTCTCTAGTGTGAATCCTAATGTGTTCTACAAAGTGTTGTTTTTGATTGAAAGCCCTTCCACACTGAGGACACACATAAGGCTTCTCTCCAGTGTGTATTCTCATGTGCCGGTTAAGGCTTCCTTCTAGATTGAAACTCTTTCCACACTGTTGGCAGGTGAATGGCCTCTCTCCAGTGTGAATTATCATGTGCCTGTTAAGGCTTCCTTCTCTGGTGAAGGTCTGTCCACACTGTTGGCAGGTGAACGGCTTCTCTCCAGTGTGAATCCTTATGTGGCCTTCAAAGTGTTTTTTTTGTTTAAAACCCTTTCCACACTGAGGGCATGTGTAGAGTTGCTCTCCAGAGTGAAGTCTAATGTGGTCTTCAAAGGTCTTATGTTGATCGAAACAATTTCCACACTGAGGGCACACGTAAGTCTTCTCTAGAGTGTGAATTCTCATGTGTCTCTTAAGGTTTTCTTTTCGGTTGAAACTTTTTCCACATTGTTGGCAGGTGAACGGCTTCTCTCCAGTGTGAATCCTTATGTGGTCTACAAAGTGTTGTTTTTGATTGTAACTCCTTCCACACTGAGGGCACACGTAAGGCTTCTTTACATTGTGAATTCTCATGTGCCTGTTAAGGTGTTTTTTTAGAGGGAATCTGTTTCCACACTGCTGGCAGGTGAAATTACTTCTAGTTCCCTTCTTTTTAGATTTTTTCCGTGACAATTTCTTTCCAGCCTGTGAGCAACAAAACGTTTTTTCTCCTGTTATGAGTTCATGATTCCTATATTGATCTTTCTCTTCAATTTCATTTAGTACTTCACTCTTCTTTTTCATCACCGTTAGGTCTAATGTGAAAAGAGACAGATGGAAATCAACATCAATTAAATGCCACAGGCAACAGACAACAAAATGTTAAGCTATGTAAAGTATCAACATTAACTAGATCCTATTCCCAATGGAGTTGCACTGGGGGGAAAGGTGGACAGAGTGTGGAGGGCCCAGAAGTTTATGGGGGTTGGAGGGCATTGATCAAAGCCAGCTACTAGATTACTGGATCACTTTCCCACCGTGATCATGTTCATTTTCCAAATCAGTTCAGTTAGAGAACAGACAATACAATTAAAAACTAATCATGTCTGTTTAATATAATGTGATTTTTCCGCTGAGGGAGTGTCATGTTACAAGCTGCAGGAGTCAGATTACACCGTCATGAGTGAGCTCATGATGAGAACTGAGGTAAACGTGACCGCGCTCGCAGCATAGTTTCACAGCGCATGTTCAGTCTGGGGCGTTTTCAGTTCATGCCTTTGGAAGCTTAACTTTCATAGGACTTAATTTGAGAAGCTGAAACACTCACTTTGCTCTGCACTCGATCCGTTTATATGAATGCCTGCAGCTGAGTGCTGTGAATGAGATCCTATCCCCCATGCGGGGATTGAAAACATGCAGAAATAGCTCCCTCTGCTGGCTGTAGTCTTTAGCCAAAAATTCCTCCAATGACGCAAATTGGTGATATTTGCGTCATCAGAGAAATTTTTCCAGAAATAAATCTCTTGTCTGAGGGGGATATGAGGGGGGAGAGCACAATCATTCAAATATACTCCAGGGTTTCTACTAATACAAGCCATGTGCTAATCGCTGAAGTAACCCTTTAACCAAAACTCAGCAGGCTACTTGCCTCACAGACATGAGAAATATGTGAATAGAAAGCTTGAAATGTCCACTTTTAAATTAAAAGAAATATTCAAGCAAAACTCACTGTTCACACGAGCAGGTAATGATATGCTGCGCTTCATCACTGCATGTGCTGTGAATTTGCATGCATCTTTACTAGACTTGACTAGACTAATCCTGACTCCTGAGTATTTAATTTAAGTTATATATATTTTGTTCTTGCACTGATGTTAAATATGTAGCCATTTTGCATTTTGACAGCCAGTTTGAGATTTTGAGTATTGTGTGTATCAACAAAATCAAAATAACTGGGAAAAAAGTGTCCCAATAACCCTGAATTCGCCCCATAGTCATTACATTGCATTATGTTGCTTGAAACCCTAAATAACCCTAAAAAAACATTTTTCATTAACAATTACTCCATTGTAAAAAAGCTAGCTACCTTTTGATAGTAATAAGCTTGTAGGTTAAAGTAGTTTTATTTAGACAAAAAATAACCCCTATACATAATGCTTTAAAATTGTCGGCTAAACAGAGCGCTTTTGAGGATGAGGAAAAAATATATCCCTTATAGACAAATGTGAAGCTGATCAGCCACATTTCATGCTTTTCTTAATGCAAAATACAGATTTCGTTAGATGCTGTTATCAAGTATAATTAAGTGATAAATTAAGGAGATTTCAAATCTGAAGTAGATTTTCGGTTTAATGTCACAAGTAAATAATGTAATGTGTTTTTCCTAATGTAATGTGTGCCGTAATAACGAATATACTTCAGATTGTCACAGGTTCACGTGAAGGCAGCATTTGTCTGGTCATGTGATCTTAATGTGTCTCTCCACATGAACGAGCCACTCCATGTCAAATAATAGCACTTTAATCAGCACATTCATAAGACATTCTTCAGAAATATCCTTAATTTCTGTAGCGCTGGAGATTTTATTAAGGATCAACTGACTGAGTTCAGTTTTGAGATTGAAACCAACCTGTTTGTTCCTCAGTTTCTTCATGTTTCACTCTGAATGTTTCCTCAATCTTCATGTCTTCACTCTCCTCTTTAATCAATTCTTCATGTTTCACTCTGAATGTTTCCTCAATCCTCATGTCTTCACTCTCCTCTTTAATAAACGGCATCTTTATAATAGTCCACCACATGGATCTCAGTCGCTTCACCAGAATTTTTTCTTTGTGTTTGAAAGCTCTGTCCTGTTTAAGATGAGAATAAGTTCAGTAAATGGACTTAAATTGCCTGATGAGACAAAACACTCAAAACGTATTGGTTACGTATGGTAACCCTCGTTCCCTGAAGGAGGGAACGGAGACGTATGTCGGACGTCACTGATGAATTGGGATTACTGAGCCCTATCAGCTTCGAGGTATAGAAAACGGGCCAATGAACATTGATATTGGCGTGCGTGATTTGCATATCGTACCACAGCGGGGGAGCAACACCAGCCTGAGACGGCAGAGCGGGTTCTGCCGAGGGAAAGACATGGGCTCGCTGTATTGGGCTCTAACCCCGAGCGAGCAGGGAGTGTCTTGGGATTCATGTGCAAAGACGATGGCATCCACTATCCAGTGGTCCATCCTCTGCTTTGAGACAGTCTTTCTCTTCTGCTGGCCTCCATAACAGACGAAGAGCTGCTTTGAGGTACTAAAGCTTTGTGTTCTGTCCTTGTAAACCCGTAGGGCACAGATGGGACAGAGAAAAGCAAGGGCTGGGTCTGCCTCCTCCAAGGGCAGCGCTTGCAGGCTCACCATCTGGTCCCGAAAGGGAGTGGTGGGAACTTTGTGCACATATTCAGGCCAGGGTCTCAGGATCATGTGAGGGTTGTCCAGCCTGAATTCCAGGCGCAATTCATCAAACAAAAATGCCTGCTGGTCACCTAGAACCTCCGCATCCCATCCAAGGAGTAGACATGGCTTTTCTAGAGGTCCGGGTATGCGGGTGCCAGAGGGTGCCCCGTCTCTGAGTCAGGAGGTCCTTCCTCAGAGGAATGGGCCAAGGAGGTGCTGTCACGAGGAGCACTAGTTCCGGGAACCAAGTCCTTTTTGGGCCAATACGGAGCGACCAACAGGACCTGCTCCTCATCCTTCCTGACCTTGCACAGAGTCTGAGCGAGCAGGCTCACTGGGGGAAACGCATACTTGCGTAGGCCCCAGGGCCAGCTGTGTACCAGGGCATCCATGCTGAGGGTCCCCTCGGTCAGGGAATAGAACAACTGGCATTAAGCCATGTCCGGGGCGGGAAACAGGTCTACCTGTGTGGTCACGAAGCAGCTCCATATCAGCTGGACCACCTTGGGATAGAGTCTCCATTCTCCCGGGAGCACTGGCTGTCGTGAGAGCTCGTTGGCCACACGATTGAGCAGTGTGAATGGCACGAAGCGACCTCAGATGCTTCTGACTTCCTAAGAGGAGATGGTGGGCGAGGGGTAGTGAGATGGGAGGAGCCCCCAGGTCCCCCCAGGACGCTGAGAACTAGTGCAACCCACCCCGAGAAACGAATCGTCCAACCTAGAAGGTTCGGAATGTGGTGGAGCGTTCCACTCAAGCTATTCGGCGGACCCGGTAAGCATAGCCTTCAACTCAGGGTCTGACTCAACTGTTACCATGCTCCAAGAGGGAGGCAGTACAGCTGAGTCTTCATCCTTCGAGGACTGGAACTACCCCTCTGATGCAGCGATTGACATCTGTTCGTCTGCTTGTGCCCTGAAGGTCACCACTGGACGCCCATGGGAGGGGCCGACGAATTCCTCCAGAAGCACCGCCAGTTGTGGCGCTTGTGAGGGATTAGGGACTCGCGAAGGAACACTCGGCGGGTGTGCCCCAAGTGTAATCCTCAGGTCACCCTGGCCATCCGTTGAAGTAGGTCTATTCTACGGGGCAGGAATAGCACTGGATCGAGGTATGGGTAGGGGGACTCCACCCTTCCTAATGTAGGCAAGTCTCGACCTAAGCGCAGAGATAGTAATGTTCCCGCAATGGGCGCGTGAACTATCCACAAACGCTGCCTCAGCATGCTCTAAGCCCAGGCAGGTAATGCAGAGATTGTGACTGTCAGCAGGCGACAGGGAACAATCACACCCAGAAATGCATGGGTGGAATGACATCTTGAAATGCAGCGTTACCCGTGTTGCTCTTTTTGGTAAGAGACCGCTCTTTTGCTGAAGCACCCAGGGATCGACCATGGCACAATACAGGGCTGTAGTGCAGCCTGTATTTGCTCTCAAATATAGAGAAACGCCCTCTGAATCAACTGTTTTCAGTACTGCTCAGTTGCTGTGAAAACACCTGTTGTGTCTCTTCAGGAAGTGCCGCCATGAGCATGTGGTCACGCTGTTTGTGCCGTCTGACCAGCATAAGAATGGTCTCCCCGGCACACGCTTTCTCTCTCTCTCTGAATTTTAAAGGCAGTCAAATGCTTCATCAACGCTGTCCGGCTCCGAAGTGAATGACAACAGTGTGTTGCGATCGCTTCCACTTTATACCCTTGCCGCGAAATGCAAATCACGCATGCCAATGTTCATTGGCCCGTTTTCTATATCTCAAAGCTGATAGGGCTCATAGAAGTGATCCCAATTTGTTGTGACCTCCAACGTACATCGAACTCGACCGACTGAAAGGGAACCAATACAAAAAATGTATAAAAGAAAGCAAATTATACAAACCCTTATTATATAAGTCAGCTTAGCTATTTTATGAGTTGTAGAAATCGAGATACAAAATCGAAAGCTTCAAAACAATCATTTGTTGTGAATCAAACAGTTCAATTAACTTGGAGAGTCTAAAGCTCCAGTTCTCTCTTCACCCGGCATAGACTAAATTCAAGTTTGAGATATGAGATGCTTCTTCTGTTATTAATAAGTTTAAGTTACTTTACTCTAAGGTGACCAGACTTCCCCATTTTCCCTGAAATGTCCCTGTTTTACAACTCGTTCAAAACAACCTGCATATACAATGGAAAAAAAAGCCCAAAATACAGCAGCTGTATGGAAGCCTATTTGTAACATATTCAATTTGCAATACAATACGCAAAATGGCAATTTTCAATGACAGAACATTCACTGTCAGACACACGCGATCATTTCTGTGTTCTTGCTCCTCTTCATCTGGCCATAAACGCCTTGATGCAGTGATTGACAGGGCGGAGAATTGATAAACTTGGATTGCACTTTCAATTCCACATTGAACTTTGCTACATTCATTGCGGGACATTTAATGAATATAATGAAAATGCAATCGCAAGGATCTTAATGTAACTAGCAGCTCTGAGACAGAAGGTAGGAGGTCCAAATGCAGCTTTTAATGAATGAAAGGGTAATCCACTGTCGTTGTCCAAAAACAGGCAAGAGGTCATTAAAAGGAAATCAAGCAAACAAAACAGAGAAGACAGGCAAAAGGGTAATACACAGAGAAGGCAAGAAATCTAAGACCAATATAGATGAAACTACAGAAACGCTCAGAAATGCAGTTGTTACACAAACAGGACTTCGCACTGAATAACAGAATGAACGTGGTATAAATAGGCAGAGGTAACAAGGTACACAGGTGTAAACATTGAGTGCTAATGAGTCTGGGTAAAGGATTATGGGCAATGTAGTCAGTGAGAGAATGACAGTCTGGGTTGGCGTGCCCTCTGGTGGTGATCACGGGCACTCACACTGGTGAATTGTGACACTTAACTGGGAGTGTAAATGCATTTACGAAAAATAACATTTAAACGATCATTTTGCTACAGTTTTTGCTTGAACATGTTAAACACATCTAATAATTTCTGTAATACATTTTAATTTAGCAACTCATAAAGCATTAAAATATATGTTAAAACTAGTGTAGGAAATTACAAATGTCAATGATATTATTCAATTTGAATTATTTTGCTCAAAATGTTGCACATGTTATGGAAAATGCGAATTTAAATACTGAAATGCATTGCCATTTTACACATTGCATTGCCATTTTACATTGCAAATTGAATATTGCTACAAATAGGCTTCCATACAGCTGCTGGTTATAGCAGCAATCGTGTAGTGATTTTTTCACCATCAGATGGAGCTGTGAGATACATGACTGTAATACGAGCTGTGTGACTCTACATGGTTGCACACAAATTTCTACAGTATTTGTGAAATTTGAAGTATTAAATACAATTATATTTGTTAAATAACTGTATTCATTATATCATATTTATGTTTTCATTTTGTAATGTGTTTTTTGTTAAGTCACGTAATATTATAATAATGTTTTGAACGACTTGGGATTTACAACGTTTAATATCCAGATAGCAAAAATGTTGCGTGGTTTAGCCAATTAAGGCCAATCCTCACACGAATCTAGGTCCAATTGCTCTGCAAGTGCTTGATTTTAATGCGGCCCAAGTGCTCGGTTTAAACGTGGCCCAAGCACTCAGTTTTAATGCGGCCCGATTGCGGAACCCCAAGTGAGAACGTAAAGCCCCTTCCCATCCAGTTCCTTGTTTAGGCTTATTTAAACAACGATTTACATGTCAGGTTAATAGTTACATTTATGAGTAGCCATTCACATACAATAAACTTTTTTTTAAAAACAGCACAAAGGAAGACAGTTTTCATGTTCAATGCATTTTTTATTGGAGCACACTTCACACTCCCATCTGGTAATTTAACTAAGTGTCCTTCATTTAACCAGCTTGTGATTCAGACCAAAATAAATTGAAAAACAAAACAAAAAACAGCAGATATTTTTAACAACATATCACAGCATATTTCAGTCATAACTCAGTAATAGCAAAAAAACATGATCAGAATGCATTTATCTGCATTTTCATTTTGGCAGATATTGAGAAAAAGCTTTCATGCAACAGCAAGTAGGCCTATGTAAACTGGGGAATTACTCAAATTCACTTCTTGGTCAAATTGTTTTACAAAATATAAAAAATGATTAACAGAAATTATAGAGGGATTCATCAGAACTAAACACTTTTAGCCTTAAGATGTTTTGTGAATATGGCCCCAGATATACATCTATTAGAATAAAGTAGTTCCTAAAATCAACATGGTGTTCAAATACTATTTTACAATATCAATATTTTTAACTTTGAAACATTTAATTCTGGCACACTGAGTTTCTGAGGGTTTTTTTTTTAACATGGTCTGCCTGTTCTGGCTTCGGTCACCCTATCAAAGGCCACCTGGTGATGAGGAACTCCATCTCCTTTTCTGTTGAATCTTTGGTCAGGTCAATCCAGCAGACTGCATCTGAGAAAAATACAAGATAGAAGAGGGCAGCATTACAATGAGATGTTACTTGGCAACCATCAAAACTTAATTTGGATGTTACCACATTGGAGTTATCCAGCACTGACCCTCACCCAGAACCACACTTTTCAAAATGAGCCCTTTGAATGTAATTCATTCTGATGCAAAGCAGAATTATATTCCCCCAGTCACATGATCTTTCAGAAATCATTACAATTTAATGCTCAAACTTTTCTGATTATTATCAATGTTGAAAACAGTTGTGCTGCTTCATATTTGTAGAAATGATGTATATTATTTTTCAGGATTCTTTGCCAAATAAAAAGATCAATGAACAGAATTTATTTGTATTTATCAAGAAAATTACATGCTGAATATAAATATTTTGTCATGTTTAAAATGTCTCTTCATCACTTTAATGCATGATGAATTAAAGTATTAATTTCACTCTTAAACCAAAAAAAAAAAAAGAAATTAATTCTACAAATGTTTAAAAGTTAGGCTATCGTTGTTTCCACAAAAATTAAGCAGCAAAAACGTTTTTTAAAACTGATAATAAATAGTAAATGTTTCTTGAGCATCAAATCAACATAAAATAATGATTTCTAAGGGATGTGACAAACTTTGTTAATACCAACAAATTTTATAAATGATTCTAAGGATGAATGATCTGTTTAAGGCATAATTTAACTCACCTCAATTCTTCTCCTCTAGATTCTTTAATGTCTCCAAAAGTTGTAGCTCTTCAATAGTTGAAAGTGGGAACCCAAAATGTGTTGGGTCTGGCGTGATGTCTGGAATTGCTTGATTTTTGGAGATTTTTTTTAAAACTACACCAGGATGAGCAACTGCTGCTCTCTGATAGAATCAATTTGGATGAGGATCTCCTTGGCAATTGCTGTAAGACGCAAGAAAAACAAGCATACCAAAACTAGCAAAACATTGTACGTAGATGTCAACAGTAAACCAAGAAAGATCATTGTAGAATTCCTACCTGTAGACACAAGACCTGTTTTGTCTGTCATGTAGTTGTGAGGTGTTCTAAAAGAAAAGAAAAACATTAATGGTAAATACACTTGTCCACGTAACAGACGTTGCTGGTTGCAGTCTTTCGCGCCGGTTTGAATCCCGCTCAGAGCGGGTCGACTACGAGCACTGATACCCTGTTAAAGTGCGGGGGACTAATGTATGTTTTATTAGAATCTCGAGGAACACGTCCCCCATAATCTATGCCAATGGGCAGTGGCAAAATATGCACTGTTCATGCATGATCACAATGTGAACACTAGCATAAAAGACATAGAATCGTGGTTATTTAGGAATCTTTTTAAGGAGATTATGCAGCCTTACTATAGCGAGTGCAATGAATTATTTGCCAAGCTGCAGCCCAACAAAACAATGTTAGCTAACCTGCTAAATAGTGTTAATGTTAGCTAGCTTTGTTTGCGCCATAAGTCAGAGCCACTTTCATATTTTCACTTTATTCAGATTTGATTAATAATTTTCTGCTTTAGCATATAATTACTTCAGCGATTAGCATATGGCTTTGTATCAGTAGAAACCCTGGAGTATATTCAAATGATTGTGCTCCCCCCTCTCATATCCCCCTGAGACGAGAGATTTATGCATTTTATTTCTGGAAAAATTCCTCTCATGACGCAAATTGCCGATATTTGCGCCATCTTTGGAATGTTTGCCCAGAAGCTAAAGACTACAGCCAGCAGAGGGAGCCATTTCCACATGTTTTCAACTCGCACATGGGGAATGGGAGATCACACTTACAGCGCAGCAGGCAGCTACAGGCATTAATTTAAACGGATGTTGAGTAGGGCTGCACGATTAATCGAAATTGAACCGCAATCGCGATTTGGCTTGTGTGCGATTATGAAAGCTCAAAGGCTGCGATTTTAATTAAATAAATAAATGCCCAGTGTGTTAGAGAAGAGCGGCTCTGTGATAAACGGAGCTCCGTCTGAAAGACTGCGAGTTTGAGTCGCTTATAACGTGCGTTTGAAAAAGCAACATGAGTCAACCATCTTCACAAACTAGTGAAGCGTTCATAAACCTTTTCAACAAAAGGCAACGTTTAAAGGGGTACTTCAGCGCTGGGTAGATGAATATGTATTTAAACTGGGTCATCAATGCAGTAGAAATGTGAAATTATTTTTGAATTTGGTGCCTTCTAGACTGAGAAAAGACAGCAAATGTATTTTTGTCCCATGGGGATGAAAGACTACAATTCCCAGAATGCTTTGCTGCCCTGTGAGGCCATTCCCAACACCACCAACTTCATTACTGTGACTGAGTTAGAGAAGACACTACAATTAAAAACTGAACGTGTCTGTTCAATATAATGAGTGAGTCACCGTGCGAGTGTCACACCCCTGAGCACTAACTGCACGAATGATGAGAGCTGAGTACTACATTCGCGGCATACATTCACAACGCGAGTTCAGTCTGGCGCGTTTCAGTTCATGCCTTTGCAAGCTTAACTTTCATAGAAATGAATTTGAGAAGTTAAAAGACTTACATTGCTCACCATAGCTCCGTTTAAATGATCCTGTCTGCAAGCTGAGCTCTCCCTGCGAGCTGAGTGTAATCTCCCATCCCCCATGCGCAGATTCAAAACATGCGGAAATAGCTCCCTCTGCTGGCTGTAGTCTTTAGCCTCTGGGCAAACATTCCTCCTATGATGCAAAAATCGTCATTTTGCATCATAGGAGGAATTTTTCCAGAAATAAAATGCATAAATCTCTCGTCTCAGGGAGATATGAGGGGGGAAAGCACAATAATTTGAATATTCTCCAGGGGTTCTACTGATACAAAGCCATATGCTAATCGCTGAAGTAACCCTTTAATAACATGTTTTACCTCACTTTATATCGTCAGTCGAGTGTTTGTGAGCTGATGTGGCTTCTCATCAGAGTGAGGCAGATGATGCGTTAGTATTCTATGTCAATCAGCACTGCATTATAATTAAAGTTTAGATTCTCTGCCCGAGCCCGAACCCGAATCTGACCCGAACCGACCCGCGGGCCGGGTCGGGCTGAGATTTCCCTGAACTATCCTCGGGTCGGGTTGGGCCGGGCCCGTGATCAAGCGTTTTTTTTTTTTTTAATCATTAGCCTACTTTACTAGTCTAATTGGGTGGGCAGAAAGCTATGCTATAATCAGAAATTATATATATTTAGCAAAGTAAGAACTAATACAACAACTAAGAAACAAATGTGTAGGCTACAAAGCTGCACAAGTCAGGATTAGTGTAAAAATGCGTGTTAAACTCACAGCTCGAGCAGTGATGGAGCACAGCATTATAAACAGAAACGCTCTGTGTCAAGAGCTGCTCGCGTGAACACTGCACTTTGCTTAATTAAATATCTTCGAATCGTTTCGTTTAAAAGTGGTCATTTCAAGCTTGAAAAAAAATGATTTCAACAAAACAAAACTTAATATTAAACTAAATATAACCACCAAAATCATTTCTGACCCACTCGCATCTTTTCACTTATCATAATCAGATGAAACATGTAAAAATAATATTATAATATTTAAACATAAATATGAAGGAAAAAACAAATTGTTTAATGGCAACAACAAAGTAAGCTACAGATAAATGTCTGAGCTGGATTTGAGCAAACATCAGTTTACCGGTGAGCGGCTCATGAGCGCGCGCCTGTGGATTATTGAGCGGAGTCAAGTCAACTTTATTTATAGCCTATAGCGCTTTTACAATGATGATTGTTTCAAAGCAGCTTCAAAGTGTTAAACATGAAAATATTGCAACAAAATGTTATTCGGCTGTACAGTCGCTGTGGAGAAAACTGAAAACTAAATGTAGTTTTATCATGAGCCTCACCAGTCCGTTTCGCTGCGCTTTGCTCATTACAGGCTCGTTCTCATCAAACGCCCACGTATTGAACAATGGTCGGGTTTAAATCGGGCTCGGGCTCATAATTGCAGTTAATGTGTCGGGCCGGGCCGGGCCGGGCCGGGCTCGGACACAACGTGCACGGGCTCGGGTAGGGTCGGGCTTGATTTTTTGAGCCCGATCTAACCTCTAATTATAATACACTTTATTATTATGAAAATACCCTTGACGGCTTGAAGAACTCAAATACACCATATTTTGCTGCAGTCGTGTTTATTGTCGTCATGTTTAATCAAAGTGTCTCTATCTTCTGTTTACACCGCTTTAGCTTCAAATCATGGATTTCCTGAAAACTAACGTCAATTACTTCTCTGAGGCAAATGTGGCGTTTTCCGTTCGAGGGCGCCCTCTGGCTTTCAGTATGAATTAAAAACTTTTGGCTAACCAATAATAAGAATAATACATTTTAAAACTTAATAAACTTAAAAAATTATAAATGTGTTGGACAATCCATGTTTTTCTTCAATGTACAGGAGTTTTTCCCCCACAGTGGATGCACAAGAGGTTCATATTTCATATTAAAGACAGACTTTAAGAATAACTCCTTAGGCTTAGACCTTTCTAATGTTTTTTTGTCATTGGCTGTCTGCATATTAATAGGTAACCCAGCAGTTTTTTTTTGTGTGTGTGTAAAATGTTTTCTGTAAAATATTACAAAAATAATAATAATAATTAGTATTAGTATTATATAGTTATATTTGTTCTGACCTACTCTTTTTTATTTGTAATTATGAAAATGTTATTGTAATGGTAATATTTCTTATTTTTAAAAATATTTTTTGCAGTAATAATAATCATAAAAATTATTATTAGTCACATTAATATAAAAACACAAAATATTATAAACACACACTCATTTGTAAAAAAATTATAATAACAATAATCGCATTTTAAATCGCAATCGCAATTTTACCCAGAATAATCGCAATTATGTATTTTCCCCAAATCGTGCAGCCCTAATGCTGAGCAATGTAAGTGTTTTAACTTCTCAAATTAATTTCTATGAAAGTTAAGCTTCCAAAGGCATGAAAGCGCGTTGTGAATGTGGTCGCGATTACCTCAGCTCTCATCACGAGAGCTCATCAGCTCATTTATGACGTTAAATGTAATCTGACTCCTAATCTGAGTTAGTGCTGTGAGACTCACGGCGACTCGATCGTTATATTGAACAAACACGTTCAGTATTTAATTGTAATTTCTGAACTCAGTCACAGTAATCCAGTAGGTGGCTTTGGGAATGGCCTCACAGGGCATCGAAGCATTCTGGGAATTGTAGTCTTTCATCCCCATGAGACAAAAATACATTTTCTGTCTTTTCTCAGTCTAGAAGATACCAAATTCAAAAATAATTTCACATTTCTACTACATTAATGACCCATTTTAAATACAGATTCATCTTCCCAGCGCTGAAGTACCCCTTTAATCTGAGTTTTGAATTTTGATTTTCGTTTCATCTGGGAGGCACATGTTGAAGGAACTAACATTACACATACAAATTTAAACGGATAGATAATAATCAACTTTTAATCAGCAACATTTCCAAATAAGTGGAGTTAATATAACTTGGATTTAAACCATCCTTGGGGTGAAATATTGATATTTTTTAAGGACATATGGAACAAGACTTACCTCAAGTTCACCGTGATGGCGCAGGATCGAAAGGGGTTGATTCACATCAAGCGTTGGGTTTTATCTCATCCAAAATTGTGCATGGACACGTCACTCCAGTGACGCTTGCTGCAGTAACCGTTGAAATCGGCATTGTTGGAAATGTTATAGATTAAGAGATACGTATTTGCACTATTGGAATTTGTTTTAAATTGAATAATATATAAATAAATAAACCGTTGCAATCGGCTTCATACTGGTAAAAAGGCTCTGAGATCCCAAAGTCAGTAATAACAGCCCGGCACAGTGCTGGTAAAAATTTGAATTGGCCAGTAAAATTAATTGCAGACTCAATATTTCTAACAAGATGTTGTGACATATAGGCTAGCAATTCTGTAAACACAGGATTATAGTCTAACATCACATCTTAATTATGTTGGCTAAATAAAATGTATTTTCGTCCCCCGCACTTTTACTGGGTCTCACCGATCCTTGTCAACCCGCTCCGAGCGGAATTCGAACCGACGTTCAGTTAAACAGTAATATTGTGAAATATTATTACAAATTAAAACAGCCTTTTTCCTATGTGAATATATAGTAATTTATTCCTGTGATCAAAACTGAATTTATCATAACTCCAATCTTCAGTGTCACATGATCCTTCACTAATCATTCTCATATGATGATTTTATAATCAAGAAACATTTATGATTATTATCTGTGTTGAAAACAGTTGTGCTGCTTAAAAATGTTGTGGAAACCATGATACATTTTATTTTTCAGGATTCTTTGATGAATAGAAAGTTCAATGGACAGCTTTTATTTGCATTTATTAAATAAATTATTATCTTTTATAATATTAAAAATATCACTTGTGATCAATTTAATGCATGTCTGATC